>NC_134100.1:61306591-61665758 GCF_000715075.1 Nicotiana tabacum
TTTGGAGGTTCGTATGATGTTTTGATGATATCTTGGATTATTTTTCAGGGTGTTGTAATAGGTTTGGTTTTTCATTTGGGTCTTGTGTGCAAATTTTGGATGAAATCCGAATTGGTTAGGCTTGAATCCGATGCTTGGTTTAATGTTTGGAATTTGATGAACTTAAGAGAAGCTTAACTTGTGCTTTGATCATCGGTTCATGGTTTTGAAGTTAGTCATGGTGTTTTGAGCATTTGGCCAGGTTTGGATAAGGCATTGGGACTTGTTGGTGTGATTGGATGGGGTCCCGGGGGGCTCGGGGTGCATTTCGGGGTGGTTTTGGACCATTTCCCTCTAGTTTGGCATTGCTGGTTTTCTAATGTTTTGCAGTGCTTCGCTATCCCGGAGCTTCTCTCACGATCGCAGAGAAGGGGGAGCTAGAAGGAGGATTTTCCTCCTCGCATTCACGTTGGTGGTTTCGTATTCGCGGGGATATGGGAGCAGAAGCATCGCATTCACATTCAAGGGTCGTGATCGCGAAGGAGTGGTACCAGAAAGATGGATGGCCTTTGTGTTTGCGAAGAGAGATGCTTGTGTTCACATAGGCTTAGCGGGGGAGTGAACCACATTCACGATGGTGTTTTTGCCTTCACAAAGTGGGAGTGGCAGTTGGGTAGGACTTTGGCCTTCGCGATCGCGAAGGTTGTACCGTGACCGCGATGTGTATAACTAGGCAGAACCTTATGTATTATAATTTTGGAGTTCACTCGTTCTCTCATATTTTGAAACCTAGACTTCGATAGGTGGAGATTTTGGAGAGCGAATTCTCTACTACATTGGAGGTAAGCAATTTTCACTTGGATTTGACTTTATATCTTAATCTTCCATAGATTTTTACACCTAAAACATAGATTTTTAAAGGAAAAATTGGGGTTTTTGGTCTACAACTTAAGACAATGAAAATTGAGGATTTGAAGGTTGATTTGGACTTGGTTTTGGCGCCTAATCACATATTTGGATTCGTGGGCTTATGCGTAGCTAGGATCTACCCCTTGACTTGGGTTTTGACCATTTATGTACGGGTTGACGTTTGTTGACTCTTTGGAAATTGAGTAAAGATAGAAGCTTTATTGTTTATAATTGATTCCTAAAGCTTTGTTTTACGTTATTGGGTTGTTTTTGGCTATATTTGAGCCATTCGAAGGCCGACTTGCGAGGGAAGGCATTTTTGGAGTATTAATTTTTCTTTTTTGAGGTAAGTATTTATAAGAACCCGGGAGGTCATTTTTTTATATTTGAGCCCCATTTCCCTATTTGATGCTTCCCTTGTGCTTGGTTATTGTTTTGCAACTTACGGGGATGATAGTATGGTTCTGGAAAGGTTTCAGACTAAATTGGAATATTTAGTTGAACTTTTTGAAGCTTAAGTTGTAAGAGTTGCCCAAGGATTGAATTTTGTGTAAATGACCCCGAATTTGTATTTTGATAGTTCCAGTAGGTTCGTATGGTAATTTTGGACTAAGGCGTATGTCCAGCTTTGTATTTGGAGGTTCCTAGAATTATTTATCTTTATTTGTCGAAAGCTGGCAATTTGAATGTTTGGAATGTTTATAAGTTTGACCATGAGTTGACTTTTAGCCTATCGAGTTCGGATCGTTGTTCTGAGACTTGAAATAGGTCCATTGTTTTGGGACTTGAGTGCAAAGTTTGTCTTCATTCCGAGTTGGTTTGATATAAATCGGACGCTTGGTTGCGAATATTTCGAATTCATGAACTCCAAATCTTGCATGATATGTTTTGGTGTTTGATTCTTGGTTATGGAAGTCATTTTGATGTTTTGAGCTTACGAGCAAATTCATATGTGGTTAATATACTTGTGTGGGTGTTTGGTGTGGGGCCCGAGGGGCTCGCGTGTGTTTCAGCTGAGTTTTGGATTGCTGTGGGAGGTTAAAAATTTTCTAATGTTACAGAACTTACATTTGCAAAGGTCTTCAATTACAGACTATTGATCACATTTGCATTTATTGGGTGGGAAAGTCAGCTTCGTCGCAATTGCGATATCTGCATTTGCGAAGGGGTGTCTGCATTTGTGAGCTATCTGGTCGCATTTGTGATGAATGATGCTCAGGGGATATGTTAGCATTATCCAGATTAGACCTTAGGCTTCTAATATAACTTAATTTGATGATATGCCTTATATGAAACATGCTTAATCATTCCATGAGTACATGAATTTAGTTGCTACAATTGATTTAGCTATAGTCACGCTTTACATATTGGACACACATTCGCATTTTATTATTATCATTTCTTTGTGCACCTTGTTGACGAATTGTGAACATGTCATTTGATGAAATTTTTGCTTGCATTGATATGATCATTGCACATGTGGACATGTTGGACCGTTAATTGGGTGTTTGCACAAGGCTTTTTCCGTGCGATTGTGATGTTAATGTGGCACAAGGTTTCTGCCGTGTACTTGTAATGATATCGGGGCACGAGGTCTTTTCCGTACAATTGTGATTATATTATGGCACTAGGTTTTTGTCGTGCGATTGTGATGATATTATGGCACGAGGTTTCTGTCGTGCGCTCGTGATGATATTGTGGCGCAAGGTCTTTGCCGTGCGATTGTAATTATTATTATGCACGAGATTTTTGCCATGCAGCGTATGTATACGGAACTATCCCCTTGGGGTCGCCTTCTCATATTTGTGTCTTGATTGTGTACATCCGAATTATGGTACCATGATTGTTGTGATTGATTATGATGTGTGGAGTATAAGAGTGGAATTTCACTGTTGATGTTCATATGGCGGTATAAGGTTGGCACTCCAGATCATGCGAATGCATTCTTTAGCTATGTTATCATTTGAAGATTTTGCTAGTTAGGATGATTTTACATGTGTTGAGTTGATATCTCCTATTTTGTTGAGCTTTGGTATGACATCTTGTTATATTCTTGTTGCCAGTTATTTGATATATTGCACAGGTTCTTTATTAGTTAGTATAACATTACTTGAACCTCATAAGTAATTAACCAAAGTTAGTCCTGATACTTACTGAGTACATGTTGTCCCGTACTAATACTACACTCCTATACATTTGTGCAGATCTGGGTATTGGAGGTAGCGGGCTTTGGGAGTGAGTTTTTCATTGTTATGGAGAATTCAGCATAGTGTTGCATGTCCGTCGCAGTCCCTTGGTGTCCCTTCCCTTATTTTCATACTGTTGTATTACTTTCAGACAATATTGTACTCTTGAGATTTCATATGTATTCGATTTAGAGCTCATGACCCTATACGACCTTGTTTAGGGAGTTGTATAATGTATTATTTTTGGCTTATGCCATCACCATTTCACTATTTATGATAAACGAGACTTAATATATCATGTTTTTATGAGTTAATGTTGATAATCTTATTAGCTTACCTAATCTTGAAGTTAGGTACCATTATGACAATTTGGTGGGTTTGGGTTGTGACAAGTTGGTATTAGAGCTCCAGGATCATAGGTTATACGAGTCATGAGCATGTTTTGTAGATTCTTATGGATCGATACAGAGACATTTGTAGTTATATTTGAGAGGCTACCAGACTGTTTGGAAACTTTCCTTTGTTTCATTTGTTATTGTGAGGATTTGTTTGTTTTGGAGTTTGACCCTTTACCCTTCTAGTCTCTCATAGATGGTGAAGATATGTTATGTGCTATTAGCTGAGCAGGCATTGCTGCCCCCTGTCAGAGCCGTGAGAGGCTCGGGCTAAGGTAGAGGCTGAGGTAGGGCATGCACCGCAACTAGGGCACATGCTAGAGCAGCAAAAGTGGAGCCACCAGTAGCTCCAGTTGTGGAGCAAAAGCCCGATCATGTTGAGCAGGTGGGATCCGCTCGGGAACCTGAGGGGACTATTACTACCCGTGGACCTCAGAAGGCTTTAGCTCACATTATGAGTATGTGCGAGAGCTTGGCCCAGACAGGGTTGATTCTGGTTGCACCAGCTACTTCACAAGCGAGGGAGGAGCCAAGGCTCCCGCCACACGTATACCAAAGTAAGCTAACTCATGTTTATCAAACACTAGGTATTATGCCAGTGTGGCCAGTAGTTGTAGTTCAACCCGATATAGGACCAGTTGTGTCTGTCGACGAGCAGAAAAGGTTGGAGAGGTTTCAAAGACTTCATTTACCCAATTTCAGTGGAGGGTCTTCTTAGGATGCACAAAGTTTCTTGCACCAATATCATCGGGTTCTGAGTAATTTGGGCTTAGTGGAGTTTATCGGGGTCGAGTTTACTACATTCTAGTTGATAGAGCAAGCCCACAGATGGTGGCAGACTTATGAGGTGCGTAGGCCAGCTGGTGCAACACCACTTACATGGTCCCAATCTTCCGATCTATTCTTAGAAGATTTTATCCCACAGACCCGCAGGGACATGTTACATAGTGAGTTTGAGCATTTGCGCTAGGAGGGAATGACTATGACCCAATATGATATGAGGTTCATAGAGTTATCATGTTATGTAGTTCCTATGGTTTCTACTGAGAGGATAGAGTCCGTAGATTCATTGAGGGGCTCACCTACAGCCTTAAATTTGGGACGACACGAGAACTGGAGACTAAGACTGCATTTCATTAGGATGTAGAGATTTCTAGGAGGCTAGAGCGTATCCGTAGGTAGGAGAGGGAGGTTAGGAAGTTTCGTGGTTTTTGAGGATTTAGTGGCTCCTACTCTGGAGGCAAGAGTCTTTATGTTAGAGACTTTGCTAGTCGACTAGTTCAGTCCGCTTGTCAGGTTTTAGGTAGTGCTCCATCTAGTCATGGATCTCAGGGAACTAGTACCAGACAATCATCTTTTAGTGCACCTCTTGCACGGGATGCGTACAACAGTTATTCCAGTCGTTCGGGGCAGACTCTGTTCGAGTAGCCACATTAGCAGAGAGGTTGTTATGAGTGTGGTGATACTAGGCACATGGAGAGATAATGTCCCGGGCTTCATATTAGTATAGCTCAGTAGGGTACCTAGGCTATGATTCCCACTCCAGATACTACACCACCTCCATAGCTAGCTAGAGGTGGAGGACAGGTGTATTGAGGTCGTTCTAGAGGGGGAGGACAGGCCCATTTTTATGCTTTCCCTGGTAGGGCTGAGGCAGTCGCATCACATGTAGTCATCACATGTATTTTTCTAGTCTATTATAGAGATACTTAAATATTATTTGATCTAGGTTGTACGTGATTCTTTTGATTCTCCTATTTATATGTCTATACCCGTTGGGGATTCTAATAAGGTGGATTGTGTTTACTGTTCTTTTGTTGTTCTATTGGGGCTATGAGACAAGGGTTCATCTCTTCTTTCTTAATATATTGGATTTTGATGTAATTTTGGGCATGGATTAGTTATCTCCGTACCATGCTATTCTTTATTGTGATGCTAAGACCGTGATGTTGGCTATGGGTGGGGTTGCCAAGGTTGTAATGGAGAGGTTTCTTAGTCACATTCCTAGAGAGGTTGCTCGACGGATGGTTGAGAAAGGATACTTGGCGTACTTAGCCTTTGTTAGAGATGTTAGTGTAGATACTCCTAAGATTGATTCAGTCCTCATAGTGAGAGAGTTTCTAGATGTGTTCCCTGCAGACCTACTGGGCATGCCACCTAATAAGAATATTGATTTTGGTATTGATTTGGCACCGGGCACTCAGCCCATATCTATTCCACCGTATCGCATGGCTTCAATTGAGTTGAAGTAATTAAAGGAACATCTGCAAGAATTGTTAGATAAAGGTTTCATCTAGCCGAGTATTTCACCATAGGTGTGCATCAATACGTTTTGTGAAGAAGAAAGATCGCTCCATGAGAATGTGCATTGACTACAGGCAATTGAACAAGGTTAACATCAAGAATAAGTATCCACTACCGCGTATTGATGATTTATTTGATTAGCTTCAGGGTGCTATGATGTTCACCAAGATTGACTTGATATCAAGGTACCATCAGTCAAAGATCATGGCTTCAAATATTCCCAAGATGACTTTCAGGACCCGTTATGGGCATTATGAGTTCTTGGTGATGTCTTTTAGTTTGACTAAAACCCCAACAACATTCATGCTTTTGTTGAACAGTGTATTCCTGCCTTATTTGGATTCTTTTGTGATTGTGTTCATTGATGACATCTTGGTAAATTCCAGAGTAGGAAGAAGCACGAGCATTGAGGACGGTGTTTCAAGTTTTGAGGGAGAAGAAGTTATATGCGAAGTTCTCTAAGTGTGAGTTCTATTTGAAGTCGGTGATACTGTTGGGCCACATGGTGTCTAGTGAGGGGATTATGGTGGATCCGAAGAAGATTGAGGCAGTTTAAAGTTGGCCGAGAACTTTTACAACCACGGAGATCAAGCATTTTCTAGGATCAGCTGCTTACTATCGACACTTCGCAGAGGGTTTCTCGTATATTGCAGCTCAATTTACCAAGTTGACTCGGAAGGGTGTCCCATTTAGATGTGAGGGGAGCTTTCAGAAGCACATGACTACTTTGACTATCACTCTAGTTTTGGTTTTACCTTCAAGATCGGGGTAATACACGGTCTATTGTGATGCTTCACGTGTTGATCTTGGGTCCGTGGTGATGTAGGATAGTAGGGTGATTTTCTATGCTTAGCGACAGTTTAATCCCCATGAGAAGAACTATCTAGTGCATGATTTGGAGTTAGCAGCTATTATGACCGCGCTTAAGATTTAGAGGCATGACTTATATGGTGTGTCTTGTGAGTTGTACATAGATCATTAGAGTCTTCAACATCTGTTTAAATAGAAAAAAATTATTTTTAGGCAGCGAAGATGGTTGGAGCTGTTGAAGGTTTATGATATCAATATTCTCTATAATTTAGGGAAGGCCAATGTGGTTTTAGACACTTAGAGTAGATAGGCAAAGAGCATTGGGAGTTTAGAAATCATTCTAGTTGGGGAGAGGCCTTTAGCCATGGATGTTCAAGTGGATTCCAACAAATTGTTGAGAATGGATATTTCAGTGCCGAGTAGAGTCTTTGCTTGTGTTGTTTTATGGTCATCCTTGTTTGAGCACATAAAGTCTCACCAATATGATGATCCCCACTTGATTGTCCTTAAGGACACGGTACAACACAGTGATTCTAAGGAGATGACTATTGGTGATGATGGAGTATTACAATTTTAGTGTCGAGTTTGTGTTCTCGATGGCTTGAGAGAGTTGATTCTTGAGGAGGCTCATAGTTCGCGGTATCCTATTCATCTAGGTGCAACAAAGATGTATCGTGACTTGAAGCAACATTATTTGTGGAGGAGGATGAAGAAGGAACTTTTTGGGCATGTTTCTAGATATTTGAATTGCTAGCAAGTCAAGTATGAGCATCCAAAATCGGGTGGTTTGCTTAAGAAGATTGATATATCAAAGTGGAAGTGGGAGCACATTACCATGGACTTTGTGGTAGGGTTGCCACATACCTTGAGGAAGTTTGATTCCATTTGGGTCATTGTGGATCGGTTGACCAAGTCGACACATTTCACTCCAGTCATCACTTCCTATACTTCCGAGCAGTAGGCTAGGATCTATATCAGGGAGATTGTTCGCCTGAATGGAGTACAGTTCAGCGTGAGTTGGGCACGCAGGTTCAGTTGAGTACTACATTTCACCGTCAGATGGATGGGCAGTCTGAGTTGACCATTAAGATCTTGGGTGATATGTTAAGGGCATGCACTATTTAATTTGGAGGTCAACAGATGTAGTTTTTACATTTAGCGGTGTTTTCCTACAACAATAACTACCAGTCGAGTATCCAGATGGCCTCGTATGAGGTCTAGTATGGGAGGCAATGTCGTTCTTCAGTCGGTTGGTTCGAGCCCGGCAAGGCTAGATTACTGGGCATATACTTGGTTCGTGATGCTTTAGAGAAGGTGTGATTGATTCAGGCGAGGCTTCACACAGTCCAATCGATGCAAATGAGTCATGCAGATCATAAGGTTCATAATGTATCTTTCATGGAGGGGAGAAGGTTCTTCTTAGAGTTTCGCCTATGAAGGGCGTAATGAGATTTGTGAAAATGGGCATGCCGAGACCGAGGTTTAATGGTCTTTTTAAGGTGTTGGATAGAGTTTGTGAGGTTCCTTATAGACTTGCTTTGCCTCCCAGCCTTTTGGGAGTTCATCTAGTGTTCAATATTTCTGTGCTTCAGAAGTATCATGAAGATAAGTCTTATGTTTTGGACATCATCACGGTGTAGTTGGATGGAAATCCTACTTATGTAGAGGAGCTGGTGGCCATTTTTGATCAGGAGGTCCAAAAGTTCAGGTTTGACGAGATCGCGTCAGTGAAGGTGCAGTGGAGAGGCCAACCAATCAAGGAAGCGACTTGGAAGACTGAGCATGATATACGGAGCAGTTATCCTCATTTTTGGCACTTCAGGTATGATTCTAAATTCGTTCGATGACGAGCATTTATTTAAGAGGCGGAGAATGTAACGACCTGAGTGGTCATTTTGTGTATGTAAGCTTCGTTTCCCCATTTAATGCTTCCTATGTGCATGATATATATTTTGTGACTTGCGGGATGGTTAGTTTGGTTCCAGAAAGGTTTTGGAGTGAATTGGAACACTTAGTTATAATTTAGAAGCTTAAGCTATAAGAATTGACCAAGGTTTAACTTTTGTGTAAATGACCACGGGGTTGTGTTTGATGGTTCCAATAGGTTCATATGGTAATTTTGGACTTGGGCATATGTCCATAATTATATTTGGAGGTTTCTAATTTTGCTCTATTTTCTGAAAGTTGGTAATTTGAAGGATTGAAAAGTTCATAAGTTTGGCCGTGAGTCGACTTTCAGGATATCAAGTTCGGATTATAGTTCTGAGACTTGGAATAGGTCAGTTTGTTAATTTGGGACTTGTGTGAAACGTTTGGTTTCATTATGCGTTGGTTTGACATGAATCAGACACTTGCTTGTGAATATTTGGAGTTCATGAACTTGAAGGTTTATATGATATGTTTTGCTGTTTTATCTTGGTTATGGATGATATTGTGATGTTTTGAGCTTATGACCGAGTTCCTATGTGCTTTATATACTTGTGTGTGTATTTGGTATGGGGCCCGAGGGGCTCGGATGAGTTTCTTATGCTTTTTGAATTATTGTGGGAGGTTCAGATTTTGCATGTGTTGTAGACCTTGCATTTGCAATGGTGTGCTCGCATTTGCGAAGGTCCACAATTGCGGACTGCTGATAGCATTTGTGTCAGCTTCGCATTTGCAAAGCTTGTGTTGCAATTGGGGCATCCGCATTTGCGACACTGGTCACATTTGCGAGCCTTTCTTCGCATTGGTGAGGGTCGCATTTGTGAACCCCTGGTCTCAAATGCGACATATATAGCTTGTTTTAGTTAGCTAGTTTTTGGACTTGGATCCATTATCTCATATTTTGAACCCTAGACTTGGAGAGGGGCGATTGCAGGCTGCAACTCGCCTGCATGAAGCCGGAATCGCTAGTATTCCGGCTTCATGCAGGCGAGTTGCAGCCTGCAATCCGAACTGAGGACGGGTTTTTGGGCCCAAATCGGTCAATAATATCAGAATCTGATAAATCGAATTCTATTCAGCGGAATACGGAGGTACTTATGGATAAATTTATATAGAATCTTTGAAAAAGACTTTCTTTTTAGGAGGATTTCACACAAGGCTTTGGAGTAAGTGATTTCTACATGATTTTTATACTATATATTGTTTTTCCATGGATTACTAATGCCTAAAACATGGAATTTGGAGGGAAAAATTGGGAATTTTTCCTACAACTAAAGAAAATGAAAATTGGGGTTTCGAGCCAAGATGTGGACTTAGTTTTGGAATCTAATCACATCTTTAGCCTCGTGGGGTTAATGGGTAGTCGGGATCTACCGCTTGACTCGGGTTTTGACTGTGTGGGCTTGGGGTTAACTTTTGTTGACTTTTTGGGAATTGGGTAAAGATCGAAATTTTATCGTTTGGAATTGATTCCTATAGTATTATTTTATGTTATTGAGTTGATTTGGCAATATTTGGGTCGGACATAGGTGAAATTTAAGGGAAAGGCCAGTTTCTAGGGTTGATTTGGAGCTTTTTGAGGTAAGTATCTTGCCTAACTTTGTGAGAGGGAATAATCCTTAGGATTTAGCTTTATTTGCCTAATTATGTGATGTCTAAAGCGACATGTACACGAGGTGACGAGCATGTACATCGGTGCTATGTTTGATTTTGACCAGATTAGACCTTAGGCTTTTAATATATCTTAATTTGATTATATGCCTTATATAATAAGTGCTTTATCATTTCATGAGTACATGAATTTAGTTGCTACAATTAATTTAGCTATAGTCACGCTTTATATGTTGAACACTCATCTGCATTTTATTATTATCATGTCCTTGTGCACCTTGTTGAGGAATTACGAGCATATGTCTTTTAATGAAAATTTGACATATTGCATTGATATGATCATGGCACATGTGGACATGTTGGGCGGATTGATTTGGTGTTGGCACGAGGTTTTTGCAGTAAAATTGTGATGATAATGTGCACGAGGTTACGACTGTATGCCTGTGATGATATAGTGGCACGCGGTCTTTATCGTGCGATTGTAATGAACGAGGTTTTTACCTAACGATTGTGATGATGTTATGGCATGAGGTTTCTATCGTGCACTTGTGATTATATTGTCACATGAGGTCTTTGTCATACAATTGTCGTTACTGGTATTCACAAGGTTGTTTATTGCTATCGTGCAACGTGTAGATACAAATCCATACCCCTAAGGTTGCCCTATGATGTTTCTCTCTTGATGGCGAATATGCAGATTGTAATACCATGATTGTTGTGATTGGTTTTGAAGTGTGAAGCATAAGGGTAGCATTTCACTGTTGATATTCATGTGGCGGTCAAAAGGTGGCACTCCTGATCATGCACATGCATTCTTTATGCTTTGTCATGAATTTAGACATGTTTTCACTTGTATTTAACATGCCATTCCATGCCTCTATATCATTTGAATATTTTGCTAGTCAGGATGATTTTACCTATGTTGAGTTGATATCTCTTATTTTGTTGAGCTTCGGTTTTGCATCTTGTTATACTTGTTGCCAGATATTGGATATATTGCACAAGTTCTTTGATTACTGAGTATCACATGACTTGAACCTCATTACTTCTTCAATGAGGTGAGCCTTAATACTTATAGAGTACATGTTGTCCCGTACTCATACTACACTTCTGTATATTTTTTTGCAGATCCGGGTGCTTGAGGTAGCGAGCTTCGCGAGTGAGTTGTTCATTAATCGAGAGGATTCAAGGTAGTGCTGCATGACCATCATAGTCCCTTCCCTTATTTTCATATTATTGTATTTGTGATTCTTGCTATCATATTTTATATGTTGTACGACTATGTGATTTCATGAATCATGCTAGCGAACATGTGTAGGCTTACTTTTCTTGTTTGAACATGATTCTCATTGTTGTGTGGTGTATCCACCCAATTTGAGCCGTAGTTGTACACTTCGCAAATGCATACATTTTAGCATGCTATTTTATTAGTCTAGGAGTATGTAATTTGATATCCATTGACTGTACACATGTATTCTTGTATATTCTCATGTGTTATGGACTGGTTTGACAGCACGTGAGTTGTCTGTGCAGGTTGAGTTGATGGTGGTACGTGAAATATTTGTGCGGTTGTTATAGCATGTAAGTTGTCCGTGCAGCGTGTGGATAATGATCCATTCCCCTAGGATCATATTCTCATGTCTCTCCTTGATGACGTACATGCGGTTATGGAAAACTGATCAGTATTGGGTTTTTGTGTATCTTCTCTATGTGCAAACTCATTGGGTGTATACATGATATTTACTGCATATCTCCTTTATATTGTCATACCTCGACCTCGGGGAGCACGACCGGTGCTCAACCGAGATAACCCAACCGAGCAAGCCTACTAGATTGCCTTCTACCCAACTCACCCATAAATAAAAAGAAGAAAACTTTATTAATTAACACCAAGAGGGTTCATGAACAACACTAATTCCATAACCATTAGTTACTTCATTTATAAAGTCTCAATATATATACACTTTCATAGTTTAGGGTGGAATATTTAATACACATACGACATTACTATCTTAACATTCCCAACACCAATACACAACCCACACCATGTCTACAGAGCCTCTAATAGATACAAAAAAGTAAAATGATAGTGCCGACAACAAGGCTCCCGCTATGCCTCAAAACATAATACACACCGAACAAAAGTGAACGACCCCAAAATGAAGTGGGGCTCACCAAGTCAACTGAGAAGAGAGTGTACCGCTATCGTTGGTCAATGTCTTCCGCTGTGGAACCACCTGCAGCCATTAAAGATACAACGCCCCCGAAAAAAGGGACGTTAGTACTTGTCGAATAGTACTAGTATGAAAACCAAACACCTATGCAATGACTTGGAAATACAAAATAATTATAATGAATCATGGTAACTATAAAAGGCTTAGATAGCCGTTAAGGCCACAACAAGTTTATTAAGAACTTTCAATAACATTTGTAAATTGTTTTAAGTCGGGGATCCTCTGCAACTACCTTTACATAAAGCGGCCCTGCCGCCTCACCCCAATGTATTCGGGTGGAGGTGCAATCACAATACCAGAAACTATAGACAAAGCGGCTCTGCCGCCTTACCCTAATGCATGTGGGTGGAGGTGTAATCACAAAACCACATCTCTACACAAAGCGACTTTGCCGCCTCACCCCAATGTATGCAGGTGGAGGTGTAACTACAATACCACAACTCTACAAAGAGCGTCCCTGCCGCCTCACCCCAATGCATGCGGGTGGAGGTGTAATCACAATACCACATCTCTACACAAAGAGGCCCTGCCACCTCACCCCAAATGTGTGCAGGTAGAGGTGTAACTACAATACCACAACTCTACAAAGAGCGGCCCTGGCGCATCACCCCAATGTATGCGGGTGGAGGTGAACTCACAATACCAAAACTCTACACAAAGCGGTCATGCCGCCTCACCCCAATGTATGCGGGTGGAGATGTATTCACAATACCACAACTCTACACAAAGCGGCCATATCGCCTCGCCCCAATGTATGCGGGCGGAGGTGTATTCATAATACCACAACTCTACACAAAGCAACCCCGCTGCCTCACCCAATGTATACGAGTGGGGGTGTATTCACAATGCCACACTTCGGATTTCCAAAACGATAATAGTTTGTACAAAAAAGTTCCCTTTCAAATCAACCATTTTGCACCTTTGTCCGTAGCAAGTGTAAGTTCATAAGGTTTCATCATTTGAGAAATAAGTGTTTGATCACATTCATTTCATACAAGATCTTCTTCCCAAAAGGGGTATAACATAATTATGTCAAAAATAGAAAATCATTAACACACGAGGGTTCTTACACGTTATGCCAATCGGGAATCAATTTTACTAGTTTGAATACCCCACATCAATAGCGTTCCATGTTCGAACTTCACACGATGGAGTTTTGTAAGAACACGGGAATTCCAATACAAGAAAAAGAGTTTAGCCTTCATACCTCGAAAGACCTTTTTGTAGTGCAACTAAAATGTCCCAACACTCCGAACGATGCCAATCTATCGAGGAGGAGAGAATTATAAGTACAATTAGAGGAATTCACTTGGCAAGGGATTCACCTACATTCCCACAGTCTCAATTAGCTCATGCATGTGATAAAACCTACCCTCATCACCCACAATCAATCCAAACACGAAATTGAAGAATTGGGGGAAGCAATTCTTACCTTTTTGAAGCTAAGCAAGTTCATTTTGATGGAATTCCAAGGTTTGATCAAAGTAGAGTAGTGAAATCCTTTGCCCTCCCTTTATTCTCCCTAAAATAGCTCTCTCCACTCTCTAAAATGTCAGATAATCCCCCAAAAATAAACCCTTAGGCTAGATAAATGAAATGGGGGTGGAGTTATAAGATTGGAAAAATGGAGCCCCGACGCAGATCTGCGGTCGCATATGCAACCGCATAACACTTTTGCAGTCTGCAAAATGGACCGCATAATGGCCCTCCCGAACAGGGCGTTTCTGCTTCACTCTGCGATAGGTCTGCTGTCCGTAGACCAATTCTGCCGGCATAATGGACCGCAAAACCTCCTCCCAAAATTTCTCATTTTTGATCTGTGATGGGATCTGCGACCCGCAAAACGGTAATGCAGACGGATAATGCACCGTATAATGGTCCTCAAAATTGGAAAATCTATCTGCTTCAGTCAACGGCCGATCTGCGGTCCGCAAACTGGTTAGGCGGTCGCATAGTGAACTGTAAAACTGCAATGATCTACAAATCTTTTTCTTCAACTCCTTGACGCACTGAGAAACTCCAAACACATTAGCTTACCTCGATACCAAAAAACCTCGGGTTTAAGGTAAACTTTTACGTATCTTTACATCCTCCCCTACTTAGGATCATTCGTCCTCGAATGAGGGTCAAAATTCACCATTAGGAGGAGGTGTTGTGGATGTAGTAGCTGCAGAACTAGCTGGCTGCGCCGCACCTCTGCCTATGATCCGGTGGGATGAGCGCCAATCCCTCTGAATGTGACTCCTCATACTGCATCCGCAGCATATAGGTAGGTCCAGGAAGCAGACCCCAAAGTGCATCCTCCCCACACATGGGGCATAGGGGCCTCTGCTGCTTCTGGAATCTCCCTCTAGGCCGACCCTGCTGGTGGGGTCCCCCGTTGCCCTTGAAGAATTTCTACAATCCTCAAACACATTAGCTTACCTCGCTACCACAAAACCTCAAGTTTTAGGTAAACGTTTATGGGGCCTTACATATATGTTAGCTCCAAAACTGTATACATTATTATTTATACATATCTTCTCTATATGTTGCTTAGTTGATGATAGGATACGCAGTACATATCTTCTCTATATGTCTTTCCCTGTGTAATTGACTTGTCTGTTTATGCATATCCTCTATGTATGCTGAACTGTTGTTCCTTTCGATGCTAGTGCATATCTTCTCTATTGCACCATAGGCCTTAGCTGTATCTGATGTGTAGATTCTAGTATTATTGCTACGTATATTTGTATTAATGACCTGTACAGATTTATCAAGTGAGTATCGTTTGTAATTCATGCCACTACCTCTCCAAGGTTAGACATGATACTTACCGAGTACATGAGTTCACTTGTTCTAATACTACACTCTGCACTTAGTTGTGCAGATCCATGTGTGTGACCTAGATGAGAGCTGTGCTGGATCATTGTTGAGCTATTCAGAGACAAGGTAGAGTTGTATCCCGATCACAGTCCTTGGCGTCTCTTTCCATTTCTATTATTGTGTTGTTGTTCTGACAATATTTAATAATATCATACTTATATTCCTTGTTACGCCCCGACCTCGGGGAGCGTGACCGACGTTCAACCGAGATAACCCGACCGAGCAAGCCTGTTAGATTTCTTTGTACCCAAACTCACCCATTAATAAAGAGGAGATATATTCTACTCATTAGACACTTAGAGTATTTCATAAACAACCCCGATTCCATTACCATTAGTTACTCTATTTTTAAGTCTCAAGATAGAAACACTTTCATAGTTTGACGTGGAATATGTAATACACCACAACATAACATAGTTTGTCTTTCTCCAACACCAATACACTACCCACACTATGTCTACGGAGCCTCTATGGATAAAGAAAAAGAGTACAATTATAGTGCCAGTAATAAGGCTCCGACTATACCTCAAAACATAATACACACGGAGCAAAAGATGCACGACCCCGAAATGAACTGGGGCTCACCAGGTTAGCTGGGAAGGGAGTGTACCGATATCACTTGTCAATGCCTCCTACTGTAGAACCACCTACATCCATTAAAGATGCAGCGCCCCTGACAAAAGGGACGTTAGTACATGTCGAATAGTACTAGCATGAAAACCAAACACTTATTCAAGGACTTGGAAATACCACATAAATATAATGAATCATGGTAACAATAATAGGGGTTAGATAGCCGTTTAAGTCGAAACAAAATTTATTAAGAACTTCCAATAACATTTATAAATTTCTAGTCGGGGATCCTCTGCAACCACCATTACATAAATTGGCCCTGCCGCCTCACCCCAATGCATGCGGGTGGAGGTGTAAACACAATGTCACAACTTTAAACAAAGCGGCCCTTCCGCCTTACCCCAATGCATGCGGTGGAGGCTTAATCACAATACCACATCTTTACACAAAGCGGCCCTGCCACCTTACCCCAATGCATGAGGGTGGAGGTGTAATCACAATACCACATCTCTATACAAAGCGGCCCGACCGCCTTACCCCAATGTATGCAGGTGGAGGTGTAACTACAATACCACAACTCTACAAAGAGCGGCCCTACCGCCTTACCCCAATGTATGCGGGTGGAGGTGTAACCACAATACCACAACTTGGATTCTAAAAATGATAACAGTTTGTACAAAAGATTTCCTTTCAAATCAATCCCTTTGGCGCCTTTGGCCTTAACAAAAATATGAGTTCATAAGATTTCATCATATAAGAAATAAGTGTTTGATCACATTGATTTCATAGAAGGCTTTCTTCCCAAAAGGGGTATAACATAACTAAATCCCAATAGAAATCTTTAACACATGAGGGTTCGGACACGTTATGCAATTTGGGAATCAATTTACTAGCTTGAACATTCTACCTTAACAATGTTTCAAGTTCGACTACACATGATGGAGATTTGCAAGGATTCAAGAATTCCGATACTAGAAGAAGTGTTTAGCTTTCATACCTCGAAATAGCTTTCCTTGGTGTAACAATAACGTCTCAACACTTCTAATGATGATAATCTATAAGAGAGGGGAGCAATAAAAGCATGATTAGAGGAAATTTGTATGGCAAGAGCTGCTACACTAATGACCCAACCTTCGCTCAACTAATTCAAGAACAAAACCACCCAAGATGGTTCAACAACCTCCCCATAGTCTCTATTAGCTCATGCATGTTATAAATCTACCTTCATCACCTATAATCAACGCAAACCCAAAATTGAAGAATGGGTGGAAGAAGTTCTTACCTTTTTGAAGCCCTAGCAAGTTCCTTTTGATGGAATTCTAAGGTTTGATCAAAGTAGAGTAGTGAAATCCTTCCTCCCTTTCCTCTCTCTAGAATATCTCTCTCTTCTCTCTAAAATATCAGGTAATCCCCCAAAAATGAAGCCTTAGGCTAGATAAATAAAATGTGGGTCGGGTTATAAAATTGGAAAAATAAAGCCCCGATGTAGATATGCGATCGCATATACGACTGCATAATTCTCCTATGGCCCGCAATATGGACCGCGTAATGGCCTTCAAGAATTGGGCATTTCTGCTTCACTTTGCGACAGGTCTGCGGTCCGCAGGCCAATTCTGCAGTCGAATAATGGACCGCAGAACCTCCTTCCAAAATTTCTCTTGCGGGGTCTGCGATGGGATTTGCGGCTCGCATTCTGCGGCCGCATAATGGTCCTCAAAATTGGCAAATCTTTTTGCTTCATTCTGCCACCGATCTGCGGCCTGCAAACTGGTTCTGCGCTCGCATAGTGGGCCGCAGAACTGCCATGTTATGCGAACCTTTTCCTTCAACTCCTCGAACACATTAGCTTACCTCGGCACCAAAAAACCTCAGGTTCTAGGTAAAATTTCACGGGGCCTTACACTCCTGTTGTAGAGATCATGACCCTGTATTACCATTTCTAGGGGGATTTATGCATTGACGCATTCTTTATTATGATATTTGGTTCTTAGACTTATATAACTTGTACTTTTTTTTTTTATTATTTTTGATTATTGTTTAATGAGTGGCTTGCCTAGAAAGTGGGTTAGGCGCCATCACGACCGATGGTGGTTTAGGGTCGTGACATGAACAATCTCCCGCCTGCCTCTTCCTTAACACAAACATGACATCATCCATGCGAACGTGAAGTCCTTGGCCTCTCTTTCCATTTCTATTACTATGTTGTTGTTCAGACAATATTTAATACTATCATACTTGTACTCATGTTGTAGAGATCTTCACTCTGTATTATAATTTCTAGGGGATTTATGTTTTGACGCAGTCTTTATTATGATATTTGGCTCTTAGACTTATATAACTTGTATTTTGTTGTCATGTTTGATTATTGTTTAATGACTGGCTTGACTAGAAAGTGGGTTAGGTGCAATCATGACCGAAGGTGATTTAGGGTCGTTACATGAACAACCTTCTGCATGACTCTTCCTCAACATGAACGCGACATCACCCACGTGAACGTGAAGCACTGAAAAGACACCATGCGAACGTGAAGCACTGACAAGACACCACACGAATGTGAAGTCTCATCGTGAATGCGGTGAACAAAATCTCACCTACCAACATCCTCCTCCACAATCTTAAGCCTTGCTCCGTAATCGCGATGCACTGCAACACACTAGCACATCAGCTACACCAAACTAAACCAAAATGAACTGAACCCACCCTCGAGTCACACCTGAGGCCCGCGGGACCCCGTCCAATCATACCAATAAGTCAAAATACGTTATTCAAACTTATCTAAGGATCTTAACACCATAAATAACATCAAAAACTTAGAATCAAAGATCAAATCATTCTCTTATCTTTCAAACCTTTAAAGTTCATCAAACGCGTTGGAATCACACTTAGTCATTCTGCATAACAACCAAACTTTGCACATAAGTTCATATCAACTATTATGACCTATCAAAGGTCTCAAAGCGACAATAGGAGCCCGATAATACCGAAGTAAACTTCCAGTCAAACCTTATGAACTCTCAAATTCTTCAAATTGCCAACTTTCGACAAATAGAGCAAAATACTTCTACGAACATCCAAATTCAAATTAGAACATACGACCAAGTCCAAACTCACCATATGAACCTATTAAAACTATCAAATCCTGATTCTGAGGTTGTTTTCTCAACAGTCAAACCTTGGTCAACTCTTCCAACTTAAAGCTTCAAAATTGAGAATCACTCTATCAAATCAATCCCGAACCTCTGGAACAACGAAACTAACTAGGCACGTATGTCTTAATATATCATATGAAGTAACTCAAGATGTCAACTACCAAATGTGATGCAAAAGCTCAAAATGACAGGTCAGGTCGTTATGCTCCATCACGATCTTTGGTGGGATTTTGGGTCGTGACACCGCATATCTTCCCACTTGTTAAATTTATCTGCTCTCTGGCACTTATCACAAGCATCAACACATGCCCTTGAATCTTTGAACAAATATGGACAATAAAAACTGGCTTCCATGACCTTTGCTGCTATACGATTACCACCATAGTGTTCTCATGCTACTCCATCATGGCAATGAGAAGGAATATTTTCAATCTCCCCTTCTAGTACACATCTTCAAATAACGCTATTTGCACACAATTTATGGAGGAAACTAACTGTGCCAATACTATCAAAATATTCTCACGAGCGAGTTATGGACACTAAATCAATCTTATATGTCTAATATGTGTGATGTATGTGGTGATCAAGATAGACATTTATATGGGTGTGTTTACATTTCGTATCCTCCCCAAGCCTTTATTATGTGAAGTGAACTGATAGGTCATTTTGGGTACTAGCTCCCCTTTTTTATAATTTGAAACCTTTCATAGCACTATTTGATGATTTATGACTTGCGTGTGTGGTTCTTATTAATTTTCGAAAATCTTAAATGTGATTTTTAAAGTAAATTTGATATTTGAACATGACAATGGCTAGAGTTGACCCGGTCAACATTTTTGGTAAAAGACCTAGGATATGTGTTATGACGATTCTAGTAGGTTTGTATGATGATTTTGGATTTGTACACATATTCTTTTGGGGTCCCGGGGTGATCTGAGACCATTTCAGCGCTTAATGTGAAAATTTGGAAATTTGAAGCATGAACTTTGAAGTTCATTGAGTTGTGGTTCTTGATTCTTGATTATAGACGTTATTTTGATGATTTGAACTTACAAGAAAATTCGTATGATGTCATTATACTTGTGTGAATGTTTAAATTATGACCGAGGGGTTCGGGTGAGTTTCCGATAAGTTCAGGACTTATTTTCTAGGACATGGAACTTGCTGGAGCTACAGATCTCGCATTTGTAAGAGTCTGTCGGCAAATGTGAGCCTCGCATTTGAGAGTTCTAGATTGCATTTGTGATGCTTGGTAGGGCTGGGTAGCTTCGCATTTGTGATGCTTCGTAGGGCTGGGCAACTTCGCATTTGTGATGGGGCCTACCTTAACATTTGCGAGTTCATTGTCACATTTGTGACTCTATCATAGTAGGAGCAGCTTCCATTTTGTGAAGCTTTGTTCGCATTTGCGGAGGTTTCATCTTTTGTAATCACGAATATTTTATTGCATTTGCGACATCAGGGGGGTCAGGGACTGTTCGCACTTGTGACCAGTTGTTCGCTTTTGCGAACATTGCAATTGCGATACTTGTAGTTGGGTAAAAGGTTGAGGGTTCGGGATTTAGCTCATTTTATTCCATCTTTGAGACCTAGACTCCACATAGAGGCAATTTTGGAGAGCAATTTCCTCCCAACATCATAATCTAAGTAACTTTAACTTGTTTTTGTTCGATTTCCATTACATTTTTATGGATTTTCACTATTAAACCTAAGATTTCATATAATAGAAATATGGTTTTTGGGTAAAAATTTAGCATTTTGTATTTTTAAGATTTAGACCTTCAATTGAGGTCGGATCTCGACAAAATAACATATTTGGACTCGGAGATGAATTTGTATCGGGATTTGAACTTAATTTTTAATTTCGACCACGTGGATCTGTGTTGACTTTTTGTTGACTATTCCAAATATGTTAAAGGTTGAACCGTTTTGCTATGAGGGTAGTTTCTAAAGCATGTTTTCATTTCTTTGTATAATATTTGACTAGATTTGAGTTGTTTGGACACTTGTTCTAAAGGGAAAGCCTTGGTGGATTGCTGATCTTGTTCCGAAAAGAGGTAAGTATCGTGGTTAACCTTAATTTGAGTGAATCAAGACATGATTGATCTATTTACTATGTGATTTATATGTGGGGACGACATATATGCAAGGTGACGAGTGTATATGCATTGTCATGGGTATAAGCATGCAGCGTATTCCAGCTTACTTCAAGCCCTAAATTATACCATGTCTTTCTTTATTTCATGATTTCCTTTACTATGTGCCCTTATTTGATACATGTTGTCTTAACACATATATGCCTTCACTTAATAATTGTCGTCAATTGTTTCATGCTTCTATTTTCTTTATGCGTTGATTTAATATTTTCCTTTACTTGTTACATGTCCTTTTTGTTATTAGATAGATGTTTTTACCTGCTTTATGTCGTTATTTGCCTTATTGTCTTTACATGTTCCTAGTTTTACTCTATTGTGTTATGTTGTATTGTGTGACCTTAGATTGTTCTCATGTTACAACTTGTCTAAGTCTTGTTGGGGTATGTTGTGAGGCCATTTCTTGAATATTGCACTGTTTGACCTTCTTTGTTCATGCTTATACTTCCTTGGTGAATGTATGCATTCTAGCGCCCTTTAATATTATACTGTGAGACTTGATGTGTTGACTGTTACTGCACATTATCAAATGAACTAATATATCAGGATCGGGTTGCACGTAGCAACAATGCTATTATTGATATTGGGATCGGGTTGCGTGCTGCAATGGTATCTTTATTTATATTAGAATCGCAGCGCGTAGCAACGGTATTGGCACTTGTTGGTATTGATATAAGAATCAGGTTGTGTGTCACAACAGAAAGGATGTCTTTCAGTTATTATTCGTTGTTTTGCTCTGCTACGGTGTTGTGTTTCAAGGCAACGATATTCTGGGGCCCTCTATTAGCTATTCTCTTACTCTGTTCATTATGTTTTTACTAGTTTCTCTATATTGCTATTGGTTTTATGCTTATTACTCATTCAAATTTAGAGTGAGTGTCCTGTTATAGCCTCATCACTACCTCGTCGAGGTTAGACTCGATACTTACTAAGTACATGGGGTCGGTTGTACTCATACTACACTTCAGCACTTATTGTGCAGATCCTAGTATTGGTCCTAGTAGCGTTTAGTGCTGATTTGCCTGGACCTTTTCCAGGAGTCTTGAGGCTGTGCTGCTTGGCATTCACAGACCCTGGTGTTCTCTTCCTATCTCTATTTATTGTTTATTGTATCATATGGTTTAGCACTTTTCTTTACAGGCTTGCATTTTAGTACTCCTAATGGCTCATGTACTCGTGACACCAAATCTTGGGATAGTCTTAGACACCGTTACTTGTAGATTTATCTTGCATTTATGAGATTCCACCCCTTTATCTTGATTATGATTCTTTTAACTTTTAAATTGCTTTGATTGTTGTGGCTAATGTTGGCTTGCCTAACAAGCGGTGTTAGGCTCCATCAAGACCCCATGGTTTGGATTTTGGTCGTGACAAGTTAGTATAACAGCCTATGTTGCATAGGTCTCACGATGCAAGCTTAATAGTTCCTTGAAGATCTGTACAGAGAAGTCTGTACTTATCTTCAGGAGGCTATAAGGCTTTAGGAATCTTCACTTTCTTTCTTTAGCTATCATGCAACTTTGTCCTATCATAGAGTTTGAATCGTTCTTCTCTTATTCTCTCATAGATGGTGAGGGCACGTGCTTCTCCATAGTTGATCAGGGGTCAGAGCCCCAGGTTGTAGCCACTACCTGGGGTAGGGGCCAGGGCAAGGGTAGAGGCGGAGCTCATCCTAGAGTACATGCAGCGGCACCCGCAGTCGAGCCTTAGATAGCTCAGGATGACGATATACTAGCTTAGGTCGAGCCAGTAGGACCGATTCAGATCATAGAGGGTTTCATTGTTACCCCGGTGCTTTAGGACACCTTAGTCTGCATAGTTGGCTTCATGAAGTGTATGGCTCAGGCCGGGAGAGGAGTTCAAACTGCCGCTACTCATTCCCTAGGGTATACGGCCCATAGTTATTAGACCGTAGGAGTTCTACCAGTTAGGGTGGTTCACCTAATTATTGCTACACTACCGGAGGACAGGCCCACAATGTGTGCAGATTAGCTAAAGAGGTTGGCCAGGTTCACCAAGTTGTTTTCCCCTTACTTTAGCGGTGCACCTACATAGGATTCCAAGGACTTATTGGACCATTTCCATGAGATTTTGCACAACTTGTGACTAGTGGAGTGGACTTCACCGTCTTTTAGATGCATGGATCAGCCTAGAGGTAGTGGCAGGTTATGAGCTAGGCTAGCTAGCGGGATCACCTCCTCTAACATGGGCTCAGTTTTCGCTGTTATTTTTGGAGAAGTTTATTCCCCTCACTTAGAGAGATGAGTTGTGCAGCCAGTTCTAGTGCCTTCAACAGGGTAACATGATCGCTTCTCAATATGAGACAAGATTTGTTGATTTGTATTACGATGAAACTATCCCGATCCATACTGAGAGAGAAGGTGTAGAGGTTCATATAAGGTCTTATATTTGGCATCAAACTTCAGATAGCAGAGAGGTCGAGACTGAGATTTCTTTTACTCGGTTAGTGGAGATCGCTAGGAGGATTGAGCGCATTAGTGGCAAGGCATGAGAGATGACCTCTAATAAGAGGCCCTGTCATTTTGGAGGATTCAATAGTGCCCCGTCTGGAGGCAGAGGTTCTTTTGGTAGAGGACATCCTATTAGGCCAGTACAGTCAGCACTACATGCCATATATGGTACATCAGGCAGTCGTAGTGCTTATGGACCTCATTCCAAGTTTCTAACATTAAGTGCACCTCTAGCTCCCATAGTGCACCACTAATTCAAAGATACTACAGTGGTCATTAGAGTTGTTAGGGACAGTCTCAGATTTCGCAGTCACTCTAGCCGAGGAGCTATTTTGAGTGCAGAGATCCGTGTCCTATCAGGAGGTACTGTCCTAGATTGCATAGCAGTATGCCATAGCAGGGTACTCGTGCTATGATTCCGGTACCGGTTGCCTCACCACCTGCTCAGCGAGCTAGAGGTAGGGGTCAGGTAGGTAGAGGTGGAGCCTAGCTAGTTAAATATGGAGGCTAGTTAGTGATATTATGTCCTAGTGGTGCAGGATATGTTGGTGGGGCTCAACATCATTGTTATGCATTTCCGTGTAGGCTTGAGGCAGAGTCGTCGATGCTGTTATTACATATATTATCACAGTCTATCTTAGAGATGCTTTTGTGTTGTTTGATCTAGGTTCTACATATTCTTATGTGTCTTAATATTTTGCTTCGCACTTGAGTATGCCTCGTGATTCTCTTAATCTTCTTGTTCCTGTGTCTATACCGGTTGGAGATTCCATAGTAGCAGATCGGGCGTACATGTCTTGTGTTGTTACAATTAATGATTTTGATACTATATTTGATCTTTTGTTGTTCGATATGGTGGATGATTAGGTCATTCTTGGTATGGACTGGTTGTCCCTGTGTCACATAATCTTGGATTGTCCTGCCATAATTGTTACGTCAGATATGTTTTGGCGTTTGGTCTTCAATGGATTTTTTTACTCTCTTGTTATTTATGTTATGTATTGATGGAAATATATCATTTTAAGTGTAGGATGGAAAGATTGGCTGGGTGATTTTCTGTGCTCTGTTTGTTGTGCTATTATATGTATTTTGAAAGAAATAAGAAAATAAAAAAATTTAAAAACAATTGTAAGAAAGATTTAGGTAGAAATAATCCCCTTGGTTTCTTATGGCCATGATTCTTTTTTAAGGGATGACTTTCTTTTGTACCAGGTGTTGTAGGTGGATTTTTTCAATGTTTCCAAAAAACAAATTGGACTTTTTTTTATAATGGACTTCCTAGATAGTTTTTCTAAGGGATTAAAGTTGAAGAAAAAATACAAAAAGATTTTGAGTTTTCTTGTAAAACTGATGAATGAAATGGGAAAAACTGGAGTATCTATGCTTTTTAACATATTTTATATCCAGGCTTAAGTCTGGACCATTAAACTGAGTACTTTCTTCGTGATTTTTATAATTACATGCCCTGAGAATATATGTGGTTTTTCTTTTGACACTTAGGCTCATCTTCTGATTCTTGTTATTACTTTCTTCAATTATATGACGATTGTGCTAGTTAATTTAATGTGAGAGTTGGGTCTGAGTCATTCTTGAGTGAGTCATGTGCATTGTGTACTATGAGATTGTGGTTGTACTCTTCGTCAACCCATGTGTGAGTTGAAGCAGAATGGTTAAGTGGTGTGAGTCTAGGAGATAATATAGGTATTTTTAATTGACTGTTTAGCCTATTTACCTAATAATGCTAATATAATTCGTATTCAACCCCTTTGAGCTTGCAGACCTTTTCTTTGGCACCCATATTACAAGCCAAATACCCCCTTTATTCTTGATCAAATCTCGTTAATACCTCCAAAAGCATTCAAGCAACTAGAAGAGTAAAGAAAGAGATTGGGTAGCCTTTGAGTGGATGTTACAACCCAAAATACCACCTAGTCGTTATGGCACCTAACCCAACCGGCTAGGTAAGTCAAACAATACAAGTTACTACTATAACGTGAAATCATCAATATGTAAATAAAAATTCAAAATAATTCAATAAAACTACCCCAGGGACTGGTAGTACAAGTCATGAGCCACAATGATTTAAATTTACAAAGATGGTAAAAGGAATAAATAAAACATTTGTTTGAAGGTTATATAAATAGGAATGAGGTACTAATCTACCATGAACAAATGCTAGCTCGAATCTAGGATGTAGCTACAACTTTTGGGCATGGCTTCATAATCTACAGCAGCTCAGCTCTAAGAATCTGCATGCAAGGTGCAGAAGAGTAGTATGAGCACAACCGAGCCCATGTACTTAGCAAGTATCTTGAGTAACATCAGAGAAGTAGTGACGAGGTTTTAAGTCAAAAGATATTCACTTGCAGAACCTGTGAAGCTCAATAACATGTATAATATAGAGAAAATATTCCAGAAAGACAATCACAGAATAAAGAATATCAACACTAAAGGTGCACAACTGGGATAAGGTAATAAATAAACTCTACCAATTAGACCTGTTCAACAAATACAACTCACTCTAACGCCGCTCACAAAGAGGTATGTACCACATAATATACACGCTCGATACTCATACATGACTGTGAATTTATGCAAACTTGATCTGATTCTGTATCAAATGCCAAATAACAGGTTCAAGAGAACCTTTCAAGAATAAAATATATTAATGCACGATGGCAACATTCTTATCATGTCAATCTGATATGCTACCAACAACTCAACAAAATATGTGACATCAACTCTAGGTGGGTAAATCCTTCTTGACAACCAAATAAATAAATAATAACAGAGGCATAGATTAGCTTGTTAGATGCAATGCAACAAAACATGTAAAAATGCATGACACACTTAAAGAAGTCACATGCACAATCAAGAATGTCACTCTCCTACCACCATATAAACATAAACACTAAAATCGCCCCAAGCCATCACATAAAAATCCCACAATACCACATTTATTTCACCGCATGTGAACATAACGATAAAAGCCACCCTTATCTCTCTGCATGCGCATATCACCACCTTATTTTGCCATGTGGGCAACCTGAGAAAATACCACCCTTATTTCGCCTCACGCGCACAACAATCAACACAATCGCACGGGAAAGACCTCGTGCTAACACCCCCAATCACAATCGCATACCAAAGACGTCATTCCATAATATCATCACAATCGTACGACAAAGACCTCGTGCTATAATATTATCACAATCGCACTGCGAAGACCTCATGTCATAATATCATCACAATAAATCCAATCAACATGTCCACAAGTGCCATGATCACAATAATTTAAGTATTCATACACAGAATCATATATATATATATATATCACCAAATGCACACATCCCAATCAAGGCACATTACAAGAATAAGTACGGATGTGTGTTCATAACCTACGTGTATCTATCTCCAATGAACATATAGCATGAGTTTCAAGATTTGCTCATCATGTTCAAAATACGGTACCAATAGTCTCAACATTTTCTCTAGCATGGTTTATTGTGTTCACCTACTCAATTAATGGTATAACACATAGAATCAAGCAGAAGACACAACCAAACAAGGCATAGAGTAAACTAGAATATAGCCCGAGCATGAATACCCAAGGCTCATGTATATAGCCTCGTCACCTCATATATACATCACCTCCGCATGTAGCAAACAATATCAATTATAAAGAAAAATTTCCTCAACCAAAGTTAGGTAAGACACATACCTCAAACAAGCCATATCAATACTCTAAAAATGCCTTCCCGCATGAATCGACCCCCAAATGGCTCGAATCTAGCTAAAAACAACCTAATAACATCAAATAATACTATAGGAATCAAACTCAAACGATAAAGGTCGAGTCTTTAATCAAATACTCAAAGTCAGAAAAGAGTTAACTCGGGCCCACGCCTCAAAACCAACAAAACTCAAAAATCACGAACACCCATTCGAATACGAGTCCTAATATTCAAGTATCATCCAAAACCTACTCCAAATAAGGGTTCAAATCTCCACTTCACACATTAAAAATTTTTCTCCAAAAACCCCATTTTCTCTCTCTTATATTCAATAATCAAATACTAAAATCAAGGACGGAATCATGAAATCTAATCAAATCAGAGTCAAGAACACTTACCCCAATCCAAGGGGAAAAACTTGTCTCAATCCGAGCTCCCAATCTCAAATTTTGATAAAATGAGCTCAAAGTCCGAAATAAGGACTTAAATGTACTTCCCAGGAGTACCCTTCGCGATCGCGACAGGGCACTCCGTGATCACAAAGCACAAAACGTGACCTACCCAGCAGCTCTACTTGGCAAATGTGATTTAACCATTGCGAACGCGAAACCGAGTTGCCAAAAGGCATGTGAACACGACAGCACCCCGCGAAGGTGACCAACAAGTACCCAATCTCCACTCCTTCTATGCGAACGCATCATCCTCCACGCGGCGATGCCTCCCTTGCCCAGAACCTCGCAAACGGGATCCATGTGATGCGAACATGGTCAACAACTTCTTAGCAATACGACTACTCTATGCGATCGCGACGTAAAGTCCTCTATTGCAAAAGACATTAGAACACCAGCATATCAGCAACCCAAAAACTTTTCAAAATGATCTAAAACCACCTAAATCACACCCGAGGCCCCCGGGACCCCGTCCAAACATATCAGCAAGTTTAAATACATTATTTAAACATATCTGAAAGCTCAGAACATCATAAATAATATCAAAACCAAGAATCAAAGACCAAGATCATTCCCTTAAGTTTCAAACCTTCAAACTTTGCCGAATGCGAATCCATCCAAATCAACTCTCAATGAGAACAAAGATTTCACACAAGTTATAAAACACAAAACGAACCTATTCCAACTTCTAAAACAACGATCCTAACTAGATACCATCAATGTTAAATCCCGGTCTAACTTATAAAATTTCTAAACCTTCAAATTGTTAACTTTTGCTAAAAAGAGCCAAACCAACCTACGAACCTCAAATAAAAATCCGGGCATACGCCTAAGTCTAAAATCACTACGACATTGTTTAAAAAAAAGTCAAACTTTGGTCAACTCTTCAACTTAAAGCTTTCAAATTGAGAATTACTTTTCTAAATTACTCCTGAACTTCCCGAAAACCAGAACCAAATAAATATATGTTTGTCCCCGAACGTATCAAGAGTCATTCCAAAGCCGTCAAATAGCCTAATAAACTAATCATACCCATACCCATGGGCGATCCCACATCACCACAACCTATATAAACCTATTAGCACAATCCTGAATAAAGATTGTTCCTCCGCCTTAATCCATAAATCTTAGAACCAAGCTCCAACATCCGTAGTTCCTTATAAGATTTTATCATTCTATATATACACTGTATCAATCTCAACAAGTTGCATCAAGCCGTCAATACACTGCCAATATCAAACCACACAATATACCTCATAACGCATGTACTCATAGCAATAACTCCCGACCACAATAGCTACTCATTATTAAACCATGTACCGGTAATATATCGCATATCAAATAAAAGCGTGTTTCAAACACCCAAAACACAGAAAATGATAAAAGAAACATGTAGAAACTCTTAACCACCCACCAAATCAACAAGACGGGGATCTCTCTTTCGCCCAACAAGGACCGTTGCCAAATATGAGCTAACTAATGACTTTATTCGTCCAAATATACCTTATCTAAATCCGATGTCTCTAATTCCTAATTCAATAATCTTATCTCACCCAGCACAAGCTGCCCTATCGACATGCCACTCACAATGACACCTAAAGCAGCATATGACGCAATCCCCACCCAATAAGCAATAACTTGAATATAACAAAGATGGAAGGAGAGCCAAATAAGAGAACAACCCAACAAGTTCAACCGGTACAACCCCAACGACACCATACTATGAATCCATCCCATAATGAAGAAGTAAAATACACGAAATAACCACAAAGAATCATATCCTAACATAATCCTACTACGGCACATAGCCCGATCCAAACATACCAATCCACATGGAATGCCCCTCGAGGCATAACGCTCACAATCAACAACCACAAGCATATCAATAGCAAACGTGCAAAGTGCATGACCATAGCGATGGAGAAACAAATAGCACAATATACCACAGATAAGAAAACCACAACCAAGGCGCCATCTCGCTCGAATCCCGTCACAGAGCCCAAACAGAACAAAATCATGTGTGTAAATAGTCAAGTAGTCTCATAACCCATCGTAGCATAAGAGAGAAATACATGAGGCAAATTAGGAAGTGAATAAGACCAACTCTAGCCGAGTGCAGACCCCAACAATTGATGTGCTGAGTAAACAAACCTAATCTAGTATAGAATGCACATTCTCATTATGCCATTCAATGAGCCCCAAACCATCCCCGATAATCCCAATTTGGTAAATAACCTTTCAAAAGTCCACAGTAACCTATCTGTAACACATATCATCAGCTGACTAACTCTTAGCACATATTCACAGTCCGCAATCAAGGAATAGTCAGCCTCTGATAACATCCAATCCCTAAACCTCGAGAATTCATGAATCATCATATCTGATCCTAACTCCACCACTAAAATAACTGACATATCACTCATACATAATCATCTTACGGAAAAACTCACATAGATCTTTTGTGCCACGTAGCTAAACTTGAACCCCAATAGCCAAAAACCATGCAATTATCATAATATCAATCAATAATCCGCAAGTCCTGACACAATGCGACTCCTAGAATGCACACCCTTCTCAGACGATACCAATTAGTGCTAACATACTCATAAATATCTGAAATCATCCACGCCATCTAGAACCCATGACCTTCCTTTCGAAACTGAATTGCAACCTTGTTCATACAAATATCAATCCCATATGGCGCACCACATATATCATGCTAACGTGTAAAAATACAATAATATCATAATCAACTCTAAATCAAAAGCAGGATAAACACCTCACCAACCAATAACCTTCTATTTAACTCAATCCAGGATGACATCAACACACGCAACAAACCTTCTATATCCGTAGAAAACATTAGCCTCAAGTCGTGGTAAAAAATGTCATGAACTCTTCGAAATCCATTCACACATAACCAAGCCATCATAATTAAAACCCTCAAAATCAACCAAGTCACGTAGGCTGATAAAACTAAGAGTAACTCAACATGGAAATGGTTGCGCTGAAGGACCCTTTAATGAATCTGAAGGTGTTTCTTTCACCTTCTAATACCATAATATAGAATCAACAATGATATAGATATACCACAAGTCTCCATACCATCTAATGTAAGCCCTAAGTCCTATCCATACACGAATCAAAAATCCCTAAATACCCCATATGTCCTGAGCCTATTGGAACATTCTCGAAAGTGATTCACCTTGCTCTAATCCCTAATGTGCAGCCAATACGCACCGAAAAAACCGCAATCTACCAACACATCAATATCCAGAAGAAGGAACCAAGTGATTCCTTTTCTTTCACACTACATCCATAACGAGTATAAAAATTGAATCATCCCTCTAAAGCCCCAACCTCGGGAAGCGCGACTGGCGCTCAACCGAGTGAACCCGGTCGAGTAGGTCTGTTAGATACTTTCTACTCATTTGAGACATCAACCATAACCATAATTTGAATTATCATTTCCAGCACGGTCACTACCATGTGTGCGGCATGGCGTCCGATCACGGCCCGATCGGCTAGGCGGTCCCACACGAGACATTACCTTTTCAATCAATCATCTCACTTCATACTTCTTTCACATCTTTTCAATTCATTGGCACAAGTGGCCTCAATTAGAAAGTCACTCTTGGCACTTGGCCGTATTCCATAATTCCAGTTTTCTTTTTCTACATTCAAACATCATTATCACCGTCAACAACAATAAGGCCTACCATTTAAGGCATTAGTACACATATGAGCAATTTGGGAATCCTAAGCACATAGAGGCATTTCATACAATTTGGCATAACAACCTTTATTCGATCTTGACATGATGCCTTAACATTCCCAACACATATTCCACATTTTGAACACATCCTCAAATGGCAAGATGACATGGTGAATCATTTAGAATTAATGTTGAACATAAATCCTTCAACACAAACACATTAGGAATAGCTAATTCTATAATGATCAATTTGGGACTTACACCAATTACATGAACACCGTGGGATTCGATCCTAAGAAGAAGGGAGTTTAGCCAACATACCTCAATTGAGCTTCCCTTAAACTCTAAAATATTTCGTAATTCTTAGCAACTTCAATCTATTTTAGAAATATAACAAGTTGAACCAAAATTAGGAAAATGATCATGATTCTAGCTCATTTGAGCATATTATAAATCACTAGGTGTGCATTAAGGTTTTTAAGGCCCTTTTGCGAAAGCTTCCATCATTCCCCAACCCATTCTCTACCATTTTTAGCTCACACTCTTCCCACTTTCTTTGATAACACATGCGTGCAAGATAACAACTCCCATACCCAGGAATTGTCTTGCTAATTACCCATTCTTAGATAAATTTCGAAATTAAGAGCTAGGGTGTAGAATCTTACCTCTAGGATGGAGACCTAGTGAGTTTTCCTTGTTAATATTCAAAGATTTGAGCAAGACTTGATGAATGAATTGTTGAAGAACTCTCTCCCACTCTAGGGCACTCTCTCACTATACTTTTCCTTGTTAATCTTCAAAGATTTGCTCAATATATGGTCCTTTGCGTATATATAATGAAGTAGGTTCGGGATTATAAAAACCCAAAAGTGAAGCTCTGGAATAGGGTATGCGGTCCCATATACAACCGCATAATGCTTATGTGGTCCGCAGAATAGGCCGCATAATTGCCCTCAAGAACTGGGAAAATCTGACTCGGTTTGCGGTCATTATGCGGCCCACAACCATGTTCAACAATCGCATAATACGCCGCAGAACCTCCCTCCGTAAAATCTCAAAGCTGGATACGCGATCAAAGTGCGGCCTGCAAAATGGTTTTGCGGTCGCATAATGGGCCGCAAAAATGACATAAAAAATGGCCCAAAAGACTGTTTCACGCGGCCGCAGAAGTGCATTTCTTCTGCCCAGTGCATTGTTCATACACGTAAGCCCAGTCCGGCACCATAAAACATTATTTTCCTTTGCGAAATCTTTTGGGGCCTTACATTCTCCCCCAATTAGGATCATTCATCATCGAATGAGGGTCAAAATCTGTTATTAGCATCAAATGTGGCCCAATTGTTAATTCACACTCACTAGTAGTTTCAAAATTTGGCTAACTCCCTATATCTCCAAAATTTCACTAGAGTCTCCCTTGTAACTATGCCTATCTACCTGCCAGAGAACCCCAGAAACATATCCTAACAACATATACATAATCCAACGACGTAACATAACACAAAACAACACCAACTGTGGCCTCACATGCAATATATTACCAGAAAGGAACACCCATAACGTCAATTTGTACAATGATACATAATTCATAGAAGGTAACCCTTAGAATTTTCATAGAACACAACTTTATAAATACATGGCTATTCAAACAAATAAGGATATTTTTTCTTCATTTCTTCCTCAGCCTCCCAAGTAGCCTCTTCGACCTGTTGGTTTCGCCATAGCACTTTCACGGAGGCAATTTCTTTATTTATCAACTTTCGGACTTGCCGATAAATAATAGAAACTGGAATCTCTTTATACGTCAATTCCTCATTAACCTCAATAGTCTCAACCGGAAAAAATAGCTAACAGATCTCCAACTACCTTCTTCAACATAGACACATGGAATACTGGGTGCACTAATGACATCTCGGGTGGTAGCTCAAGCTTTTACGCCATCTGACCAATCCTCTAAATGATTTTGTACGGTTCGACATACCTCGAACTCAATTTCCCTTTCCTTCCAAACCACATTATACCCTTCATGGGGGAAACTTTAAAGAATACCCAATCATCTTCTTTGAACTCTATGTCTCTGCGATAAACATCCAAATTGGATTTTTGACGACTCTGAGCAGTTTTCAACCACCCCTTAATGATCTTAACCTTCTCCATAGCCTGATGCACGAGGTCTGGCCCTATCAACTCAGCTTCCCCAATTTCAAACCACCCAATGGGAGATCTACATCTCCTACCATATAATGACTCAATTGGTGCCATTTGAATATTAGCATGCAAGGTGTTGTTATAAGTAAACTCTGTGAGTGGCAGATGATCATCCCAGCTATGCTTGAAGTCGAGAACACAAGCACGTATCATGTCCTCAAGTGGCTGAATAGTCTACTCTGCTTACCCGTCGGTCTGTGGATGGAAGGATGTACTAAGATTCACCTGAGTACCCAAACCTTGATGAAATGTCTTCTAAAACTTTGCCTTAAACTGAGCCCCTTGATTGGAAATGGTAGAAAATGGAGTGTCGTGCATGACTATTTCCTTGATATACAACTGAGCATATTGTTCCGCTGTGTCGGTAGATTGAACTGGCAAGAAGTGTGCTGATTTCGTGAGTCGATCCACAATCACCCAAATTGAGTCAAACTTGCACGGAGTGCGTGGTAATCCTACCACAGAATCCATATTAATGATTTTCCATTTCCACATTAGAATTTCAATATTTTGTGCCAACCCACCATGCCGTTGGTGTTCGGCCTTCACTTGCTGACAATTCAGACATCTTACCACATTGTCCGCCACATTTCTTTTCATATCATTCCACCAATAGACTTCCTTAAGATCATGATACATTTTCATAGAGCCCGGGTGCACGGAATACCTAGAAGTGTGAGCCTCAGTCATGATTCTCTCACGGAGACCATCTACATTTGGAATAGATAGACGCCCTTGGTACCTTAATGTACCATCATCCATGCCAAGAGAAAAGACCATGGTCTTATGTTTATGAATTACCTCTTTTAGTTTAGCCAACAATGGATCGTTGTACGCTTTCTCCTTGACTTCCACAACAAGCAATGATTCAGCCCTATTTTGCACAATTACCCCTCCTTCAATGGAGTCCGTAAGATGAACTCCCAAGCTAGCTAACTGGTGAACCTCCCTAGCCAATGGCCTTTGACATGCCTCCAAGTGAGCCAAACTACCCACAGATTTCCGGCTAAGAGCATCCGCCACAACATTGGCTTTCCCCGGGTGATATAGAATATCGATGTCGTAATCCTTGAGTAACTCAAGACATCTTCTCTGCCTCAGATTCAGCTCCTTTTGTTTGAAAATATATTGAAGACTCTTATGATCCGTGAATACATCCACATGGACCTCATAAAAATAATGATGCTAAATCTTTAATGCAAAAACCACTGCTGCAAGTTGTAAGTCATGTGTTGGGTAGTTCTTTTCATGATTCTTGAATTGCTTAGAAGCATAAGCTATAACATTTTCGTGTTGCATTAACAGACACCCAAGTACGATTCTTGAAGAATCACAATATACCACAAACCCATATGTACCCCCTGGCAGGGTCAACACCAGCGCCGTAGTCAATCTTGATTTGAACTCCTGGAAGCTCCTTTCACAAGCATCAGACCATTGGAACTTAATCGCCTTCTGAGTCAATTTAGTCAACGGAGAGGCAAGAGTAAAGAACCCCTCCACAAACTTCCTGTAATACCCTACTAAGCCCAAGAAACTGCGAATCTCGGTTGGTGTTGTAGGTCTAGGCCAAATCTTCACCGCTGCAATCTTTTGAGGGTCAACCTTAATTCCTTCTCTGGAGACAACATAACCAAAGAATGTGATAGACTTGAGCCAAAATTCACATTTTGAAAATTTCGCGTACACTTAGTGCTGATGAAGAGTCTGCAACAGTGCCCTGAGATGGTCGGCATGGTCCCCTCGACATCGTGAATACACAAGAATATCGTCAATGAATACTATCACAAAGGAATCGAGAAAAGGCTTGAAAAACCAATTAATAAGATCCATGAAAGTCGTTGGGGCATTTGTTATCCCAAAAGACATTACCAGAAATTCAAAGTGCCCATACCGGGTCCTGAAAACTATTTTCGGAATATCGTGCTCCCTGATCTTCAATTGTTGTTACCCGGACCGTAAATCAATTTTGGAGAAGTACCTAGCACCCTGTAATTGATCAAAAAAATCATCTATTCTTGGTAATGGGCATTTGTTTTTGATTGTGACTTTGTTAAGATGTCGGTAGTCAATACACATCCTCAATGATCCATCCTTCTTCCTCACAAAAAGAACTGGTGCGCCCTATGGTGACACACTCGGTCGGATGAAACCTTTCTCTAATAAATCCTTCAATTGTTCCTTTAGTTCCTTCAATTCTGCAGGTGCCATCCTGTAGGGCAGAATAGATATAGGCTACGTGACTGGCATCATATCAATTCCAAAATCAATCTCCCTATATGGTGGGATACCAGAGAGCTCATCAGGAAAGACCTCTAGAAATTCCTTCACAACTGGCACAGACTCGAGTGTAGGCACATCGACATTGGTGTCCGTAACACGGACCAAATGATAGATACATCCCTTATTAATCATCTTCGTGGCCTTAAGGTAAGAAATTAACCTACCTTTTGGCATTACATTATCCCCCTTCCACTAAACAACTGGCTCATTTGGAAATTCAAACCTCACAGTCCTAGTTCGGCAATCGAGCTTGGTGAAACATGAATAAAGCCAATCCATAATTACATCAAAATCAACCATCCCCAATTTAATGAGATTGGCCATGGTGTCCCGGCCACGTACCGTGATAACGCAACCCCTATAAGCCCGTGCGACCATAATAGACTCGCCAACCGGAGTAGATATAGTGAACGACTCATGAACCTGTTCTGATTTTATCCCAAATTCCATAGCAACATAAGGGGTAACATAGGACAAGGTGGAACCCGTATCAATAAGAGCATATACATCATAAGATTGGACAGTCAATATATCCGTGACAACATCTGGATAAGTCTCTGCACTCTGGCGACCACTCATAGCATAGAAATGAATGGGTCCTCCTGAACTCTGCGCACCACCCCTAGCTGCACCATGCCCTACTGGTGCTGGAGTGCCTCGAGCTGGAAGGGGTGCTGAAGATGTAGCAGCTGCAGAACTGGATGGCTGTGTTATGGCCCTGCCCATACCATGGCAGAATAAACGACACTCCATCTGAATATGACCCCTCAATATGCACTTGTAACATATAGGTAGTTCCATGTAGCAGATTCCTAAGTGGATCTTCCCACACTTGGGGCATGGGGGCCTCTGCTGCTAGTGGAATCTATCTCCTGATCCGCCCTTCTGGTGGGGTCCCCTGCTGTCCTGATTTGGCCTGAAACAACTCCTTTGCTGCTCACTGGGCCCTGCTGGTGGTGCACTGGCTGAAGACTGAGAAAAAGACTTAGATGGCCCTGATGATCCTCCCCTAAAAGCTGATCTTCCCTTACCAAATGACTCCCCAAAGTTTCCCGCAGACCGGGCCTCGCTGGTACCTTCTCGCTCCATTATGTTCTTCAACTTACGGTTCTCTGTAGCTTGAGAAAAATCTACCATCTTCCCATAGTTCATATCTGAATTCAAGGCAGCTGTAGCGGCCTCATTAATAACCAAGGGGCTAAGGCCATGCATAAACCGGCGCACTCTAGCCTCTATAGTAGGCAACATGAGAATGGCATATCTAGACAAATGCGCGAACTACATGTTATACTCCCACACACTCTTACTTCCTTTCTTAAGGTTCTCAAACTCTACGGAACAAGCTGCCCTAGTCTCGGCAGATAAGAATTGGTCCATGAAAGCGTGAACAAACTCACTCCACCTCGTTGGAGGGCTCACCTCCTCCCGTGAGTCCTCCCACAGCTCAAACCAAGAATAGGCCACCCCTTTCTAGCGGTAAGTGGCCAACTCTACTCCCTCCGTCTCAGTAGCACGCATAACCCGGAGAGTCTTATGCATCTCATCAATGAAGTCCTATGGATCCTCCTTGGGATTAGCATATGTGAACATCGAGGGATCCAACTGAAAAACCTGTTCACCCTGGAACCACTAGAATCCCCTTGTTGGCTAGAAGAAGTGGGTGCAACATTTGATCTCTGGGCTAGAGAAGCCACTATCTGTGTCAGTATCTGGATAACTCCCCTAAGTTCCCCGTTAGAAATACCAGAACCGGAATCTATGGCTAGAGGTGGAACCAGAATATCAGTTGGAGGAACCGCTGCACCCTAAGTAGGTGTAGGAACTTGTGTGGCATGGTCAGGTATAGTAGAATCAGACAGTGTAGCAGTCGGGAGATTATCCCCACCCCTAGGGTATTCACCTGCATCACCAAATAAAGGGTTAACTGCCATTCCTGAGGCGGCATTGGCTCCTTGGCCAGTTCTTTCTCTCTTCTTAGGTGCCATGTACTGAAATTTAAAAGAATGCACGAGTTAGAGGAGGAACAGTCACAATCAATTTCATATCACGATCCAGAATATTAAAGAAGTGTATTATTCCTAAATGTCCAAGTAGCCTCCAACTTATATATGTAGTCGACAACACACCGATAAGGAGGACTCTACTAGACACGGCTCCGACACATCCTAGTACACTTTAAAACCTTGGGCTCTGATACCAAGCTTGTCATGCCCCAACCTCGAGAATCGTGACTACCGCTCAACCGAGTGAACCCGGTTGAGAAAGCATGCTAGATACTTTCGACCCAACTTACCCATGATCAAGAGAAGACATGATTTCATTAATTAGACAGTAGGGAGATCATGTACACAATACTAAATCATTTCATTAGTTGCATCATTTGAAAGTCTCAAAATACACACATTCTTATGATTCAAGTGGAACAAGAGATCAAAACACAACATAATCTATTTGGCTTTTCTAGCACCCATGTACAACCCACATAGCATCTATGGAGCCTCTAAAAGATACAAAAGGGCGTTATGATAGTGCCGGAAATAAGGCCCCGACTATACCTCAAAACGTGATAATAATATGGACAAAAGATACAATACATGACCCCGGGATGAAGTGGGGCTCACCAAGTTTGTTGGGAAGAGGATGTACCACTATCACTGATCAACATTGCCTGCTATGGAACCACCTACATCCATTTAAAGATGTAGCGCCCTCGGCAAAAGGGACGTTAGTACTGTCGAATAGTACTAGTATGTAAAACTAAACACCATCTCAATAGAATGAATAATAATACAAGGGGGAAACAGTCATGAGTTCAATAAGAGCTTCAAACAATACTAAAACATCAAGTAAGGATCACATAAGTTCTCAAGTCAATTCCCATGTTATTAGGTTGGGTGATCTTTAAAGCCGATATACCATAATTCACAATACCTCTGTATTCTTACACGGAGTTCGATCTTGACCCGATCGGCTAGGTCGTCTCATTTGAGATATCAACCATAACCACAATTTCAATTACCATTTCCAGTATAGTCACTACCATGTGTGTGGCATGGCGTCTGATCACGGCCCGATCGGCGAGGCCGTCCCACCCGAGACATTACCTTTTCAATAAATCATCTCACTTCATACTTCTTTCACATATTTTCAATTCATTGGCATGAGTGGACTCAATTAGAAAGTAATTCTTGGCACTTGGCCGTATTCCATAATTTCAATTTCCCTTTTCCACATTCAAACATCATTATCACCATCAACAACAATAAGACCTACCATTTAAGGCAGCAGTACACATATGAGCAATTTGGGAATCCTAAGCACATAGAGGCTTTTCATACAATTTGGCATAACAACCTTTATTCGATCTTGACATGAAGCCTTAACATTCATAACACATATTCCACATTTTGAACACATCCTCAAATGGCAAGATGACATGATGAAGAATTTAGAATAAATATTGAACATACATCCTTCAACACAAACACATTAGGAATATCCAATTCTATAATGATCAATTTGGGACTTACACAAATTACATGAACATCGTGGGATTCGATTCTAAGAAGAACAAGGTTTAGCCAACATACCTCAATTGAGCTTCCCTTAAACTCTAAAATATTCCGAAATTCTTAGCAACTTCAATCTATCTTAGAAATATCACAAGTTGAACCAAAATTAGAAAGATGATCATGATTCTAGCTCATTTGAGCATATTATCAAGCACTAGGTGTGCATTAAGGTTTTTAAGGCCACTTTGTGAACGAGTCCATCATTCCCCAACCCATTCTCTACCATTTTTAGCTCACAACCTTCCCACATTATTTGATAACATATGCATGCAAGATAACAACTCCCATACCCAAGAATTGTCTTACTAATTACCCATTCTTAGATAAATTTCGAAATTAAGGGCTAAGGTGTAGAATCTTACCTCTAGGATGGAGACCTAGTGAGTTTTCCTTGTTAATCTACAAATATTTGAGCAAGACTTGATGAATGAATTGTTAAAGAACTCTCTCCCACTCTAGGGCACTCTCTCACCCTCAAAATATCAGATTTTTGCTCAAAATATGGTCCTTTGCGTATATATAACGAAGTAGGGTCGGGTTATAAAACCCCAAAAAAGAACTTCCGGAACACGGTATGCGACCGCATAATGGTTATGCGGTCTGCAGAATAGGCTGCATAATTGCCCTCCAGAACTGGGCAAATCTGACTCGGTTTGCGGACATTATACGGCCTGTAAACATGTTCTGCGGTCGCATAATGCACCACAGAACCTCCCTCCGATAAATCTCAAAGCTCGATATGCGATCAGAGTGCGGCCCGCGAAATGGTTTTGCGGTCGCATAATGGGCCGGGAAAATGACATAAAAATGGCCCAAAAGACTGTCTCACCCTACGACCATTATGCGGTCACAGAGTGATTCTACGGCCGTATAGTGGGCCGCAGAAGTGCATTTCTTCTACCAAAAATCTTACTTTCTAATGCATTGTTCAATCCAAAAAGTCCGAGCCGCGAAGAATTTATACAATTCTCAAACACGTAAGCCCAGCCCGACACCATGAAATATTATTTTCCTTTGTGAAATCTTACGGGTCCTTACAATCCCAAGACCTCTATATACCCATAAGGTATAGTACATCATGTATCCAACCGATCCTTGCTCGAAATTATCGTGGATGACATATTTCTCAAATCATAGCTAATCCACAAGAGAATCCTCGTCCAATAGCTAATATAACACATGACCATGCAATCCGATCATCATTAGCAGACTCCCCACATGGCTCGAAGACATAGAACACATCATTTCAACCCTTAGTACCCTTCCTTTATAACTTCCCCAATCTCGCACTGCTAATTAACAGAATACTTCATAAACTCATGTAACACTAGTCATAAAACACTCCAAAGACTCTACCAAGTCCATAGTCATCCTTGTCACGATCGCACGAACTTCCTCAGACCCTCTGAAATGGCAGTATCTGCATTCTACTGAATAGAAGTCTCATAGGAATCACACAAACCCAAGTCTTCTTGCATGATAAAACCCACCTGCTTAGCCTCTGATCGATATCTCTCTATGGCTCTATTACAGTCACAACCACTATGCAATCAATCCTCCTGAGTGCATACTCGTCAACTAGATACAAGAATTTGTTGCATCTCACAAATGAACAACTGAAAGATCTACCAACACATCCACATCTACGCATTGACAACACATCAAAATGGTGATCAAACAACCATAGCCACCCCTCTCATAGTCCATCCACATCATCACATGTCGTCGGTGTATAGCTGATACCGAGTGCGAAATCAGGATTCAAGCTAAAACAAGGTCGCACGATAAGGAAAGAAAAAGGGATGTTTCCTAGATGCCATGTAGCCCCCTGGAGATAGGTATGAACGCCATCATATCAATCCACAAGACTCTACTAGGCACTTGCTCATGACTCGTAGAACATATGAACCTAGAGCTCTGATACCAGTTGTCACGACCCTAAACCCCACCTAGTTGTAATGGCACCTAATCCAACACGCTAGGTAAGTCAAACAACATAAGTTACTACTACAACGAGAAATCATCTATATGTTAATAAACATTCAAAAGAATTCAATGCAACTACCCCAAGGACTGATAGTACAAGTCATGAGCCAATATGATTTAGATTTATAAAGATTGTAAAAGGAATAAATACAACATCTGTTTGAAGGTTACATGAATAGGAATGAGGTCCTAATCTACCATGAACAAATGGTAGCTTGAATCTGGGATGCAAGTACAACATTAATGCATGCCTTCATCATCCACAACAGCTCAGCTCCAAGAATCTACACGCAAGGTAAAGAAGTATAGTATGAATACAACCGACCTTATATACTTAGTAAGTATCTTGACTAACTTCAAAGAAGTAGTGACTAGGTTTTTAAGTCAAAAGATAATCACTTTGCAAAACCTGTGCAACTCAATAACATTTATAATACAAAGAAAAAATTCCATAAAGACAATCACAGAATAAAGAATATCAACAATAAAGGTGCACAGCTGGGATAAGGTAATAAACATACTCTATCAATTAGACAGGTCCAACAAATACAACTTGCACCAACCCCGCTCAAAATGAGGTATGTTTATGCTCAATACTCATACCTGACTGTGAATCAGTGCCCAACATGATCGGATTTCGTATCAAATGCCAAATAACAAGTTCAAGAGAACCTTTCAAGAATCAAATATATCAATGCACAATGGCAAATGTCTTATCACGTCAATACGATATGCTACCAACAACTCAACAAAAGATGAGACATCAACTCCATGTAGGTAAATACTTCTTGACAATCAAATAATAAAATAATAACAGAGGTATAGATTAGCATGTTAGATGCAATGCAAAAAAATATCAGTCACATGCCCAATCAAGAATGTAACTCTCGTACCATCACATAAACATAAACAATAAAATCTCCCACATGCCATCACATAACATCACTACAATACCACCCTTATTTCGCCGCATGTGCACATAATAATAAAAGCCACCTTTTTTTTGCCACATGCACATATCACCACCCTTATTTCGACACGTGGACAACCTGACAAAATGCCACCCGTATTTTGCTCCACGCGCACAACAATCTATACACCTCGTAATAACACCCCCACCCCACCCCCCGCCCCAATCATAATCTCACGGAAAAGACCTCATGACACAATATCATCACAATCACAAGGTACGACCTCGTGCCATAATATCATTACAATCGCACGGAAAAGAGCTCGTGCCACAGTATCATCATAATCACTCTGCTCAACATGTCCACAAGTTCCATGATCACAACAAGGCATGACAAGTTATCATCAAGAAGCATATCCTCATAACTCATCAATAAAACACACAAGGCATAATAACAGTAAAAAATACGGATAAGGCATGACTAAGGCTAAATAAATCATAGCAACCAAGTTCAAGTAGTCATACAAAGGATCACATATGTATCACTGAGTGCACACGCCCCAATCATGGCACATCACACGAATAAGTACGAATATGTGTTCATAACCTACATGTATGTACCTCCGAGGTAAATATAGCATAAGTCTAAAGATTTGCTCATCATGTTCAAAATACGGCACCAATAGTCTCAACATTTCTCTAGCATGGTTTATTGTGTTCGCGTAGTTAATTAATTGAATTATACACAAAATCAAGTAGAACACACAACCAAACAAGTCATAGAGTAAGCTAGAATTGACCCTGAGCATGAATACCCATGTCATATAAATATATACACTCGTCACCTCATATATACATCACCCCTCCCCCCATGTAGCAAACCATATTAATTATAAAGAATTATTCCCTCAACCAAAGTTAGGCAAGATACTTACCTCAAACAAGTCAAATCAATACCTTAAAAATGTCTTCCCACATAAATCGACCCACAAATGACTTGAATCCAGCCAAAGACAACTCAAACGATGAAGGTCATCCTTAATCAAATACTCAAATTTAACCAAAACATCAACCCGGGCCCGCACCGCATAACTTAACAAAACGCATAAATTCTGAACACCCATTTGAATACAAGTCAAAATATTCAAGTGTCATCCAAAACCAACACAAAATCGTGGTTCGGATCTCCATTTTACACTTTAGAGAAGTTTTGCCAAAAGCCCCAATTTTTCAACTCAAACTCGCGTGCCTTAGCAATTTCGACATCAATATAAAAAACACCTTCATTGAAGCTATATCCTTTGACCTCAACATTCGAACCTGCCAATCCAAAATAGCCAACGGCTTCACATCATAAGTCATATCACCCTCCAACTGAACCATGCTGAAATCCAAAACATGGGACAGATCTCCAATATACTTCCGGAGCATGGAAACATGAAACACTGGATACACACTCGATAAGCTGGGTGGCAAGACAAGCTTATAAGCCACCTCTCATATCCTCTAAAGCACCTCAAAAGGCCTAATGAACCAGGATCTCAACTTTCCCCCCCTTCCCAAACCTCATAACACCCTTCATGGGTGATACCATCAGCAAATCCTTCTCCCCAACCATAAAAGACACATCACAGACCTTCCTATCCGCGTAGCTCTTCTGGTTAGACTCCGCCGTGCGAAGCCGCTACTGAATCAATTTCACCTTATCTAATGTGTCCTGGACCATGTCTGTACCTAAGAGCCTAGCCTCACCCGGCTCAAACCATCCAACCGGAGATCTATACCTCCTCCCATACAAAGCCTCGTATGGAGCCATCTGAATACTCGAGAGATAACTGTTGTTATATGCAAACTCCACGAGTGGCAGAAACTGGTCCCATGAAACCCCAAAGTCAATGACACAAGTACGCAACATGTCCTCAAATATCTGAATAGTGCACTCGGACTACCCGACCATCTGAGGGTGAAAATCTGTGCTCAACTCAACCTGAGTACCCAACTCTCGCTGCACGGCCCTCCAAAACTGCGATGTAAACTGAGTACCCCTATCTGAAATGATGGAAATTGGGACACTATGCAGGCGAACGATCTCTCGGATGTAAATCTCAGCCAACTGCTCTGAAGAGTAAGTAGTACCAACTGGAATGAAGTGCGCGTACTTGGTCAGCCAATCCACAATAACCCAAATAGCATCGAACTTCCTCAAAGTCCGTTGGAGCCCAACTACAAAGTCCATGGTGATCCGCTCCCACTTCCACTCTGGGATCTCTAATCTATGAAGCAAGCCACCCGGTCACCGATGCTCATACTTAACCTGCTGACAGTTGAGACACTGAGCCACAAACCCAACTATATCCTTCTTCATCTGCCTCCACCAGTAGTGCTGCCTCAAATTCTGGTACATCTTCGCGGCACCCGGATGGATGGAATACCTAGAGTTGTGGGCCTCCTCAAGAATAAACTCTCGAAGCCCATCTACATTAGCCACACATATCTGGCCCTGCATTCTCAGCACGCCATTATCATCAATAGTCACATCCCTAGCATCACCTCTCCGAACCCTATCCTGAAGAACGAGCAAATGGGGGTCATTATACTGACGCTCCCTAATACGGTCATAAAGAGAAGACCTGGAGATCACACAAGCCAATACCCGACTAGGCTCCGAAATATCCAATCTGACAAGCTGGCCTGCTAAGGCCTAAACATCCAATGCCAAAGGTCTCTCTGCTACTAGAAGATATGCTAAACTCCCCAAACTCTCTGCCCGGCGACTGAAAGCATCGGCCACCATATTGGCCTTCCCCGGATGGTACAAAATAATGATATCATAGTCTTTAAGAAGCTCCAACCATCTCCGCTGACATAAATTAATATCATTTTGCTTTAACAGATACTACATACTCCGGTGATCAGTATAGATCTCACAATGAAGCCCATACAAATAATGACGCCAAATCTTCAAGGCGTGAACAATGGCTGCTAACTCAAGATCATGGACAAGATAGCTCTTCTCATGCGTCTTCAACTAGTGCAAGGCATAGCTGATCACCCTACCCTCCTGCATCAAAACACAACTAATTCCTATCCTCGAGGCATCACAATACACGGTGTAAGAACCTGAAGTTGATGGAAGAACTAACACTGGAGCTGTGGTCAAAGCGGTTTTGAGATTCTGAATGCTCTCCTCACACTCATCCGACAACCTGAATAGACCACACTTTTGGGTCAATTTGGTCAAGTGCGATGCAATAGATGAAAATACCTCCACAAAGCGACGATAGTAACCCGCCAAACCAAGAAAACTCCTAATCTTTGTGGCTGAGGATGGTCTGGGCCAACTCTGCACCGCCTCTATATTCTTCGGATCCACCTGAATACCTTCACTGGACACCACGTGCCCCAAGAATGTTACTGAACTGAGCCAAAACTCACATTTGGAGAACTTTTCATAAAGCTTCTCCTCTCTCAATCTCTGTTATACAATCCTCAAATGCTGAGCATGCTCCTCCTGGCTACAAGAGTACACCAGGATGTCATCAATGAATACAACAACGAATGAGTCCAAATAGGGCTGAAATACATTGTTCATCAAATGCATGAACGTTGATGGGGCATTGGTCAGCCCAAAAGACATCACCAATAACTCATAATGGCCATATTGGGTTCTGAAAGCTGTTTTAAGAATATCTGAATCCCGAATCGTCAGTTGGTGATAACCTGACCTCAAATCAATCTTGGAGAACACCCTCGCTCCCTGAAGCTGGTTGTATAAATCATCAATTCAAGGAAAAGGATACTTGTTCAGACTGTGACCTTGTTCAACTGCCTGTAATCAATACACATTCTCATGCAACCATCCTTCTTTTTCACAAATAGAACCGGTGCATCCCAAGGTGACAAACTAGGCCGAATAAACCCCTTATCAAGGAGTTCCTGAAGCTGTTCTTTCAATTCATTCAACTCTGCCAGTGCCATACGATACGGTAGAATAGAAATGGGCTGAGTTCCCGGAACCAAATCGATACCAAAGTCAATATCCCTGTCAGGCGGCATACCCGGCAGGTCTGCAGGAAACACATCTGGAAAATCACGTACCACCGGAACAAAATCAATGATAGGAGTCTCTACACTAACATCCCTCACTAAAGCCAAATAAGATAGGCAACCCTTCTCAACCATGCGCTGAGCCTTCAAATATGAAATTACCCTACTTGATACATAATCTACAGAACCGCTCCACTCAACCCTCAAAATTCCCGGCATAGCCAACGTCACCATCTTAGCGTGACAATCTAGAACAACATGACATGGAGATAAAAAATCCATACCCAATATCACATCAAACTCAACCATACTGAGCAATAATAGATCCACTCGGGTCTCCAGACCCCCAATAGTCACCACACATGACCGATATACGAGGTCCACAATAATAGTATCACCCACCGGAGTAGATACATGCACAGATGAAACTAAGGACTCACGGGGCATATCCAGAAAATGGGCAAAATACGAGAAAACATATGAATACGTGGAACGAGGGTCAAATAATACTGAGGCATCTCGGTGACAAACTGAGACAATACCTGTAATCACAGCATCTGAAGCAATAGCGTCTGGTCTGGCAGGGAGAGCATAGAAACGGGCCTGACCACCCCCTGATCTGCCTCCCCTCTAGGGCGACCCCTAGCTGACTGACCTCTACCCCGAGCTGACTGGGCGGGTGGTGAGGTAGTTGGGGCTGTAGTTCGGAGGCTGACTCCTCTGCTGAGATAGACCTCCATGACGACGAGGACACTGCCTCCACATATGCCCAAGCTCCCCACACTCAAAATAACTCCCTGGTGCTGGCGGCAAGAAACTAAAAGGAACCCCTAGCACCGGGATGACTGGTAGAAGAACCTGGCGTGGAAGAGCCCTGAACAGGTGGAGTACGGGACAAACTCTGAACTAGAAGGGCACTAAGTGATGAGAGGCCCTGGTGAGAACTGTGAGAACCATGGCCAGATGATGCACCCCAATGAAATGGCTGAGTTGACTGAGCCTGTCTGAAATGACGACCTCTACCGTGCTGGAATTAACCCCCAAAAAGAGCACTGCTGAATCCACCCTGACCACGAGGCCTCTTGGCCTCCCTCTAAACCCCCTCCTGACCGTGAACCATCTCAATCTGCCGAGCAATGTCGACAACCTCATCAAAAGTAGCACCCGAAACCCTCTCTCTGGTCATGAGCAACTGTAGCTGATAAGTGAGACCATCAATAAACCTCATGATCCTTTCCCTATCCGTGGGAACCAACCAGATCGCGTGACGGGCCAACTCAGAGTACCGCATCTCATACTGTGTCACAGACATATCACGAAGCCGCTCAAACTGTCTACGCAGCTCCTCTCTGCGACACCGAGGCACAAACATCTCCAAAAAGACCACAGAGAACTGCTGCCAAGTAAGGGGTGTTGCGCCAACAGGCCTACGCCTCTCGTAAGTCTCCCACCATCTGAGTGCAGCCCGAGAAAACTGAAAGGTAGTGAATGAGACCCCACAAGTCTCCAGAATACCAGTAGTACGGAGTATCCTCTGACACCTGTCCAAAAAGTCCTGAGTATCCTCTCTCTCTGTGCCACTGAAAGGTGGTGGCTGAAGTCTCCCAAACCTCTCCAACTTACGCTGATCATCCTCAGGCATAGCAGGAACCACATAATCCTGAGCAACAGCAACCGGCTGGGCTGGTGGTGCCTCCGGTGTCTGAAATCCCTGAATAACCTTCTCGAGTGTGTGAGCGACGGGAGTCTAAGTTCCTCCCCTGGCCTGAGAAGTGGCTGCGGCCGTTGAAATAGAGACTGCCTGAGCAAGGCCGGTACATGCTCTCAGAATGTGAGCTAGGGCCTCCTGAAGGCCTAGAATCACAATAGGCACAGCTGGTGCCTGTGCTGGTGCATCAACAACTGGAACCTGGTCCTTATCTAGGACAACTAGTGGATTTGCAGGTACTGCCCTAGCTATTGTACGGGCTGCACATCTACCTCTACCACGGCCTCTACCGCGGCCTCGGCCTCTCGCGGCCCTGGCTGGTGTTACTGGTGTTTGGCCCTCCTAACGCGGCCCTCTACCGCGGCCTCGGTAGTACGAGTCCTCACCATCTGTGAGAGAATGAAACAACAAATGTTTAATTATTAGAATTAAAAGATTCGCACGACATGAATTCAAGAATGTGGAAATTTTTCCTAAAGGTTCTGCAGCCTCTCGAAGATAAGTACAGACGTCTCTATACCGATCCGCAAGACTTTACTAAACCCGCTCATAACTCGTGAGACCTATGTAACCTAGACTCTGATACCAATCTGTCACGACCCAAACTAACCCCTTGTCGTGATGGCGCCTATCGTGGAACTAGGCAAGCCGACTCATTTCCAAAACAAACCGATATTTTCATTTCAAAGATAATTTCAATGTCATTTAACATAAAAACCTTCGTAAATGAGTTTAAATCAAAATAAAAGTGCGGAAGGAAAAGCCCAACATCGGGGTGTCACTATTCATGAGCATCTACTACAATATATCTAACAATATCAAGGCTAACTCAGCCTGGAAAATAGCTAAATACAACTAGAGGAAGATAAGAGGGAGAAGAGCAGGGGCTGCGATCGCCAAACAGCTACCTTGCTATCTCCAAGAAAATCTGCAACCAGAACACTCAATAACCGCTACCATGTCCAGCTACACCTGAATCTGCACACAAGGTGCAGGTAGTAACATGAGTACGCCAACTCAGTAAGTAACAACAATAAATAAAGACTGAGCAGTAGTAATGAGCAATAAAGCATATAATGTTCATATCATGAAATCTCAGTAAAATACCTCGTACTTTTTAAAATCAGGATTAGAATCAAAATATCTCGTTTATACCCAGTTCAAGTAAAAATAATCATTTAAGGATATTTATCAACAGATTTCAAACAGAGAAAAAATGCAAAGGTGAGCAAAATGATGAAATCATAAACAGCCCCTCGGGCAAAACATCACTCATATACAGCCCCTCGGGCAAACCTCACAGTAAATTGTGCCACTCGAACATACCTCACAATCACTCTTGCCACTCGGGCATACCTCACAATCACACATGCCTCCCAGTCACTCTGCACTCGGTACTCGCACTCAGTAGGTACCTGCGCTCACTAGGGGTGTGTACAGACTCCGGAGGGGCTCCTTCAGCCCAAGCGCTATAATCTGCACAGACAACTGACGTGCTGCACGGACAACTCACGTGCTATAATAATAAAGTATGTTACAGGCGGGCAACCCCGATCCACACAAATCTTCACAATCAGGACCTCGGCCAATATCAACATGTTGCGGCGTGCAGCCCTATCCCATAAATATCCTCACAAATCAGGCCATCGGCCTCACTTATTCATAAACCTCTCAAGCCACTCGGGCATTTCAATAAAACAGGGCATTCGGCCCAAAACATTTATATGCATAAAAATAGAGTCATAAAACTGAGTTATGGGATAAACAAGTATAAACATGACTGAGTATATATTTTCAATCGAAAACAATGAGAGGATGGTAAGAAACAAGCCCCTAAGGGTCCAAACAGCACTGGCACAAGGTCCAAACATGGCATTCAACCCAAATTTAAAGAAACTCTTTCTAAAACATATAAGTATCATGTAGTTTCAACAAAGTATGCTACTTTACAGTTGCTACGGGACGGACCAAGTCACAATCCCCAATAGTGAACGCCCACACGCCCGTCACCTAGCATGTGCATCACTAAAAATAGAAGAATGATACAAAATTCGGGGTTCCATACCCTCAGAACTAGATTTACAATCGTTACTTACTTTAAGCCACGAAATTCTTATTCTGCAATGTCCTTTCCGCGTGAATTGGTCTCCAAATGCCTCAAATCTGGTTATAAATAATTCGTTTCAGTCAATAAAATTCATTGGAATTAATTCCATAAGATAATAATGATTTTCCATAAAAACCCGAAAATTAGCTCAAAATTGGCTCGTGGGGCCCATGTTTCGGAACTCGACAAAAGGTTACAAAATCCGGAAGCCCATTCAACCATGAGTCTAACCATACCAATTTTACCAAAATTCGACCCCAACTCGACCCTCAAATCTTCAATTTAAACCAAGAGGGTTTACAATTTTTTCCCAACTCAATTCACCAATTAAATGATAAAAACAACCATAGATTCGGGTAATTTAACCAATATTGGGTTAAGAACACTTACCCCATTGTTTCCTCTAAAAATCACCCAAAATCGCCTCAATTCCGAGCTCCAAATCGCCAAAAATGGAAAATGGGACGAAGTCCCATTTTCAGAACTTAAACTAACTGCCCAGGCTTTTCTTCTTCACGAACGCGGTCAGTGCCTCGCGTTCGCAAACCACAAAATAGCTCCCGTCCAAATTCCTCCTTTGCGAACAAGACATCACACTCGTATTCGCGTAGAACAAAATGCCTCTGCCTCAATGCCTTCTACGCGAACGCGTTCAACCCATCGCGAACGCGATGCTTTGTTTCCCCCTCAGTATGCGAACGCGACACCCCCTACGCGAACGCGTAGACCAATTACCTGGGGGTCTTCGGCTGCTTCCTCTCTTCTTCGAGAACATGTAACACCTCTCATGTTATCAATGCACACCCAGTCCACCCTTCGCAAACGCGAGGCTCCACTCACGAACGCGATGAAAGAAACCAGACGGTGCATCAAAACAATTCCAGCAGAGTTCCAAGTCCAAAATCCAACCCTTTAACCATCCGAAACTCAACCGAGCCCCTCGGGACTTCAACCAAATATACCAACAAGTCCTAACACATCATACGAACTTAGTCGAACCCTCAAATCATCTCAAACAATGCTAAAACCATGAATTACACTCCAATTCAAGCCTAATGAACTTTGAAATTTCTAATTTCTACAAACGACTCCGGAAACTATCAAATCACGTCCGATTGACCTCAAATTTTGCACACAAGTCATAAATGACATAACAGAGGTATTTCAATTTTCAGAATCGGATTCCGATCCCGATATCAAAAAGTCAACCACCTGGTCAAACTTCTCAAAAATTAAACTTTGGGCATTTCAAGCCTAATTCCTCTACGGACTTCAAAATAATATTCCGGACACGCTCCTAAGCCAAAAACCATAATACGGAGCTATTTGAATCATCAAAATTCAAATTCGAGATTGTTTACATATAGGTCCATATCCGGTCCACTTTTTTAACTTAAATTTTTTAATTATGAGACTAAGTGTCTCATTTCACTCCGAGTTCCTTCCGGACCCGAACCAACTAACCTGATATAACATAATATAGCTGAATAACACAAAAAGAAGTAGAAATGGGTCATTACAGTTTCGCGAGGCAAGGGTATATTAGAGTAGAGATTTGCTCGGATTGAGGTAAGTAAAAGTTCTAAATTTGGTTCTGAGGGTACGAAAATACGTATTACATGTCATGTATTTAGTTTTGAGGTGACGCATATGCTAGGTGACGGGCGTGTGGGAGTGCACCATAGGAATTGTGACTTGGTCAAATTTCATGGAACCGTGTAGTTGAATAATCTATTGTTATTTGTACATTTTTCATATAGTAGGGAAATCGAAGAACAAATCATGTTTAAAATATATGTTGGCACTATAGGAACCCACAGAGGTCGTGTACATGTTGAATTATTTGCTAAATTGTTGTTTTGTACTCAGTCATAGTTTTACTCTTTTATTATATCTCAGTCTCTATTGTTCCTTGTTGGTACATAATATCATTTCTATTGGGGCTGACTTTCATGATTACTGAGAGCCCGAGAGACTGGAGAGATTGATGACTGAGTGAGGCTGAAGGCCTGATTGAGAGATATTGATACTATAGCACATACGTTATCTGTGCAACACGCGAGTTGTCCGTGCAGATCCAGATAATATACAATAGCATTTGAGTCATCCGTGCGAATCCAGACATTATACTATAGCACGTGAGTTGTCCGTGAAGCACTTGAGTAGTCCATGCTGATTATAATGCTTGGACTGAAGGAGCCCCTCCAGAGTCTGTACACACCCCCAGTGAGCGCAGGCACCTACTGAGTGCGAGCGCCGAGTGCTGAGTGAATGCATTTGATTTCATTATTATTGCACTTAGCTGCAATGTTTCACTGTTATGAAATTTGTGAAAGATATTACACTCTGTTTCACTTAAACTTGTCATGGAATAACTCTGTGACCTAATTTATTGAACTTGAGAGCATGCCCACTTTCCTATGTTGAAATCACTGTAATCAAACTATAACTGTGAATCTTGTCACTACTTTCAATTCTTTATTTAGTCTTGTTACTTACTGAGTTAGTTGTACTCATGCTACACCCTGCACCTTGTGTGTAGACCCAGGTGCTTCCGGTCACGGCGGTTGCTGAGTTGTGGAGTTCGGATTCTTGAAGACTATCGAGATAGCTGCTTGGAGTTTCGCAGACTTTGTTTCTCTTCCCCTATATTTCTACTTATTGTATTTACTTTCAGATTATCATAGACAGTATTTTTCGGACTTGTGATGTATAGATGATCATGTACTTAGTGACACCCAAATGTTGGGAACTTCCGCATTATATTTTGGGTTTCTATCCCGTTTATTAATACTTTTATTGTTAAAACTGCTTTAATTCATTTACTGTTAAAAGTTTTGGAAATAGTTGTAAATGTCAGCTTCCCTAGTACCACGATAGGCGCCATCACGACTGGTTAGGATTTTGGGTCTTGATAAGTTGGTATCAGAGCCTAGGTTACATAGGCCTCATGAGTCATGAGCAGGTTTAGTAGAGTCTTGTGGATCAGTATTGAGACGTCTATACTTAGGTGGTATCGGCTCAGGCACTGCCAGCCACATCTATGATTGGGTAGGTACTCATACCCCCACTGCTCGTACTCTAGAGCAGGCGATGCAGGGACTTCAGACACCGGAGGTACTACTAGCCGAGCCGATTGCAGCTGCTTAGGCCCCGATGGTTCTCGTTATGACTGATGATGAGCAGAGGAGACTTGAGAGATTTGGGAGTCTTCAGACTCCATCATTTAGTGGTGTTGAGTTGTAGGATGCCCAGGGTTTCTTGGACAAGTGCCAGCTGATTCTTCGTATAGTAGGTATTCTGGAGGCCAGTAGGTCTCGTTCATTATTTTTCAGTTTTCTAGGGCTGTCTTAAGATGGTGGGAGGCTTATAAGAGGTGCGGGCCAGTTGGTGCAACACCACATACATGACAGGAGTTCTCCGTCCTCTTTTCGGTGAAGTTCATGTCGCAGTTTCGCAGGGAGGAGCGGTGCATACAGTTCGAGCATCTTCAGCAGGATGGCATATCTGTGATCCAGTATGAGATGAGGTTTTATGAATTAGCTCTCCATGAGTTTGGTTGGATTCCACTGATAGGGAGAGGATCATGAGGTTTATTGATGGCCTCATGTATCAGATGTGGTTGCTTATGACTAGGGAGAGGGTATTTGGTGCCACTTTTGATAAGGTGGTTGACATTACTCGGCAGATAGAGATGGTCCGTATCCAGGAGCATGGTGAGAGGGAGGCCAAGAGGCCTCGAGGTTCGGGCAGTTTCGGTGGTGTGCCTTCTGTTGGGCAGTTCCACCGCATCAGGTGTCGCCCTTATAGGCCCGCTCAGATGACTCGTCCAGCTCATAATGTCGCATCAGCAAGCCACAGTTCTTACAGTGCTCACTCAGGCCAGTCTTCATTCAGTGCACTACTAGCGCAGAGTTCTCACCATGCCTCATCCGCTCAGGTTTCTATAGGTAGTTCCTCAGGTTATCAGGAGTAGTAGTTCCGTTAGAGGCGGGGTTGTTTCGAGCGTGGAGACTTTGGTCATATCAAGAGAGATTGCCCTAGGTTGTTGAGTGGGGCTCCACATTAGAGTTCTCGGCCGATGGCACCAGCACCAGCTGTTACACTGTCCACTCAGCTAGCACGGGGTAGGGCCCAAGCAGCTAGAGGGTTTCTCAAGAAGGGGGAGGCCGATCGGGGGGCGGTCAAGCCCAATTCTATGCTATCCCTGCCAGAATAGATGTGGTTGCTTCTGATGGAGTGATCACAAGTATTTTCTCAGTATGCCACCGGTATGCCACTATATTATTTGACCCTGGTTCCACTTATTATTATGTATCATCGTATTTTGCTCATTATCTGGATATGCCCCGTGATTCCTTAGTTTAATATGTTCATGTAACTACACCAGTGGGCGATACTATTATTGTGTACCATGTATATCCATTGTGTGTAGTGACTATTGCAGGATTAGAGACTAGAGCTGATCTCTTATTGCTTAGTATGTGGACTTCGATGTGATCTTGGGTATGGATTGGCTGTCTCCATGTCATGTTATTCTGGATTGTTACGCTAAGACCGTGATGTTGGCGATGCTAGGGTTGCCAAGGATTGAGTTGAGAGGTTCTCTAGAATATGTCAACAGTAAAGTGATTTCATATTTTAAGGCCCAGCGGATGATTGGGAAGGGTTGCTTATCTTACTTGGCCTTTGTGAGGGATGTTGGTGCTGATACTCCTTCTATTGATTCAGTTCCCGTGGTGCGAGATTTTTCGGATGTGTTTCATGCACACCTGTCGGGCATGCCGCCCAACACGGATATTGATTTTGGTATTGATTTGGTACCGATAATTTAACCCATTTCTACTCCACCATATCGTATGGCACCAGCTAAGTTGCAGGAATTGAAGGCGCAACTTGAGGAACTCCTTGATAAGGGGTTTATTAGGCCTAGTGTGTCGCCTTGGGGTGCACCAGTTCTGTTTGTGAAGAAGAAGGATGGTACTATGCAGATGTGCATTGATTATAGGCAGTTGAACAAAGTTACAATCAACAACAAGTATCCTTTGTCACGCATTGATGATCTATTCTACCAGCTTCTGGGAGTGAGGATGTTCTCTAAGATTTACTTGAGGTCTGGGTATCACCAATTGAAGATTCTGAACTCGGATATTCTAAAGACAGTATTCAGGACCCGTTATGGTCATTATGAGTTCCTTGTGATGTCTTTTGGGCTCACCAATGCCCAAGCAGCATTCATGCACCTGATGAACATTGTATTTCAGCCTCATCTTGACTCATTTGACATAGTGTTCATTGATGATATCTTGGTATACTCTCATACCTAGGAGGAGCATGCCCAGCATTTCAGGATTGTGTTGCAGCAGTTGAGGGAGAAGAAGCTTTATGCTAAGTTCTCCAAATGTCAATTTTGGCTTAGTTCAGTGGCATTCTTGGGGCACGTGGTGTCCAGTGAGGGGATTCAGGTGGATCCGAGGAAGATATAGGCGGTTCATAGTTGGCCCAGACCGTCCTCGGCTACGGAGATTCGGATTCCTTGGCTTAGCCGGTTACTATCGTTAATTCGTGAAGGGTTTCTCGTCTATTAAATTTCCTTTGACCAATTTAACCCAGAAGGGTGCTCCTTTCCGGTGTTCAGATAAGTGTGAGGAGTGTTTTTCAGAAGCGTAATACTACCTTGACCACAACTCCAGTTCTAGTTCTACCTTTAGCTTTCTAGTTCTTATACAATATATTGTGATGCTTCTCGGATCGGTATTGGGTGTGTCTTGATGCAGGGAGGTAGAGTGATCGCTTATGCTTCGCGTCAATTGAATCCATATGAGAACAACTACCCTGTCCATGATTTGGAGTTAGCTGCCATCGTTCATGCATTGATGATTTGGAGGCATTATCTCTACGTTGTCTCTTGTGAGGTGTTTACAGATCATCAGAGTTTCTAGCACATGTTCAAACAGAAGGATCTAATTTTGAGGCAGCGGAGATGGTTGGAGCTTCTAAAGGACTATGATATCACCATTTTGTATCATCCCAGGAAGGCCAATGTGGTGGCTAATGCCTTGAGTAGAAAGACGGTAAGTGTGGGTAGCCTTGCATTCATTCCCATTGGTGAGAGACCTCTTGCAGTTGATGTTCATGCCTTGGCCAACCAGTTCATGAGATTAGATGTCTCGGAGCCCAGTCGGGTTCTAGCTTGTGTGGTTTCTTGGTCTTCTTTATATGATCGCATCAGAGAGCGCCAGTATCATGACCCTCATTTTCTTGTCCTTAAGGACACGGTTCAGCACGGTGATGCCAGATATGTTTCTATTGGGGATGATGGAGTATTGAGGATGCAAGGTCGGATTTGTGTGCCTGATGTAGATGGGCTACGTAAGTTGAGTCTTGACGAGGCCCACAGTTCGCGGTATTTCATTAATCCGAGTGCCGCGAAGATCTATCAGGGCTTGAGGCAGCATTATTGGTGGGGAAGAATGAAGAAGGATATAGTGGGGTTTGTAGCTCGGTGCCTCAACTATCAGCATGTGAAGTATGAGCAACAGAGGCCGGGCGGATTGCTTCAGAGGTTAGAGATTCCAAAGTGGAAATGGGAGCAGATCACCATGAATTTTGTAACTGGGCTCCCACGGACTTCGAGAAAGTTTGATGCTATTTGGGTGATTGTGGATTGGATGACTAAGTCCGCACACTTCATTCCAGTTGGGACTACTTATACTTCGAAGCGGTTGGCTAAGATTTACATTCGAGAAATTGTTCACCTCTACGGCATGCCAGTGTTCGTCATTTCAGTTCGGGGCATGCAGTTCACATCGCAGTTTTGGAGAGCCTTGCAGCGAGAGTTGTGTACCCAGGTTGAGTTGAGCACATCGTTTCACCCTCATATGGACGGACAGTCAGAGTGCACTATTCAGATATTAGAGGATATGGTACGCACTTGTGTCATTGATTTTGGGGATTCTTGGGATCAGTTTCTGCCACTCGCGGAGTTTGCCTACAACAACAACTACCAGTCGAGAATTCAGATGGCTCCGTATGAGGCATTGTATTTGAGATAGTTTTAGATCTCCGGTGGGTTGGTTTAAGCTTGGTGAGGCTAGGTTATTGGGTACTGACTTGGTCCAAGATGCTTTGGGCAAGATTAAGATAATTCAGGAGCGGCTTCGCACGACGCAGTCTAGAAAGAAGATTTATGCCGACAGGAAGGTCCGTGATGTTTATTACATGGCTGGGGAGAAGGTACTGCTCAAGGTTTCACCCGTGAAGGGTGTTATGAGGTTCAAGAAGAAAGTCAAGTTGAGCCCTCGGTATATTGGGACGTTTGAGGTACTTCAGAGGATTGGGGAGGTGGCTTACAAGCTTGCGTTGCCACCTTGTTTGTCGAGTGTGCATCCACTGTTTCATGTTTCTATGCTCCGGAAGTGTGTCGGTGATCTGTCTCATGTTTTGGATTTCAGCAAAGTTCAGTTGGATGATGATCTGACTTATGATGTGGAGGCGGTCGCTATTTTGGATTGGCAGGTTCGTAAGTTGAGGTCCAAGGACATAACTTCAGTAAAGGTGCAGTGGAGAGGTCAGCCACTTGAGGAGGCTACTTGGGAGACAGAGCTGGAGATGCGGGGCAGATATCCACACCTATTTGAGACTCGAGGTATGTCTCTAGACCCGTTCGAGGATGAACGTTTGTTTAATAAGGGGAGGATGTAATGACCCGGCCGGTCATTTTGTACCTTATAGCTGCTATGTGAGTTGCCGAGGGAGTCGGTTTGGGTTCGGTGAGATTTAAGAATGAACACTTAGTCTCAAGGTTGAAAGCTTAAGTTGAAATGATTGACCGGATGTTGATCGTTGAGCAAACGACTATGAAACCGAGTTTTGATGGATCTGTTGGCTCCGTTAGGTGATTTTAGACTTAGGAGCGTGTCCGGATTGTGATTTGAGGTCCGTAGTGGAATTAGGCTTGAAATGACAAAAGCTAGAATTTTTGGAAAGTTTGATCTAGAGTGGACTTTTTGATATAAGGGTCGGATTCCGATTCCAGAAGTTGGAGTAGGTTTGTAATATCAAATTTGACTTGTGTGCAAAAGTTGGGGTCAATCGGATGTGATTTGATAGGTTTCAACATCGTTTGTAGAAATTGGAAGTTCAGAGTTTATTAGGCTTGATTCTATATGTTATTCGTGTTTTTGATGTTGTCTGAGGTGATTTGAGGGCCCCGACTAAGTTTGTATGATATTTTGGGAGTTGATTGTATGTTTGGTTGAGGTCGCGGGGGCCTCGGGTTGATTTCTGATGGTTATCAGATCGATTTGAAGTTTGAGGAAATGCTGAAGCTCACCAGCTTCTGGTGTAATCGCACCTGCGGAGTGGGGATCGCAGGTTCATGCTCGCAGATGTGAGAAAGGAGCCACAGAAGCGGGTAGGGAGTAAAGGAGCAGAGGTCACTAGTGTGAGGTTATTTCCGCACCTGCGTGGTCGCAGATTGGGTCGTTAAGGGCGCTGAAGCGGAGGGCTTGCAGGTGCGATGGGGGATTTTGCACCTGCGGTTGCGCAGATGCGAGGTAGGGACCGCAAAAATTGAGGCCCAGCTCAAATGGTTCACTGCAAAAGCGGAATTTTGGTCTCTTCTACGACACCACAGATGCGGTTAAGTGTCCGCAGAAGCGGAAAGGCTGGATAGAAAGTTAAAAATAATGGTTCGCGATTTTGGCTTCATTTCAAACATTTCAAGCACGGTTTAGGCAATTCTTGAGAGGGTTTTTGAGGGGATTCTTGAGGTAAGTCCCTTGTTCTAATTTTTGATCAATAATCTTGCTTCCCCATTGATTTTCCCACCTAGTTGGTGTGTATTTAAGGTATAAATTGGGAGTTTGAAGCTAGGGATTTGGAGAGATTTATTTGGGGATTTGGGTGATGATTTGGTGTCAAATTTTGATAAATTTGGTATGGTTAGACTCGTCGTTCAGTAGGTTTTTGGGTTTTGTGACTTTTATCGAATTTCGAGACATGGGGCCGACTTTTGAGTCGATTTAAGACTTTTGCTTAATAACTTGCATTTTCTTATGGAGTTGATTCCTTTAGCCCGTATTGATTATATCGCATTATTTATGGCTAGATTCTAGGCATTCAGATTCCATTTCGCGAGGCAAGGGTATATTGGAGTAGAGATTTGCTCGTATTGAGGTAAGTATCAGTTCTAAATTTGGTTCTGAGGGTACGAAACCCTGTATTACGTGTCATGTATTTTGTTTTGAGGTGAAGCATATGCTAGGTGACAGGCGTTTGGGCGTGCACCATAGGAATTGTGACTTGGTCAAATTCCATGGAACCGTGTAGTCGAATAATCTGTTGTTATCTGTACATTTTCCATGTAGTAGAGAAATTGAACCACAAATCATGTTTAGACTATGTGTTGGCACTGTAGAGACCCACAGAGGTCGTGTACATGTTGAATTATCTACTATATTGTTGTTTTGTATTCAGTCACAATTTTACTTGTTTATTATATCTCATTCTCTATTGTTCCTTGTTTGTACATAATATCATTTCTATTGGGGCTGACTTTCATGATTACTGAGAACTCGAGAGACTAGATAGATTGATGACTGAGTGAGGCTGAGGACCTGATTGTGAGATATTGATACTATAACACGTAAGTTGTCTGTGCAACACGTGAGTTGTCCGTACGGATCCAGATATTATACTATAGCACTTGAGTTGTCTGTGCAGATCCAGACATTATACTAAAGCACATGAGTTGTCCGTGCAGCACGTGAGTGGTCAGTGCTGATTATAGTGCTTGGGCTGAAGGAGCCCCTCCGGAGTCTGTACACACCCTCAGTGAGTGCATGTACCTACTGAGTGCGAGTGCCGAGTGAATGGGAGGGCTGAGTGACTGCGGCCCTGAAAGGATGCATTTGATTTTATTATTGTTGCACTTAGCTCCCATGTATCACTGTCTTGAAATTTCTGAAAGATATTACAATATGTTTCACTTATACTTGTCATGGAATAATTGTGTGACCTAATTTATCGAACTTGAGAGCATGCCTACTTTACTATGTTCAAATCACTGTAATTGAATAACTTAAAACTCGTCACCGCTTTCAGTTCTTTATTTAGTCCTGTTATATACTTAGTTGGTTGTACTCTCGCTACACCCTGCACCTTGTGTGCAGACCTAGGTTCTTCCGGTCTCGGCGATTGCTGAGTTGTGGAGTTCGGATTCTCAGAGATTATTGAGGTAGCTGCTTGGCATTTCGCAGACATTGTTTCTCCTTCCATATCTTTCTACTTGTTGTATTTAGTTTCAGATTATCATAGACAGTATTTTCCGAACTTCTGATATATAGATACTCATGTACTTAGTGACACCCCGATGTTTGGAACATTCCGCGTTGTATTTTGGGTTTCTATCCCGTTTATGAATACTTTTATTGTTAAAAGTGCTTTAATTCATTTTCTGTGAAAAGTGTTAGAATATTTTTAAATGTCGGCTTGCCTTGTATCACAATAGGTGCCATCACGACAGGTTTGGATTTTGGGTCGTGATACAATGCATTAGGGATAATGCATGCTCTTAAGTTGGGGGTGGGGTAGTCAACTTTTGCAACTTGTATATAAACTCTTAGTCTTAATAATGTAGATTTATATATAGTAATGAATTCCCCTTGGTTTTTCTTTGCCGGGTTCTTTTCCAAGTGTCTAATAGTAGAACCATGGTCGTAGCATAAAACGTTTTGACTTGTTTGGTGATTTTGTTCTAGATTCAAGCATGTGATAAGTTTTTGTGGAATAATTTGCACCCTTCAAATTTTGTTAATAAACAGCTAGTCATTCTTGTGAAATCGAGGCTCGCTCTTTGACTTTGTGCTTACTTAGAATCTCAAATATCATGTGATGAAGCATTGAATTGCCTTGTATTCACTTGAGCGCTTAAATTATGCCGATTCGAGCAGTTCATGCATTGTGAGTGGTGAGAATTTGTGTAAATAATGCATGTGCTCAACTTGCAATGTCTAGAACTTGCCCGGTTGGTCCCTCAATGCAAATCTCAGGTTGATGATTGGGTGTCGAAATGATCTTAGGCTCTCTTTGTGATTGCTAACTAGCTTTTGACCAAATTGACCTCACCGGTGCATGTATCATCTTAGTTATCCCCTGTTGAGCCTTTAAACATTTTATTTGGCTACTACACTACAAACCTTTACCCTTTTATGAAATAATTCCCTCTTTTGAACCCGTCCCTCCTTGAATGTTGAGAATAAGGCTAAAAGTCTAAGTTGGGGGTGTTGGTATCAATTGGGAAATGGTGAAGATGTTCATTGTGTGTAGAAGCAAATACCTCAAAGTTATGTTAGATGAAGATACTCAAGCTCCAATAGAAAAGCAAAAGAAAATATATGTATATAAAAAATAATGGAGTTTTGAGAAAATTAGAGAGGTACTTTAAGGTGGTTCTATGTTGGTACTAGAGGTCAATAAGGGCCATTTAGTATTAAAAAAAAAGAAAATAAAAGAGCAAAATGCAAAAAGTAAAAAATAAATGTGTGTAGCGTTCAAGAAGGGTACAGTCACTCATCAAACATGTCCTGAAGCCTACACTACGACCCTTAAAAGGTCCTTTTGGATCTACAACGAATTATTCCTGAGGTAGCAATGAGTTAAAATAAGGGCAAGCATATGGACTGATACTTGTAGCGCTTAGCCTTCTTCCTGAGTGCAAGAGTGTTTGATTGTATCTTCTGTACTTATGTGTTGAGTTGGGGATTTTCTTTGATGTGAGCATGCATGAATTGCAAGATTTAGCATAAGTTACACTTCTTGAAGTAGGATACAAGTGCATATCTAGCTGTGGGTAGCACTCTGTCATTGATATTGAGGCTCGAAGTTCACAAACTGATTATTCAAAATGTTAAATGATCTTTGTCTTCAAAGAAGGGTGAATAAAAGAAGTTACATTCTTGTTAGCTAACAAGTCAGCACCATCGACAGTCATTGCTGCTTTGTGATCAGTCAGAAGTAGATTAGTATTTGGTAGGTTGACTTTTTAGTTGCTTGAGGGCAAGCAAGAGTCTAAGTTGGGGGTGTTGATGTGCCGTAGAAATGAGGCACTTTTGATACTAATTACATAGACTTTAACTCATCTTTTAAAGCATTATAAGTCATTTCTTATGTAATTTTGGTATTTTCGAGGAAACCAGACTTGAAGAGCCAAGAACATGAAAAAGATGACAAAAATCCATGGAAAGGCAGAAATGCGACAGGTCTGCGACTGCAAAAGTGATTTGCGGACCACAGACCCATCACAGAATGAAGCAAATCATCCCAGTTTCTGAGAGTCAAGTCTGCGATCCATTATGCAGTTGCATAACTAATATTCGGACCGCATAGTGACCGCACAAATGCAAAAAGAGTTCCAGTGAAGATGACTTTGCGGTACATTATGCGGTCACGAAACCAATATGCGGACCGCATAACCATACTGTGATGGAAAACTGGAAAACTTTGTGATCAATTCTGCGGTGAAAAAAATTGAAGATGTATGAATAGCGAAAGCGTTCTGCGACCCATTCTGCGGTCGCAGACATGCTCTGCAGGGTTATTTTTGTCACTTTTTGACCACGACTTTTAGACCATTATAAATAGAATGATTAGGGTTTTTGTGGACCATCTTGTCTGAAAAAGAGGCTGCACTTAGAGCATTAAATACACCATTATTTTGGAAGCTTTTGAGAGAGAAGCAAAGACTTTATTCTCTTTGAAAGCTTTATGACTTTATTTATTACTTTGTTCTTGTGTTGAAGTATGAGTAGCTAACTTTAAATACTAAGCTTGTGGACCCTAAGCGGGTGTAATTTTAATAGGTATTTACCATTTAATATATATATAATGGTTGGTTTATTTCTATTCATTTCTTGTGCTTCATCTATGGTTGATGGTTGCAAACATTGACTAGTGCCATTTTACTATATCTTTACTTGGAAAAATGGATTAGGGTTTGGTAGAATTGAATAGCAAGAACTCAAGGCTTTAAACCTTGTTTAATAGAATTGCTTAGGGATAAGTGGGTTCTACTTGGCATAAATTAGTTGCTCTTAATTGTAACTCTTTTATATTTGAAAAAATCATAAAGAGGAAATACTACCTAGGCATTGAAAATTATTGGCTAGTCATTTAGGAACTATTTGAATATCAAAGGACCTTCCATTAGAAATATATTATATTAACACTGATAGCATTACATTCCATTGTTGGGGACACAACCTTGGTATCTTAATTAAATTAAGCAAATTCTCTTAACAAAATATCTTTTCTTTAAAATTCATAATTACAAAACTCTTTTTAAACTAACAGAGTAGAACTACGGCTTAGTCAAGTTTCACACTATTCAATTAAACTTTTCACATATATTCCTTGTGGGATTCGACCCCAACCTAGTTGGGTTATAATATTTGACACTGACCGCCTTGCACTATTTATATAGGTGTAATTCGAGTTTATAAAATTTTGTAACAAGCTTAAAAAGTCCTTATGGGATCTCCACCCGAAAGTTCTTGAATATGTGGCGAATTACAATAAGGGAAAGTTTATGGTATGATATTTTGTAACACGTGAAATTCTTTGTTGAGAGTGAATGTCTTTGTGCATTTGTCCCATGTGATGTTATTGTAAATATGTTGATTTTGGGACTTTCTTTCTTGTGAGTACACATGGATAATGATGGATTAGTGACATTGATATATTCCGAATTGAGTAAATTGAGCTTATGTAATAGACTAGTACTTTTGAGTCACTTCTTGAGGCTTGGTTGCTGTCACTTGATTATTTTGAAACTCCATTGCATTTTTGAGATTGTTTTAAATGAGGGAGTTGTTTGGTTCAAGTTCACATGCTTGAGCCTAATTATTAGTACCAACCAAAATCATAAGTATTGTGCTTAATTGGAGAATGTGATTTGAAGATGATAGTGATGCTGATTGAGCGTTAAATGTTAGAGCCTCATTGAGTATTTAATTTTGATTTTCTTGAGGACAAGCAAAAGCTTTAAGTTGGGGGTGTTGATGAGTGGTGATTTTATCATTTATTCTATATTCTTTTCTTTAGTTTTCGTCTCCTTTAATTATAAAATTAGGTGATTTATAGTATGTATTGCTAGATTTTCAGGTAAATGAAGCCATGATGAGAGTTGAATACAATTACAGAGGAATTGAGCAAAAACGAGTCAAAAAAATGCAAATTCCTTCAATGATTCTGCATATGCGTAACACTGTACGCTTATGCTACCTCGTATCTGCGAGAAGAATGCCGCATCTACGAAACTAGGCAACCTTCACTGCGATTGCATGTGCGATTGGTTATCCCCTTATGTGAAGGCGCCTCGTGGTCCACTTCTGCGGAATTATAAATTTTACCAATGATCACTTCTGCAAATGAAAGCCTATTTTTGCGGAGTTGCACCTGCGATGATTTATTCCGCAGGTGCAGTCAACGGGCTTCAGCTATGGACAGTCTTGGCATTTCATATTTTCTCAATTCCAAACCCACAAATACACGACCTAGCTTATTGGAAACATATCTTTTGGCTTATTTTCAGTCTCTTGACTAGAGAACATAAGTTTTTGGAGCTAGGGTTCTTGCACACACACTTGGGTCTTGAAGATTTGAAGCTTTTGGTTGAGAATTTCTTACCCATTTATGTTCATTTCGTCATTCCCTTGCTTTGTATTGATTATCTAACTGTAGTATTTTTTTAAACACTTGAGTCTTGTTTATGGGAATATTCATATTTAAAGTGTAGATTAAATATATTGGTATGCTTATGTATTAAACGATTTTTATTTATTATGAAGTGAGTTACTGTTTCCTTAATTATTCGTGTTCTTTAATGTTTCCAAAGGGATTAGCTAACCCTGGGACTCACCCATTAACTTTGAATTGATTTTGGAAAAGATAATTTGGGGTTGAAAAATATTAATTAACAAGAACTTGAGGCGTTAACCCTCACTTTATAGATTCTACCTTGGGTTAGGATTGAACTACTTGTAACCATATTCGGGTGTGCTTAATCTCTTAATTGTTTTAGGGATAATTCAATTAGGAAGTCCTTTTAGTCTTTGGAAGAAGCTAGTATAAAATTATTACCTGAGGCTAATTAACATAAACTCGCTCATATTTATAAAATCGTGAAATACATTGGATCGTTACTTGAGTGTAATTCCCAATGCACCCATGCCTGTAGCCATTGATCATTTTACTTGCTTTCTAGGTTAGTTTACATTTTCCCAATTAGTTATAAATATTTTCTCAAAACCTTTCTAAGTGTTTGGCTTAGCATAATAAGTGATAATTCTCTTACACGCCTAATCGCCTACATATTATTCTCTGTGGAATTCGACCCCAACTCATAGTTTTGTAAATTATATTGCATGCGACCGTGTCCATTTACATTTTAGTAGTGGATTTGGACGTCATCACCACTCTACTCAACTATCTTGCCCCATATTGAAGAATCAAGGAAGCCATTTGCTAAGCCATTGCCTATCTGGGTAAGTTCTTGTTCTAAATCTTCCATGCGAGTTGTTACGGGCCTAAGCAGCCGGGGAGTAGAATATATCGCATGCATGTATGAATAGAGGGGTCTTGGAGCTTGTTGAACTACCCGACATTAATTGTTGATATGGTTTTGGTTGTGGGGTGAAGGAAGGTTCCATAGGAGAACCATGTAGTCAAATTATACACCTAGTGCTTGACAAAATGCTTAAATGAGATGAACCGGTGAATCTCTTCCTAAATATTGTTCAATTTTGTCATGTCTCTAATAGATTGAGTCACAAGGTATGTTGGCTAAACATCTCTTGTACAGTCAAATTCCATTATGTTCTCGTAAGTTTCAAGTGTGATTGGCCCAAGTTTTTACTTCTCATGTTCCGAGTCATTCCTAATAAATTTGATTATTCCAAATAAGCTTTGCGTCGAAATATATATACTCATAATGTGTTCCAATTTCCCCTATCATATTATGTTCTCCTTCGGGAATGTGTGTAAGTATCACCAATGTATCAAAATGTTATGATTTAAAATCATGTTTCAATTGCAAGTTTATTATGCCTAATTTTGGAAGAAAAACTCAATGTGCTTAAGACTCCTATTGCGCGTGACATAGTGACACTGGGTTTTTGGCATTTCTTTTATAGTTGTGGTCATATTTAGACCTTGTTGTTGAGTTGTAGTTATGTTATTGAATTGCCATTTATTTTTGCATTGTTATTTATACCCCAAAATAGTTAATGGCTTAACAGTTGGATTGTATGGTTGTTGTTGTATGTTGGCTTGCCTACCAAGCGGGTTAGGCGCCATTACGATATTTGGTGAGATTTTAAGTCGTGACAAGTTAGTATCAGAGCTCTAGGTTCTAAGGGTCTCACTAATCATGAGCAGGCCTAGTAGAGTCTTGTGGATTGAAATAGAGATATCAATCTCTACCTACGAGAGGCTATGGATCTTTAGGAACTTTTCCTTTCTTGATTTGTTGTCGTGCGAGTTTACTTCAACTTGAGGCCTATATCTTTCGTTCCTTCCTATTCATTCATATGCGATGTTGAGTACTTGATATTAATTGTGCACCAGTGACCGATGATGATCAAGAGGTGATGTGGGATGATTATTTCCCGTGTTATGAAGGCATATTACTATCATCACTTTGTGGAGGCGTTTTCTATCTATAGCAGTATGGTGTTGGTGTTGCCCACATATGTAGGGTCATACACAATGTATTGAGATGTTTCATGCGCTTGTCTTGGCACGGTGTTGGTACAAAAATTGTATGGCGATTGCTTACATGTCACAGTAGTTGAAGCTCTTGACGTGATGGGAGTTGGAAGCTATTGTGCATGTATTTAAGACTTAGAGACATTATTTGTATGGAGTTTCCCGAGAGGTTTATACTGACCAAGTCTTCAACAATTGTTTAGATAGGAAGATGTGAATTTGAGGCACTAGAGATTGTGGGCAGCTTGGCATTTAGTCCAGTTGGGAAAGGCATTTGCCTATGAAAGCTCAGGCCTTGGCTTATAGATTTGTGAGATTTGATATTTTCGAGCATAGTAGAGTTCTTGCTTGTGTTGTTGCATAGTTGTCTTTGTTTGAATGCATCAGAGCTCGTCAGCGTGATGATCTTCATTTTCTTCTCCCTAGGGACGTAGTGTTGTGAGGTGGATCTAATGAGGTGTCTTTTGTTGATAATGGTGTATTTCAATTTTCGGGTTGGAATTGTGTTTCTAGCGTTGATGATTTACAGGAGTTGATCCTTGAGGAGACTCATAATATGTAATATTATATGCATTCGAGTTCTATGAGGAGGTTTCGTGATTTGGAGCAGTATTATTGGTGACGAAGGAGGAGAAAGGACATAGTTGGACATGTCTCATGGTGTTTGAATTATCAGCAGGTAAAGTACAAGCATTAGAGACTGAGTGGATTACTTTAGGAGATGGCTATACCAGAGAGGAAGTGGGAGTGTGTAATTTTTTAATTTGGTTGTAGGGTTGCCACAAAACTTGAGGATGTTTGATACCATTTGGAACATTTGCGGAAAAGCATTTCACTCTGGTGTTGACTTCTTACATTTCAAGAGTTCAATTGTGATGAGATGGGGCTTTGCATGAGGTAAAAAGGAATGTGAATTCTTGAGTATCGTATGGGTATGCAATACGGTCTCGAGTTCTGGAGGTGTTAGTGGATCTTTCAGTTTTTCATTGATGGAGTAAAGTAAATTCTTACGGCCAAGTAGTTGAGTGTAGACTCAGGAGGATCAATTGATTGCATAGCGGTTGAATTCATGACAAGGTCATCGAAATGTGTTGATATGAGGTTACACCGGTGGGATTTCTCCTATGAGAAGGTTGGAGATTGCATGATTTCTTATGAGGTTCCTATGAAGAATTTTACTTTCTATCTACTGGGATGTTTCTACTATGATGTGAATTTTGATCGCTTGAGGAAGATAATACGATTTCTACAAGTTGAGTGTGCATTTGGTTGATGATTTAGAATGTGTTATGGTTAGTAAACATGAGCTTATGGGAAATTCAGCTACGTAACAATGTGAGATCATGGTAGTTAAGGATAAAAAGTTATTGTAGGTTCTTGGGTTATGTGATTGTGGCTTAAAGCCAAGTGGGGGGAGTCTACCACTAACGATTGGACCACATGGTCATGTGTTATTATATCTTCTAGACTAAGGGATGCTTGTGGGTTAGTTATGACTTGAGGAGGATGACTTCGAGGATGATTTAAGCAAGGAATTGCTGGTTGGGTGTTGTATTTCCCCTTAATGATACATGGAGGTTGTTGAAGGACTCAAGTTTGATATTCATATGTGGGTGTTGTGTGCAAGGGAAGGGACTCGTTGGGTTGTTTCTTTTTAGAGTATTCATGTGCTAATTGATCATTAGTTGTTCGGTATGTTTGGATATGCATTCGGGGCTAGGTCTGAGTGTGTGACTCTTAAGAAGGTTCTAATGGGTTCAAGATTCACTATGTGGCATCTAAAGATTTTTGGATTTATGTTTGACTAATCATTTGAGGTTTGCATTGGATTGTGAAAGGGACTTGGAGTACTTTTCTATCATTGTTTGTTTTGCGATGCATAATTGGAGATATAGAAGAAATAACTTCGGGTCCAAAAAAGGTCTCTCTAGAGCAGGCATTTAGGTTTGAGATACTATTAGGTGCATGAGAGGGAATAGAGTGGCCTACGAGTCTTAGGATGACATGATTTTATGTTTGAATCACTTGGGATGAGTTTTGATTGAGGTCCATAGTGTATTGAGGATGAGTAGTGTTGCCTTGAAGGCAGGTCATGAGCAATCTGCAGAAGTTGGGTCAGTATAGCAGCATCCCAGATCATCATGGTAGTGGAAATAATCGATTTCTTGGTGTGATAGAGCTTTGCATGTGGTTTTGTGGAAAGACTTTTTGGGTTTGGTAGTCTGCATAACTTGGTTGATTTAGAGAGATACAGATCTGATGGCTTGGTTAGGTGCTAACAAAATTCGAAGGGAGTTTATGATGGTTTTTACCACGACTTGCAGTTGACATCTTCTACAGCCATAGATAGTTTGTTGTGTGTTGTGATTTACACTTAATATTAGATAAGAGTAATGTTTATTGTCGATGGAGTGTTTATCTTACTTGTGATTCAGAATTGACAATGGATTCTCATATCTTTTTATAATAGCATAGTGGATGCTGTGAGTCATGCCAAGTTGGGATTGAATGGTCAAGATTGTGATTCAGTTTTGAAAGGAAGGACATGAGTTCTAAACAACATGGGGAATTCGAGATATTCAAGAGAATACTTGTAAGGCCCCGTTAAATTTTGCCAAGGAATTTAAGGTTTTGTGGTGTCAAGGTAGGCTAATTTGTTTGAAGGAAGTAGTTATGCAGTTAGTTTCGCGACTGCGGATCTGTTATGCGGGTCACATAATCATCACACAGTTGAGCCGAAAGATTGTTAAATTTTGAAGGTCGTTTTGCAGTCCATTTTGCAATTGCATATCCTTTTCGCGGTCCGTATTTCTGTCACAGATTTGGCATAAAGAATTTCAGAGGGTGATTCTACGGTCCATTTCACGGCCGTATAACTGGACTTGCAGCGGACTTGTTCGTGCCAGACTAGTTTTTGAAGTCAATTTCACGGTCCCCTATGCGGGCGGCATATCTATTCTACGGTCCACTCAGCGACCGCAGAGTTCAGTTCGGAGGGTCCATTTTCTATTTTTATAACCCGACCCCATTACTTATAAAATGACTTTGGAGTTATTTTGGCTAGGTTAAATGCCTATTTGAGAGAGAGGGGAGTGCCTTAGAGAGAGAGAGGGGAGTGCCTTAGAGAGAGAGAGAGAGAGAGAGAGAGAGAGAGAGAGAGAAGTGGAATCCGCAAGTGCTTTGATCATCAATTTTTGCCCCAATCTTGAAGATTCAAGGGAACCACTCACTAGACCATCATCTATACAGTTAAGACCTTGTCCAACAATCTTCATGCAATTGTTATGGGTTTATGTAGGTTGTAGAGTTGGAGATTGGCCATGCATGTGACAATAGGTGGTAGTATGTGAGGTTGTTGAACTATTATGGGTAGTTTCTTGTTGTAATTGTTTGAGGAAGGAAGGGATTACCATTGTAGAGCTTTGTAGTCCATTTTGCATAATAGGGGTTTGACAAAATTCCCAAGAGAGTTATATCATGAGAATCCTTCTAATTATTATCCAATTTTTCGCTATCTTCCTATAGATTGATATTGCTAGAAGTGTTGGAATGTTGTAGTAATCTAAAGAAAGGTATATTGGCTAAACTTCTCTCTTAGAATCTAATTCCATAATGTTCCCGAATGTTTCAAGTATGGTTGGCCCAGGTTCCTAATTCCCATGTTCCGAGTTGTTCCTAATAAATTCGAATATCCCAAGTAAACGTTGTGTTGAAGGACGTATACACTCAAAACATGTTCCAATTGATCCTATCTTATCGTGATCTCTTTCGAGAATGTGTTCAAGTATGGTTTATGTATTAAAATGTTATAACCTTAATTCATGTTTGAAATGAAAGTTCTTTATGCATAACTTGGAAAGAAAACCTAATGTGCTTAAGGTGCTTATAACTCATATACATATCTGATCTCTATTTCCAAATGAACTTATTGTTGATAAGCTATGACAATGTTTGGAAGTGAAATAAATGAGAGCGATATATAAAATGTGGCCATGGTTGTTGTAACTAGAGCGTATGATTTGAATTTGTGTTTTAATCGTAAATGTCACGCCCCGGCCTCTAAGAGCGCGACTGGTGCTCAACAGAGTTACCCCGATCGAGCAAGCCTGCACAATGCTGTATACCCAACTCACCCATGAATAAAGAGAAGAATACATTTCATTAATTAGACAGTAAGAGGTCATGTGAATAGCACCAGTTCATTTCTATTAGCTACGTTATTAACAAGTCTCCAAAACCATACAGTCGTAGTTAAAGTGGAACAGATGATACAATTATAGCATATTTAGTTTAACTTTCCCAAAACAAGATACAAACCACACTATGTCTACGGAGCCTCTAACAGAAACAAGAGACTGCTACGACAGTGCTGGCAATAAGGCCCCAGCTATACCTCAAAACGCTATGTATATAGGACAAGAGATACAAGACCCCGAAATGAAGTGGGGCTCACCAAGTTAGTTGAGGAGAGGGTGTGCTGCTATCACAGATCAATACCACCTGCTATGGAACCACCTGCATCCATTAAATATGCAACATCCCTTTTGGCGGGGGCGCTATATCTTCAATGGATGCAGGTGGTGTGTCAGCGGGCATCTTTGATCCTCATTAGCAGTTACTCTCTATTTAGCAGGTTTTGGTGAGCCCTGCTCTGCTCCGGGCCTTATGTCACTTGACGTTGTACTTTATGTTTTGAGGTATAGCATGGGCCTTGTCGCCTGCACTTCCAAACTAATATTCTATTATACCTAGAGGCTTCGTAGACATGTTGCGGGTGGTGTATGATTTTGGGTAATGAACTAGAAGTGTTGGTATTTGGAAAACATGTTTTCCTTGTATCTATAAACTTATAAAATTTTGGAAATCATAAATGAATATCCTTTGAGTAAGGGAAAAAGAATGTGGAGCACTTTACTCTTCTCATGTCTATCTCTTATTATTGATTCTTATATCGTTCATGGATATTGTTGGGTAGAAGGCATCATGTAGGATTGCTCGACCGAGGTATCAATGTTGGGTGCCGGTCGCGCTCCCAGAGGTCGTGGTGTGACAAGCTTCGTATCAAAGCCTAAGGTTTTAAAATGTCCTATGATGTCTCAGAGCCGTGTCTAGTAGAGTCCTTCTTATCGGTGTGTTGTCGACCACATCTATAATTAGGAGGCTACTTGGACATTTAGGAATGTCACCCTTATTTGATACTCTAAGATCGTACGATAGAGCTCAATATAGGATGCTAATTTACTTGTCATGTCTCCCTTTTTCTAGATGAGTAGTCCACGAATTTGAAGTACCATGGTAAGAGTGAACCCGCCATTGAATTTGTGGAAGCTTGCACAAGAGATTGTTGGGAGAATGGGTCGAGCTGTGGAGGGATTGGAAGAACTAGTTGCTAGGGGAAATGCCCTTGTTCCTATCAATGTCACTACGACACCGGATCATGTAGTGCGTGTACCTAAGAAGCGAAAGAGGGTTGTTTGTTCCAATAAACCGGAATGTTTGATTTGTACTAAGCGCCAATTGGGTTTATGTTGGATGACTCTTGAAATATGTTATGATTGTGGAAAGAGGGGGAACAAGAAAAATAAATGCCCTAGGTTGGGTACACCCAGCGGTCTGTTCGATATACGGGAGGGAACATTTGGCTTCGTGTTGTGAGTATACTCAGGAGTGTCTTAGGGGTGGCAGACATGGGCTATTCCAAAGGCCCACACAACAAGCATGTACGGAGATTGTTAATCCCGTCATAGGGGCATGGAGAAAGGATATGTTGAATACTTATGTTGTATGTAAAAAGTGTAAAAGCCAGGTCAGTAGGGCGAGTCAGTTTAGCGGACCTCATCCTTGTTGCGAGAAGTGTAGGAGATGTCATTCGGGGGTATGTCACTATGGTACCAATATATGTTATGGATGTGGGTTCGAGGGGCAACAATTAAGGCACTGCCCCGGTAATCTAAATTCACCAAGTTAGTCACTCCTTGCTACATCATTCTGAACACCTCATAATTTTCCTTGTTGTGTATGTACATCTGCATTAAAGAGCCAACATAAATATGGTCTTAATAAGGTACTGAATCACAAAACATTGCATGTTCCTATTTTTTGAACAAGACACATCATTCATGAAGCCACTTTATCACAATTCTCTTACTTACAATCTCTTGAGGAATTTAGTTCTATAATGATTTCCTTGAATAGAGTTATAACCCTAGGTTAGTACTTCCCACTTGCTTCCCTAACTTCTCAACAAGGGACTATACCTAATTAATTTCTTATATAACCTTCCAATTCAAATAGGTAACAATTTCTCACTTGTGCACGCACCATCATAACATTTACGTACATGGTATCGAACCTAATGTAAAGCAACCTAGCATGAGATCTTTCTTAAGCCACACTCTCTCTCCCTCTCCTCTCTATATGGATCATAGGATTTAAGGAATCACTTTACTCCCTTTTTGAACATTATCATGAATCGTTTTCACTGCCTGGTAACATAAGAGCATATCTTGGCACCTGCCGTATGTGTATATGTCAATCGAAAGAGTTAGTCGTCCGCATAAGGTTCCTATGAAATTTGAGATTCTCACAAATTCGTCATACGAAGATCTTTTGTTTGCCCATCTTAGTATGACTTTTTGTCCACTTAGATCATTCCGCAGTGAGTAACCCACCTTGTTCCTAGTATTGTAGCTGCCCATGATGTGTCCTGGTATTGCAGTTTGAGAGTTATTATAGCAAAGACATCTCTAGCTCATAACAAAGTGTTCACTCTCTATTTCCACCTCTGTAACATGTTATGACGGTGTTCCTTAGTTAGTAAATTCATTGCGACACTTGTTGGATAACCATGTGAGAATGTGTTCTTCCACGAGTTATTTTAGCACTGCCTTTTTCATAGGATCCTTAATCGGCTCTCTGTCAAGACCGAATACACTTTTGGGGTTATCATAGCATGATGTGTGTTTCTCATATTGTTATTTTCCATCCCTCATTACCATCTGGGTAATTTCCAAGTCTCAAAACCTATGGCGAGCTCATAATAAACATTCACAAACCTTCCATGATTACTCGATAATGCCTCCCTGTATTTTGTTATCTTTAACACTCGGCTTCTAGAATAATTTACTATGCCATTATCATGTACAGAGAGTTTACTATCCTTAACATCCCACATCCCTGGGTGGATTGGGGTTTATCATTTGCCTTTTTCCCCGGGGCATCATATAAACCATTAGGACCCTTGTAACTAGTGCATGATTTCATCTTAGTATTAGGATGTCCTAGATATATAGTTTTACCGGTGTATGGTTGAAGTTAAGTAGTCTTACCGCTACCTTTCCCTCCCCACTCCAGGTGGATGTTTCAGATTTTGGCACATATCATGAACATATTAATTTGAATGATGAGTATATCTTGTCTCTAGTCCTCTCATATAGGATCAATAATCGGGAAGGGTTAAGCTTCTAGAATAATAACCTCACAAGTGTTCAACCTCTTTTTTCAACCCCGTGGGCTTGTGGCATTGATTTCCTTGTTTCAGACACCATTAATAGCGCAATGCAACTTCGTGTATTTCTGAAACCTCTATCACATTCGTGGTGCAAGGATCTTCTCATTTCTAGTTAAACTAATTTATCCTACACTCTTGGGGGCAACTGGTGTTACGTACTTGGATATTTCTTCTTAAGGCTTACTTTATGCCGAGTAAGGCACATATGGAATAAAACAATTGCTACTATCCCTTTCATAACTCATCGTCTTCCAGGAATAACTGATACTAACATCTTCATCCTCCCGAACATGCCTCCCATATAGCACATGTCTGAAACGACTTACTTCTTTTACATCTTAAGATCATGTGCCTGGTTCCCACATTATCAATGTCTACTAGGCAACTCTAGGTCTCATTTGTTGAACTAATGATTTCATCACAATGAATAACAATTTTGCGTTATTTGTAGTTGTCCCTGTATTGCACTAGTCAAAACAAGATTCAACTTGTGGTTTCTCTGTTGTTGATGAAAGAGAGTCGCCACTTAATATTTAAATGTATATTAGGGTACCTATTCAATTAAAAAGTCACATTTATTATTGGTATGCTAACCGGTGAGATTATGGGTAAGGGTTCTTATTCTTTTAAGAGGAAGGTATTAGGCACCCCTTAAAATCTACCTGAGGTAGCTCCATAGGACTTAGACTAATTTTAATCTACCTGAAAATCCATTTGGGGCGACAATACTTGACCTTTTATGAAAATTCTGATTTGCCTCGTGATAGTAAAGCTTGCGATTTAGTTCTGATTTCCTTTTGAAAATGGGCCTCTATTTTTACTATGTTATGGGATTCAAAATCTTTTAAGAAAAGAAGTGAGTGAGAACATAGTAACCATATGAGCAAATTATAAATGACGAAGTGAGGATTAATCACTAACTAATTCCTTTTAAATCCTATATTATTTAAACCTTGCTTATGTTTCATATGATATTAAAGCATGAAAATAAAGTATGGAATCTATTATATGAGTATTGTATACATGATAAAAATGTGCGATAAAGCAACAAGGTAGTAGATAAAAGGTAATGAAGCTATAAACTAGATTGACGGAGCGATAGATAATAACAAAAGGAATTGAGGGAAATAGGACTGGACTCTAGTAATTGGGCCTTAAGAAGGTAGGCCCATCAATAAAGAGATGTGGTTGCAGCTGATTTTGGACTCTCCGAAAATATGCAACAAGGATGCGATTGGGCCTGAGTTCCTTAGGAACTCAACAGGCCCAAATGACGTACATGTCCAAAAGAAAAGAGAAAATCATTAGATACATGCTCCATATTTTCAGCATATTCAACCGTGTATGAACTATATATAAACAGACGACTGGAACCAAATATATTAAAATTATCAATAGTCTAACGCTATGAGAAATTATACTAATATGGTGGTCATACATGAAAAATAATTTACATTGAATACCTCTCGTTGTCATTAAATACTAAACCCTTAAAGAACCAAAAGTGTCAATGAATTAAAGGCTAAGGAGGGAGTTCTACTCAAGGTCGATGCCCCTTTGAATCCTCTGATACTTCAAAGTTTCAAAGAGACTCAAGGCCCAGGGCAATGCTTGTGCCGGGGAGAGCAGCCCAACCTAGAGTCAAACTCCACTCCAAAATAACCCTAACCACTAATAATATATTTTCCTTATGCATTTAAATGCCAATAAGGCCCTTTCAATGTAAACTAAATGCTATAGTATCGCTTACCACAAAAGTATACTCTCCTTCTAACAAAATAACACAAGGGAACACAGACTATATTTGTTACCAAATGAACAATACACATATCAGGTAAACCTAAAGGTCAAACTTCAAGCACAAATAGGAGAGAAGCAGAAACATTGTAACATACGGTTAAAGGTCTAAGCCTTAGGGAAAAAACACATTCAAATGGATGGCAAGCTATACATAGTTCATATATGTAGCAACACAAGAAATACAGATGCTCCTGCCCTAGCAAACTAACTATGAACTGATTAGTTTTCTACTAGCACATACATGGATTAGTAACACTACAGGGAACTTTTAGAGGTGTTAATAATGGTTAGGCAAACGGTTGCAACTACCACCTCATACAGAAGTTATCAGACATATCAAAAACATGATCAAGACTCTATGGGTTCACAGATTTGAACATGGAATCCCCTAAGGGCTCAACAGGATCATATTCCTAATAGTATTAACCTTAAACAAGCCATCATATTCGGACAGTATCAACAAAGAACTTTCCATAAGATTTAGAGATCAGGTTCACTTCATGTACCGACCGGACTTGTCATTTTAAGAATTTATACCCCATTCAAGTACTTAAGACCCCGAGCAACTTCATAATACGTATTATGCTCGCGTGTGCGATCGTTTGATTTTCGGAAGATTCAGAATATTAATTGAAAAAACAATTCTCATTTTTGAATCTGAAATGAAAAGAGTTGACCGGAGTTTTACTTTTGAGCAAACAACTTTGGAATAAAATTTTGATATTTCCAATAGGTCCGTATGATAATTTCGCACTTAGCCGTATGTTCAGGTCGAGTATCAGGTGGCCCAGGAGTATTTCGGTGCCTATTATTGAAGGTTGGCATTTTTTAAGTTTAAAAATTTCCTAAGTTTGGGTTGAAGTGGATTTTGATGTTATCGATATCCGTTTGGGATTCCAGGCTTGGGAATAGCTCCGCATGGTGATTCTAGTCTTAAGGGAGCGTCCGAATGTGGATTTGGAAGTCTGTAGGTCATTTCGGGTTCATTTGGCAAAAGTTAGAAATTTAAAAGTTTTTTGGAATGTTTGACCGGGAATGGACTTTTTGATATCGGGGTCGGATTCCGATTTTGGAATGTGTATAGGCCCGTAATGTCTATTATGACTTGTATGCAAAATTCGAGGTCAATCGGATTTGATTTGATAGGTTTCAGCATCGAATGTAGAAGTTGAAAGTTCTAAAGTTTATAAAGCTTGAATTGGGGTGCGATTCATGATTTTGATGTTGTTTGATGTGATTTGAGGCCTCGAGCAGGTTCGTGCTCTGTATTGGGACTGGTTGGTACGATTGGACGGGGTCCCGGGGGCCTCGGGTTTGATTCGGGGTGGTTCTGGACCAAGATTGGGTGCTTTGATACAGCTGGTTGCTTGTTCTCGTATTGTTATTCACATTCGCAAGGAGCCTCTCGCGTTCGCGAAGAAGGATTTTGCTTTTGGGACTTTGCTCTTCGCTTTTGCGAAGAGTCTCTCGCGTTCGCGATGAAGGAATTTTCGTTGTCCGTCTTCTAACTTTGGAGGCTCATATCTCACAATCTACAAGGCATTTCGAGATGATCCAAAAATGAAAGTTGTAGCCTATTGTGTCTAGTTTTCAGAAAAGTAAACCAGTTGTCATTTAGAGTTGTGTATAAAACATTATGGTGGAGAAACTATAGGCTATCTGGGAAGAGTTTGGAAATCTCTATTGCACATGCCTGACTTTGGAAGCTTATATCTCGCAATCTATAAGGATTTGGGAGATGAGCAACAAATAAAATTTATAGCCCTTGGAGTCTAGGTTTTAGAAAGTTAAACCATTCATTATTTAGAGTTGTGTACAAATAGTTATGGTGGATAAACTAGAGGCTATAAGAAAAGAGTTTGAAAATGGATGTTGGAGAATTTGTTGATCGCGAACTCGAGGGGAGTGTCACGAATGTGAAGAACAAACCCCTGGGCAGCTGAATAAAGTCAAAATTCATCTCATTCTTCCATTTCTGGACCAAGGAAGTTCGGGTGGTGCGATATTTTGAGAGTTTTTCAAGGAAACAATTGGGGTAAGAATTACTAACTTGATTTTGGTTCTATAGATTATGTACCTAGTAGGGTAATTTCATATTTGAAGGCTCATCGTATGGTTGGGAAGGTTTGCCGATCTTATTTGGCGTTTGTGAGGGATGTTAGTGCAGAGACTCCTGCCATTGATTATGTTTCGGTGGTACGTGATTTTTTGGATGTGTTTCCTGCAGAGCTGTCGGGCATGCTGCCTGACAGGAATATTGACTTCGGTATTGATTTGGTGCCAGAAACTCAGCCCATTTCTATTCCATCGTATCGTACGGCATCGGGGGAATTTAAGGAGTTAAAAAACAGCTTCAGGAACTCCTTGATAAGGGGTTTATTCGGCCTAGTGTGTCACATGGGGTGCACCGGTTCTATTTGTAAAGAAGAAGGATGGTTCCATGAGGATGTGCATTAATTACAGGCAGTTAAACAAGGTCACAGTCAAGAACAAGTATCCTTTGCCTCGTATTGATGATTTATTTGACCAGCTTCAGGGAGCGAGGGTGTTCTCCAAGATTGATTTGAGGTCCGGGTATCACCAACTGATGATTCGGGATTCGAATATTCTTAAGACAGCTTTCAGGACCCGATATGGCCATTATGAGTTCTTAGTAATGTCATTTGGGCTGACAAATTCCCCAACAACGTTCATGCATTTGATGAACAGTGTATTCCAGCCTTATTTGGACTAATTCTTTATTGTATTCATTGATTACATCCTGGTGTACTCTCATAGCCAGGAGGAGCATGCTCAGCATCTAAGGATTGTATTATAGAGATTGAGAGAGGAGACGCTTTATGAAAAGTTTTTGGAGCACGTGGTGTCCAGTGAGGGTATTCAGGTGGATCCGAAGAAGATAGAGGCGGTGCAGAGTTGGCCTAGACCGTCCTCAGCCATGTAGATTAGGAGCTTCCTTGGTTTGGCGGGCTATTACTGTCGCTTTGTGGAGGGATTTTCATCTATTGCATCGCCCTTGACCAAATTGACCCAAAAGGGTGCTCCATTTAGGTGGTTGGATGAGTGTGAGGAAAGCTTTCAGAAGCTCAAGACTGCTTTGACCACAGCCCCAGTGTTAGTTCTGCCATCAGCTTCAGGTTCTTACACCATGTATTGTGATGCCTCGAGGATAGGTATTGGATGTGTTCTGATGCATGAGGGTAGGTTGAATGCCTATGCTTCGCGGCAGTTGAAGACCCATGAGAAGAACTATCATGTCCACGATCTTAAGTTAGCAACCATTGTTCACGCCTTAAAGATTTGGCGTCATTATTTGTATGGGGTTCATTGTGAGATCTATACTAATCACCGGAATTTGCAGCATCTGTTTAAGTAGAAGGATCTTAATTTGCACCTTCGAAGATGGTTAGAGCTTCTCAAGGACTATGATATCACTATTTTGTACCATCCGAGAAAGGCCAATGTGGTGGCCGATGCCTTGAGTCGTTGGGTAGAGAGTTTGGGGAATTTAGCGTATCTCGTAGCAGCAGAGACACCCTTGGCATTGGATGTTCAGGTCCTAGTTAGCCATCTTGTCAGATTGGATATTTCGGAGCCGAGTCGGGTAATGGCTTGTGTAGTCTCCAAGTCATCTCTTTATGACCGTGTGAGGGAGCGTCAGTATGATGACCCCACCTGCTCGTTCTTCAGGACAGGGTTCAACGAGGTGATGACAGAGATATGACTATTGGTGATAATGGTGTGTTGAGGATGCAGGGCCGGATATGTGTGCCCAACATGGATGGGCTTCGGGAGTTGATTCTTGAGGAGGCCCACAGCTCACGGTATTCCATCCATCTGAGTGCCGTGAAGATGTACCAGGATTTGAGACACCACTATTGGTGGAGGCGGATGAAGAAGGTTATAGTTGGGCTTGTGGCTCGGTGTCTCAACTGTCAGTAGGTTAAGTATGAATATCAGAGACCGAGTGGCTTGCTTCAGAGGTTAGAGATCCCAGAGTGAAAGTGGGAGTGGATCACTATGGACTTCGTAGTTGGGCTCCCACGGACTTCGAGGAAGTTCGATGCTATTTGGGTTATAGTGGATTGGCTGACCAAGTCCGCGCACTTCATTCCAGTTGGCACTACTTACTCTTCAGAGCGGTTAGCTGAGATTTACTTCCGAGAGATTGTTCGCCTACATGGTGTCCCAGTTTCCATCACTTCAGATAGGGGCACTCAGTTTACATCGCAAGTTTGGAGGTCCATGCAGTGAGAATTGGGTACGCTGGTTGAGCTGAGCACAACTTTTCACCCTCAGACGGACGGGCAATCCGAGCGCACTATTCAGATATTAGAGGACATGTTGCGTGCTTGTGTCATTGACTTTGAGGGTTCATGGGATCAGTTTCTACCGCGCACGGAGTTTGCATATAACAACAGTTATCAGTCGAGCATTCAGATGGCTCCGTATGAGGCTTTATATGGGAAGAGGTGTAGTTCTCCAGTAGGATGGTTTGAGCCGGGTAAGGCTAGGCTCTTGGGTACAGACTTGGTCCAGGATGCATTAGATAAGGTGAAATTGATTTAGGAGCGGCTTCACACGTCGTAGTCTAGGCAGAAGAGCTACTTGGACAGGAAGGTCCGTGATGTGTATTTTATGGTTGGGGAGAAGGTTTTGCTGAAGGTATCACCCATGAAGGGTGTTATGAGATTTGGGAAGAGGGGCAAGTTGAGCCCCCAGTTTATTAGGCCTTTTGAGGTGCTTTAGAGGATAGGGGAGGTGGCTTATATGCTTGACTTGCCACCCAGCTTGTCGAGTGTACGTCCACTGTTTCATGTTTCCATGCTCCGGAAGTATGTTGGCGATCCGTCCCATGTTTTGGACTTCAGCACGGTTCAGTTGGAGGGTCATATGACTTATGATGTGGAGCCAGTGGCCATTTTCAGAAGTTGAGGTCAAAGGACATAGCTTCAGTGAAAATGCAGTGGAGAGGTCAGCCTGCGAAGGAAGCCAACTAGGAGACCGAGCGGGAGATGCGAATTAGATATCCACAACTATTTGAGACTCTAGGTTTGTTTCTAAACCCGTTCGAGACGAACGGTTGTTTAAGAGAGGGCTGATATAAAGACCCGGCCAGTCATTTCGAGCGTTATAGCCCCATTTTCCCCATTTCTTCTTTGTTTTGTGCTTTTCAACTATATTATGATATATCGGGTTAGTTGGTTCGGGTCCGGAGTGGTTTCGGAGTGAATTGAGATACTTATTCTATAAAGTAGAAGCTAAAGTTAAAAAAGTCAACCGGACATTGACTTATGGTCCCGTTAGCTCCGTTAGGTGATTTTGGACTTGGGAGCATGTTCGGAATGTGATTTGGAGGCCCGTGGTAGAATTAGGCTTGAATTGGCGAAAGTTAGAATTTTGGCGATTTTGGCTGGCAGTGAAAATTTTGATACCGGGGTCGGATTGGATTTCCGGAACTTGGAGTAGGGTCATGGTGTCATTTCTGACTTGTGTACAAAGTATGAGGTCATTCGGAAGTGGTTTTGTAGGTTTCGGCATCGTTGGTGGAATTCGGAAGTTTAGAAGCTCTTAGGCTTGAATTCGAGGGTAATTTGGTATTTGGATTTTGTTTTGAGTGAATCGAAGGTTCGACTAAGTTCATATGATGTTATGGGACCTATCGGTATGTTTGTTTGAGGTCCCGAGGGTCTCGGCTGAGTTTCGGGTGGTTAACGGACTAATTATGGCCTTTGAGAGATAGTTGATCTGCTGGGTTTTGCTATTGCTTGTTTCTTCTTACGCGTTCGCGAAGAGTATCTTGAGATTGAGGAAGAATTGTTCTTTGCGTTTGAGAAGTAAGGGACGCGTTCGCAAAGATTTAGGAGTAGAGTGCATCGCGGATGCGAGATGAGTAATGCGTTCGCGAAGAAGAGAAGAGGCAGCTGGGGACCACATTCTTTTGGTCTACGCGTTCGCGAGGGTGAGGTAGCGTTCCCAAAGAGAAGGTTTAGTAAAGGTTCTTGTTCGCGAACGGTAGATCACGTTCGCGTAGAAGGGATTTCTGGGCAGAGGCAGTTGTGGTTCGCAAACGCGGAATCTCAAAAGCGGAATTGCGAACGCGAGGGTACTTCCGCGTTCGCGAAGAAGGAAATCTGGGCAGCAGTGTTAAATTTCAAAATCGGGGGTTTGAACCCATTTTTCATATTTTGTGCTAGAGACAACGAATTTAGGCAATTTTTGAAGGGATTTTGAGGGATTTGATTGGGGTAAGTGTTTCTCACTTGATTTTGGTTAAATTCCATGATTATATCTTGATGTTTATCATGCAAATTGTGATTTGGGGTGAAAAATTGGGGGAAAAGTGGAAGAGTTCCTGAGATGGAATTTAGACTCATGAGTGAATGGGCTTTAGGGTTTTCTTGACTTTTGTCGGATTCTGAGACGTGGGCCTGGGGGCCCGGTTTGAGCCAATTTCGGGTTTTGAGTCTAATTTAGTAGTTTTCTTGTGGAATTGATTCCTTTAGCATATATTAATGGTATTGTACTGCTTGTGGCTAGATTCGGGATGCTTAGAGGCCGATTCGATTGGCAAGGGCATTGCGGAGTAGAGATTTGCTCGGATTGAGGTAAGTAACGATTGTAAATCTAGTCCTGAGGGTATGAAACCCCGGATTTATGTGTCATGTGACTATTTGGAGGTGATGCACATGCTAGGTGACGGGCGAGTGGGCGTTCACCGTTGGGGGATTGTGACTTGGTCCGTCCCGTAGCAACTGTAAAGTTGAACAACCTGTTGTAGTTATATGCTCCTTATGTGTTTTAGAAAGATTTGCTGTAAATCATGCTAGATACCATGTTTAGGCCTTATGCCAGTATTGTTTGGACCCTTAGAGGTCGTTTCTTGCTGTCGTCTCATTGCTTTAGTTGATATCCCATACTCAGTCATGTTCATGCATTCTTACATCATAGCTCGGTCTCTGTTATGCTATTTGTTGCATCATGTTAATGTTGTTTGGGCTGATTTCTTTGATTTCGTGGTATAATATCATATGAGAATCTCTGATATTCCTGTAGCTGATCATTGGAGTTAGCAAGGTAGCTGCCTGGCGATCGCAGCCCTGTTTTCTCCTTCTTTATCTCCCCCTTAGTTGTATTTTGTATTTTTCCCAAACTATTTTACTCTTATTAATGTTAGACCAGTTTTTAGCAGATACTCATGACTCAGTGACACCCCGATGTTTGGGGCTTTTTATTCCGCATTTCTATTTTTGAGTTCAACCCTTATTTCTTTTATGAAATTCTACTATACAAGACGCGTTTTGCCATATCTGTGAATGTATTATTGTAGTATTGTGGGAGTCGGCTGGCCTAGTACCATCGATAGGTGCCATCATGACAGGTTTGAGTTTAGGGTCGTGACAGGAAGACTAAATATCCTCTCAATAGTACGGGTAACAATACAAGGAGAAACAATCATAGGAACAATGGAAACCTCAAACAATACCAAAATATCAAGTTAGGAGCAAGATACGTTTTCAAGTAAATTTAAATAATTTAGGTTGGGAGATCTTTAGTACCGATATACTACCATGACGTTTGCACGGAGTCCGATCACGGCCCGATCGGCTACGCCGTCTCACCCAAAGACATCCAATCACAATCAAAATCACCACCACGTGCGCGGCATGGCGTCCGATCTCCGCCTGATCGGCTATGCCGTCTCACCACAATGTCGTGTGGATTGACATCACCCCTCGTTAACAATTATCTCATCCAAATTAATGGGAATAATCTAAACACATCAATCTTATCCCATTTAAGGGGAATATTCTCAACACATCAGTTCAGGAATTTTTCCCTCAATCACTCCTACACTGGCACATGTAGTTTCGGGAATAGGTTATTTCCATCTACCCTTCGAGACATGAGAATATTTGTAATAGTCAAATTTATATTGAACATAAATTTGTAATAAATTTGAACATATATCTTTTGACACAATGTTTATTTGTAATAGTCAAATTTAAAATGAAAACCTCGGGACATGAGAAGTAAGAAATTGACCCATCATACTTGAGACTTATTAGAACATCGTAGGATTTAATTCTAAGAGAGAAGTTTAGCTAACATACCACGCTTTTTGATTTCCTTAAATTAATATAATTATCCGAAAATCCTAGCAACTTCAATCCATTTAGAGACATAACAAAAATTGGACCAAAATTAGGAATAGGTTCATGGATTCTGCTTATTTGAGCATTTTATCAAACATTATATGGGCATTATGATCTCAAAGTTCTTCTATGGTGGATTCCCTCACCGCACAACACAATGTTCACCCAATTGAGTTCAACAACATTCCCACAAATCTTATTGGTACATGCATGCATAAATAACACTCTCCTACCCAAGAATCACACTCTTCATTACCCATCTTCTACCACAAACTCAAAATGGAAAGCTAGGCTTAGAACCTTACATATTGGATGAAGACCTTGTGAGTTCTCTTTGTTGAATTTCAAAGTTTGGGGCAAGGATTGATGAACAAAACACTTGGGGCTTCCCCCTCTCTCCCTAGAACACTCCCCTCTCTCTAAAATGGCAGTTTAGACCAGCCAAAATTACCCCGTGGTCATTTTTATAAAAAGAGGATCGGGTTATAAAATCATAAAATGGACGCTCCGAACTCAATGATCAATCAAATGCTAAAATCAAGGATAGAATCATGAAAAATAATCCAATCTGAGTAAAGAACTTACCTCAATCCAAGTGGTGAACATCTTCTAAAAATTGCCTCAATCCGAGCTCCCAATCTTAAAATATGATAAAATAAGCTCAAAGTCCTAAATAATGACTTAAATGTACTGCCCAGGAGGACCCCTAGCGATCGCGACAGTGCACTCTGCAATCGTGAATCACAAAATGCAACATGCCCAACAACCCTACTTCGCACATGCAATTCTACCGCCGCGAATGCGAAGACCCAATTGCCAGAAGCTATGGAAACGCAAAAGCATCCCGCGAACACGACCAACAATGACCCAAGCTGCACTCCATTTGAGCAAATGTGTCATCCTACACGCGAAGGCGATACCTCCCATGCCCTGAACCTTGCGAATGCGGTCCATGTGATGAGAACATGGTGAACAACTTCTCAATAATCAGACAACTATACGTGATCGCGAAACACATCAGAACACTAGCATATCAGCAGCATAAAAACCATCAAAAATGACCCGAAACCATCCCGAATCACACCCGAGGCCCTCTGGACCTCGTCCAAACATACCAACAAGTCTAAATACATTATCCAAACTTATTCAAAAGTTTGAAATATCATATAATAATAAAACCAAGAATCGAAGATCAAGATCATTTCCTTAATTTTCAAATCATCAAACTTCGCTGAACGCATCCGAATCCATCCAAATCATCTCGGAATGAGACCAAACATTGCACACAAGTTCCAAATAAAAAATAAAATATATTCCAACTTCTAAAACAATGATCCAAACTCGATACCATTAAAAACAACTTCCGGTTAAACTTATTCCTCGGAATGAGCTTATTCCTAATTAAATTATACCTAAAATAATTAAGAGAATTAAGTGCACTCAAATGTGGATATAAGTAGTTTAATATTATCCCTAGGTAGAATCAATATTATGAGGGTTAACATCTCAAGTTCTTGTTAATTATCTTTTCCAAACCCGGGTTTGCCTTTTTCAAGATAAATTTGAAGTTAATTGGCAAGCCTTAGGGTTAGCTAATCCCCTTGAAAACCATAAAGAATCAAGAATAATTAAAGAAAAAATAAACCCACTTCTTAGTTAATAAAACTCATTCAATACACAAGCATAATAAGAGTTTTAATCCAAACTTGAGTAATGAGCAGTTCCATAAATAATAAGTAAATAATGGAATAAACTACTACATACATAGATATTCAATACAAAGCAATAAATTAAAAATGACATATATTGTTAACTCCCAAGTGTGGTGCAAGAACCCTAGCTCCCAAAACTTTAATTTTCTGCCAAAGATATGATTCCAAGAGGCTAGACCGAGTTTTATGTGGGTTTGTAATCAAGAATTTTTTTTGGGTTTGTGAAGAAAGGTTAACATTTGCAACCTTAGACTTTGCTATGGACCATCGTAATTGTGACACCGATGTTGCATATGCGAACATGGCCTTTACTGTTGTCTATCGCAATTGCCATACATATGTTGACATTTGCGACCTCTGACTTCTTCTCTAGACATCACAATGCGATCCAGGGGTTAGTATTTGCGAATGTTGGCTGGTCTGGTTGACCTTGCATTTGCAAGCCTCTCTTCGCTTTTGCGAACTTTGACTGGTCTGGTTGACTTTGCATTTGTGAAACTCAATTCGCATTTGCGACATCTAATGTTGTTTTTTCTGATTTTTTTCTTTTCAACTCATTTTTTCACTCAAATCCGCTTCATTTGATCTCTATTCTCTTTATGACCCATTGTACTTGAAATAATAGCAATACATACCATAAATAGCCTCATTTGATAAATGAAGGATACAAAAACCAAAGCAAATAGACTAGATTAAGTGGTAAAATCACCACTTATCAGTTGGCACAAAAAGCGAGTCCTAGTAGGGAATGTATTGGAGTCAATTTTTTAGGCTAGGATGTTTGAAAGAGTTGCAAAAATATTTTAAATAATTTTGGCATAAGTAAAACATTGAGAAAAAGTATCAATAGTGCATATGATGAGTTCTAAGCTTTAATTTAAGTTATTGTAATAAGTATGATGCTTGAGTATATTTTGAAATGTGTTACTTGTCGATGTGCTTAATTTAAGTTCTTAAGAACGAGCAAGAGTTCAAGTGTGAGGTGGTGATAAATGATGAAGAATGCAATATTTATGACTATGTTTTATTTTGTTTTTTATATGAGTTGCGAGAAATCACATAATTTTTGAAGTGTATGCTCATTACGCATTTCTTGTGTCTAGAAATGAGTTTAGATTAAAGATAATAAAAATAGAATGATTTGGCGGGAAAAGTAGTCAAAAAAATAAAAATATGGGTGAGTACCACAGGGCGTGCATCGTGTGAATCATGGCATGCCAGAACAGTTGGTCTTCTTCAAAACAATGAAGTACAGGCCATAGACGAGAGCTCTTGTGTTGAGAAAAAAAAAAAGAATTGGGAACGTGCCAACATATCGCGTGACACGTGACACCTGGCAAGCGATTCAGTTCTCTATTTCAAAATTGGAGAGTACTAGTCCGCCCCATACCAACCCTACCCCGTATTGATATAATTTTTAACTATTTTTGAAGGGTTATATGATATACTTGGAGGCAAGAACATGATAAGAGTAAGAAAAAATGGTTCAACCACAAGTTTTTCCTTTCTTCTTCCTATATTTTATTGTTGCTTATAAATTTTATTATTGTATTTCTATATAATATAATGAGTAACTAATATTCTTATTTAGTATTTTAACGGAATATTTTATAGGATGAATTCTTAATATGTTTTGTCATTAGTTGAGCCTTTAGCTTTCTCTACTTATTGAATTGCATTCTTATTTTAGTTAATTGAAGTGCTCTCAATCAACAGTGCCCATCTATTATATGTTGCTTCGGGAAAGAATATATATTGTTATGGTTTAAAAACATCACTCCTAGGTATATGAGAGACCATTAATATAGGCTTAAAAATGGGTTTAAAGAAAATAATGTTTTGACGTAGTCATAAAGTGCTGTGAGAAATATCAAGTAAGAGTAGTTCGAGAGAGACCATCTAGTAAACTATCATGATTTCTAGAGAGAGAATTGAGATAAGGTAATTGCTCATTATTAGTAGAGAATAAATCGGCAAGATTATAGCAACGTAACGAGAAGAAATCCGACAACTAGGGAAGTCTTAACTCTAGGCCTCCTTAATCCTAAAGCTAACCCATATTGTTTAGTTGATCATTTTTACTGCTTTACTATTTATTTCTTAATTAGCTAGAAATAAAAATCTTAAGCTTAAATTTAGAAATTTTTCGAGCTCATCTTCTTACTAGTATTAAAATTTGTTGTTAAGCCTTGGTTCTGTAACGACCCGACTGGTCGTTTTGAGCTTTAAGGTTCTGTTTAGTGGTTCGAGGACTTGATTAGCTTTATATTATGTAATATGATTTTCATGCATGGTTAGATTTGATTTTCGGATGGTTCGAAATGAATTTGGATGGGTGATTGTCACTTTAGAAGCTTAAGTTGAAATGTTGACCGAGGTTTGACTTTTGCGGACACGACCCCGTAGCGGTGTTTTGATGGCTCCGATAGTTCATATCATGATTTTGGATTTGGGCGTATGCCGGCATCGAATTCGAAGGTCCGTAGGTTGAATTGCGTTTTGCCGAATATTGGCAATTTAAAGGTTTTGAATTTTGATAAGTTTGACCATTGGTTGACTTCATAGCTGTCGTGTTTGGATTTCTATTTTGGGACATGGAACGAGTCCGTTTTATCATTTGTATCTTGTCCGTAAAGTTTGGCGTCATTCCGAGTTGGTTTGATGATTTGTATCATTTGTATCTTGTTCGGATGTATTTTGATGATTTGATCACACGAGCGAGTTGGTGTTACATTTTTAAACTTGTCTTGACGTTTGGTTTAAAGCCCTGAGGGCTCGGGTAAGTTTCTGACGCGTTACAGAGTGTTTGATAGAGTTTGTGTTTTACTGATGTGATCTAAGGCCTCAGGCCTCGCATATGTGAGTTTTGGATCTCAATTGCGATGTTAGTTGTAGCCTGCTATGTTCGCATTTGCGAACAAAAGGTTTGCAATTGGCTGGATGCACACTCGACAAGCTGGGTGGCAAGGCAAGCTTGTAAGCCACCTCCCTTATCCTCTGAAGCACCTCAAAAGGCCCAATGAACCGGGGGCTCAACTTGCCCCTCTTCCCAAACCTCATAACACCCTTCATGGGTGATGCCTTCAGCAAAACTTTCTCCCCAACCATGAAAGACACATCACGGACCTTCCTGTCCGCATAGCTTTTCTGCCTAGACTGCGCCGTACGAAGCCGCTCCTGAATCGATTTCACCTTGTGTAATGCATCCTGGACCAAGTCTGTACCCAAGAGCCTAGCCTCACCCGGCTCAAACCATCCTACTGGATATCTACACCTCCTTCCATATAAAGCCTCATATGGAGCCATCTGAATGCTCGACTGATAAGTGTTATTATATGCAAACTCTGCGAGCGGCAGAAACTGGTCCCATGAACCCCCGAAGTCAATGACACAAGCGCGTAACATGTCCTCCAATATCTGCATAGTGCGCACGGACTGTCCGTCCGTATAAGGGTGAAAGGCTGTGCTCAACTCAACCTGAGTCCCAACTCTTACTGCACGACCCTCCAAAACTGCGATGTAAACTGAGTGCCCCTATCTGAAATGATGGAAAGTGGGACACCATGCAGGCGAACAATCTCTCAGATGTAAATCTCAGCCAACCACTCTGAAGAGTAAGTAGTGTCAACTGGAATGAAGTGCGCGGACTTGGTCAGCCGATCCACAATAATCCAAATAGCATCGAACTTCCTCGAAGTCCGTGGGAGCCCAACTACGAAGTCCATGGTGATCCGCTCCCACTTTCACTCTGGGATCTCTAACCTCTGAAGGAAGCCACCGGGTCTCTGATGTTCATTTGCCTCCACCAATAGTATTGTCTCAAATCCTGGTACATCTTCGCGACACCCGGATGGATGAAATACCGCGAGCTGTGGGCCTCCTCAAGAATCAACTCCCGGAGCCCATCTACATTAGGCACACATATCCGGCCATGCATCCTCAATATGCCGTCATTACCAATAGTAACATCCCTTGCATCACCTCGCTGAACCCTGTGCTGAAGAACGAGCAGGTGGGGTCATCATACTGACGCTCCCTGATATGGTCATAAAGAGAAGACCTGGAGACCAAACAAGACAATACCCGACTCAGCTCCGAAATATCCAATCTGACAAGCTGGCCAGCTAAGGCCTGAACATCTAATGCCAAAGGTCTCTCTGCTACTGGAAGATATGCTAAACTCCCCAAACTCTCTGCCCGGCGACTCAAAGCATCGGCCACCATATTGGCCTTGCCTGGATGGTACAAAATAGTGATATCATAGTCCTTAAGAAGCTCCAACCATCTCCGCTAGTGCAAATTAAGATTATTCTGCTTGAACAGGTGTTGCAAACTCCGGTGATCAGTATAGATCTCACAATGAACCCCGTACAAATAGTGCCGCTAAATCTTTAAGGCATGCACAATAGCTGCTAACTCAAGGTCATGGACAGGATAGTTCTTCTCATGAGTCTTCAACTGGTGCGAGGCATAGGCAATCACCCTACTCTCCTGCATCAGAACACATCCAATACCTACCCTCGAAGCATCACAATAAACGGTGTAAGAACCTGAAGCTGACGACAGAACTAGAACTGGAGCTGTGGTCAATGCAGTCTTGAGCTTCTGGAAGCTCTGCTCACAATCATCCGACCACCTGAATGGAGCACCCTTTTGGGTCAATTTGGTAAAGGGCGATGCAATAGATGAAAATCCCTACACAAAGTGACGGTAATAGCCCGCCAAACAAAGAAAGTACCTAATCTTCGTGGCTGAGGGCGGTCTAGGCCAGCTCTGCACTGCCTCTATCTTCTTCGGATCCACCTGAATACCCTCACTGGATACCACGTACCCCAAGAATGCTATTAAATCTAGCCAAAACTCACACTTGGAGAACTTTACATAAAGCTTCCCCTCCCTCAATCTCTGTAACACAATCCTCAAGAGTTGGGCATGCTCCTCCTGGCTATGAGAATACACAAGGATATCATCAATGAATACAATAACGAACGAGTCCAAATAAGGCTGAAACACACTGTTCATCAAATGCATAAACGCTGCTGGGGCGTTAGTCAGCCCAAAAGACATCACACGGAACTCATAATGGCCATATCGGGTCCTGAACGCTATCTTAAGAATATCTGAATCCCGAATCTTCAGCTGGTGATACCCTGACCTCAAATCAATCTTGGAGAAAACCCTCGCCCCCTGAAGCTGGTCAAATAGATCATCAATACGTGGAAAAGGATACTGGTTCTTGATTGTGACCTTGTTCAACTTCCTGTAGTCAATGCACATCCTCATATAACCATCTTTCTTCTTTACAAATAGAACTGGTGCACCCCAAGGTGACACGCTAGGCCGAATAAACCCCTTATAAAGGAGTTCCTGAAGCTGTTCTTTCAACTCCGTTGGTGCCATACGATACAGTGGAATAGAAATGGACTGAGTGCCCGACACCAAATCAATACCAAAGTCGATATCCCTGTCAGGCGGCATCCCCGGCAGGTCCATAGGAAACACATCCAGAAAGTCACGTACCACCATCTGCTGAGCCTCTGCACTAATATCCCTCACAAAAACCAAATAGGATAGACAACCCTTCTCAACCATCCGCTGAGCCTTCAAATATGAGATCACCCTACTAGGTACATAGTCTATAAAATCGCTCCACTTAACCCTCGGCAAATCCGGCATCGCCAACGTCACCTTCTTAGCGTGACAATCTAGAACGGCATGGCATCGAGACAACCAATCCATACCCAATATCACATCAAAGTCAACCATACTGAGCAGCAAAAGGTCTACTCGGGTCTCCAGTCCACCAATAGTCACCACACATGACCGATATACGGGGTCCACAACAATAGTATCACTCACAGGAGTAGATACATGAACAGATGAAACTTAAGACTCACGAGGCATATCTAGAAAATGAGCGAAATACGAGGAAAATTATGAATAAGTGGAACCAGGGTCAAATAATACAGAGGCATCTCTGTGACAAACTGAGACAATACATGTAATCACATCATCTAAAGCTATAGCATTTGGTTTGGAAAGGAGGGCATAGAAACGGGCCTGGCCATCCACTGATCTGCCTCCCCCTCTCGGGCGACCCCTAGCTGACTGGGCTCCACCCCTAGCTGACTCGGCGGGTGGTGGAGGAACTGATGCTGATGACATAGACTGGCTCCTCTGCGGAGCGGGACCTCCCACTAGACGAGGACACTCTCTCCTCATGTGACCAAACTCTCCACACTCATAGAAACACCCCGGTGCTGGTGCTGGGGACTGAAGGGAGCCCCGAGCACCGGGATAACTAGAAGAAGGACCCAGCATAGATGAACCCTGACCTGATGGAGCACGAGAAGAACTCTATGCTGGAAGAGCCAAAGAGATGAACGGCCCTACTGATAACAATGAGAACTATGGCTAGATGATGCACCACGGTGAACTGGGCGAGCCGTCTCAGCATGTCTGAATAGACGGCCTCTACCGTGCTGGAACTGACCCCCAGAAGGAGTACCACAAAATCCACCATGTCCGCGAGGCCTATTGGCCTCCCTCTCAACCCTCTCCTGACCACGAACCATCTCAATCTGCCGAGCGATGTCAACAACCTCATCAAAAGTAGCACCACACACACTCTCTCTAGTCATAAGAAATCACAGCTGATAAGTGAGGCCATCTATAAACCTCTCGATCCTCACCTTGTCTGTGGGAGTCAACCAGATAGCATGCCGGGCCAACTCCGAGAATTGCATCTCATACTCATCACAGACATATCACCCTGACGAAGCTGCTTAAACTGTCTGCAGAGCTCCTCTCTGCGGGATTGAGGTACGAACTTCTCCAGAACGATAACGGAGAACTGCTGCCAAGTAAGGGGCATTGTACCGATCGACATACGCCTCTCATAAGCCTCCCACCATTTGAATGCAGCCCCAAAGAACTGAAAGGTAGTGAACGAGATCCCACTGGTCTCCAGAATACCTGTTGTACGGAGTATCCTCTAACACCTGTCCAAGAAACCTTGTGCATCCTCTCCCCCTACACTACTGAAATATGGAGGCTGGAGTCTCTCAAACCTCTCCAATCTATGCTGCTCATCCTCAGGCATAGCAGGAGCCACATAGTCTTGAGCAGCTGTAACCGGCTGGGCTAGTGGTGCCCCCGGTGTCTGGAATCCATGTACCACCTACTCTGGTCTGCGGGCAGCGGGAGACTGAGCACCTCCCCCGGCCTGAGAAGTGGCTGCTGCGGCCGGAACAGAGACCGCCTGAGCAAGACTGGTACACGCGGTCAAAATATGAGCTAAGGCCTCCTGAAGGCCTGGAAAAATAATAGGCACAAGTGGTGCCTGAGTTGGTGCATCAACGACTAAAATCTGGTCCTGACCTGGGTCAACTGGTGGATCTGGAGGTACTGCCCCAACTGCTGTGCGGGCTGCACCTCTACCCCTATCGCGGCCTCTACCGCAACCTCGGCCTCTCGCGGCCCTGACTGGTAGTACCGGTGGCTGTCCATCCTGCTCAGTAGTACGAGTCCTCATAATCTGTGAGAGATTAAAATAACAGATATTTAGTTACTAGAATCAGAAGATTTGCATGACAAGAATTCAAGAATGTGAAGTTTCCTAAGGGTTCTGCAGCCTCTCGAAGATAAGTACAGACGTCTCCGTACCAATCTGCAAGACTCTACTAAACCCGTTCATAACTCGTGAGAGCTATGTAACCTAGGCTCTGATACCAACTTGTCACGACCCAAAACCTAACCCGTCGTGATGGCGCCTATCGTGGTACTAGGCAAGCCAACTTTTGCAAAACACTTTCAGAATTTAACATAAATGAATAAAAACATTTAAAATAATCGAAGTTTCTCATAAATACGGGGTAAAATTCAAATAAAATATAAATGCAGAAAAATAGCCTGACATCGGGGTGTCACTAAGTTATGAGCATCTAATAACCAATCTAGAAACAGAGTCTACTACAATCTGTGCCAAATGCCAATACAAGAGAGAAAAGATCATAAGAAAGGAGCAATTATCACGACCCAAGCCGATGGACCGTGACAGGCACCCGATATCTTACTCAACTGAGTACCAACGTAATGTATCTTTCTTATTATATCATCATATACACATGACATACGGGCCTAATAGACCAACATCATCATTTATAAACTCAAAACATAGGCCGACAAGGACGTACAATCTTTTACGTACACGACATATATCTACAAGCCTCTAAGAGTACATAAATATCATAAAGGTTGGGACATGGCCCCGCCATACTAATCAGTATATGTCCTAATCATACTGCCCACATAAGCAACTCTGGAACAAATGGAGTGCACCAACATCTTCCGCTGAGCTGATCGCCTACTTGGAGGACTCTCGAACTGCCTATTGAGACATGCGGGCATGAAATGCAGCGTCCCCAGGCAAAAGGGACGTCAGTACAAATAATGTACCGAGTATGTAAGGAATGAAAATCAGTAAATAATAGACGTGAGAGAAATATGGAGTAAACGACTCGACATGTACGTATGCACAGCTCTGTGAACCATTTCATTTTTATAATATCATGCATATGCGTATAAATGTCATACCATGAGCGTTCATAACATCATCAAGCCTCTGAGGGCATCCCATCATATCATTTCGGTCACTGTGGGCAAATCATCAACGTATACCAGCTGATCAGGTGGTGGTGTGTATATAACGCCATAACCTTTTTCCATATCCCATATACGTATAATATACATATATACGCGTATATAACGCCATCTGGTCATGGATCAATGTATATGTATAAATGCATGAAATTCATAAGAAAAACGTTAATAATATTTTCTCGGAATGCCATAAAAATAATATGCCTTAAGAAATACGTTAATAAGAGTTTCTCGGAATGACATATGATTAATATCATGAAATAAACTTTATGAACTTACGTATTTTCTGAGACCCATGAACAGACGATAGAATAATAAGGCATATGGGGAATCAAGAATATAAGCATCTCTAGCATTTCTATGAATAGAGTCATTTATGGAAGTTGTGCATTTGCTCGTTTCGTTTGTGTCGTATAGATCATGCCAAAAGGAAAGAAGGGATAGCCTTAACATATCTTGAGTAGGAAAAATCTGTATGATATTCTTCGAAAAGGTTGCACCGTACTTTCTTAGAATCACAAAATCTAGCGTTGCTAATATGCTAAGAAATTTCTTCGGAATTGTTTTATTGCAAGAATTTTGTTGAAAACTTGTTAGATGGAGTTCTAGCGTCTGGCTTGGAAATGTCTTGAATTTGAATTGGAAAGAAATCAAACTTGGAATGTCTTATGAGACCAACTTGTAAGAATTTCTAACGTTTTTTATTATAGTACTTTTGTATATGTTTGCTGAAGAAAATCACTTTTCCATCTAATCCTTGTAAAGAATTCATGTGAATTCCATACACTAGTTTCCATACGTTAATTTGCTGGTCTAGTTAGTTTGCTGGTCTAATTCCATACATTATGTTGCTACTGAAGAAGCCAAATAAAGGTCTTTATCCAAAGAACCTTTCACGTGTAAGCAAGTCTTGTTGTGTCTTATGACTCATCACTCATATGGGTGATACTCCGGCTTAGCTTAATGCCAAGTGGCAGCTCCAACAAGGATCCTTATCTAGTTAATCATAATTATCCCCACCATTAATTAATTATTCACTTAATTAAGAATTATCTCAACTTACTTAAAATACTACTCACTTTTAACTTACCTTGTACACCTTGCTATCTTGGTCATGTAGTACCTTGTATGGCACTAGTCCATAAATACCGGGTATTATATCTCGGATTGTATTTTATCCCAAATTGTCAATTTTTGACGAAACTCATTTTCTTCGATTCGTTTATCCTCTCACTGTCACGAATTTACTTATCACTTTCTTGAAATAGCATAATACTTATAACCTCAAAAATAATCTCATCCTCGAGCTTACATTGAAAAACTTACGACGAAACTTTAACGTCTGAAAATTTGGGATGTAACATCGCATTTCCGAGCTTATATCAATTTACTTATAGCGTACTTCAACGTACTAAAACATGGGGTGTAACATCATTCCCCTCCTTTGGAACATTTATCCTCGAATGTTGATTGATGCACTTATCATTCTCATAACCCATAGCTCTTCCGAATACTTTAATACTCTTCTTGCCATTCTTTATTCTTACTCATGTCTTTCCAAAACCTTGTCGCTCTACCATACTTTAGCTTATGACCTACACATATTCGTTTATACTACTCGCAACCTTCCTTCAACTTGTTTGTACCATAGATTCCCTTGCTTTATTCTGGAACATGAAGCGAGACATCACATCGTTTCTAACTCTTCTTTACTCTCGTAACTGGACCTATCGATACCTAGAAATAACACTTTTGTCACTAACGATGCCGCTACCATTCCTGGATATTGAATCCCCACGCTTCTAGCTTTCTATCCGCAGTACGGACTACTCCCAACCTTCTGCATTTAAGTATCTTGTACGTTGTTCACTTTTACCTTACTTACCTTAAAATCTCGCATCATGTCCTCTATATCTTTCATGACCTCCCTTTCACATAGGTATAATTCATATCCACAACTTGAAGCTCTAATATAAGACTTGCACCTCTGGTGCACACACAATCCGGTGGGAGCTTCATACTGACTTCTTATAAGGCTGGTACATTTCTGACTGGCTTTATCGTAGGGTCATTATAGAATATGGTTAATGTACTATCTCTCTTGTATTTAAGAGTGGTCCTGCAATGTTCTCAATCACGAGGTCTAAAATTTTCTTGGTCCAATAATCAGACTCTTGATTTACTGAGTTGATGTAACTCTTTAGTTTCCTCTTCCTTCTGATCAACCTTCATGTAGGCTTAAACTATCTTCCGATATGCGGATCCTGGGATTAGTTATTACTTTATCCTTTCATGGGCGCTATGGAATATCCATGACATAATCTTCTAGCAATTCCATCCTTTGTCTATGCCCCGGGCTCAATTCTATCTTTTACTTATACCGAAGTCTTCTACGACTGTATGATTGTCACATATGTGTTGCATGGATAATACTCTGAAATCTTACGTGCATTAATAACGTAACTCACTCTGGATTACTAATCGAATAATTTATTTCATTCCTTCTCCACTTTCTTTAAATGTAAGCAATTACTTTTCCTGGTCGTTTTGCCACTTGTTGCATGTATACTTGGCTTATCTTTGTTCCCACGCATGCCGAAATATTCGTGCAACTCATATGATCTCGAATATTACTTTTGATTTTTTTCTTTCCATTCCTTAGACATGGTAGGTACCACTTCCTTATGGAGAGCATACAATGTTGTTGTGAGACTTTTGTAACAAGACAATTTCATCCTTAAGTTACTCAGCTTAGGTTGAAGCCTTCTTCTTTACTTCCTCAACTAGTCTTTCATTGTAGTATTTAGGGAGGATCCTATGACTTTTGTAAAGCTATGAGCTTATTACATTGTATACTTGACATACCTTTTGATGTCCTTCCTTTCCTATAATTATCCGTAGTTACTTACTTCCGCCTTCTTGTTCTTGTAGGGTTGCTTCTGATCTTGATATTTTGACTGACTTCTCAGTGGCACTCTATTTTATCTCCGTAACACTCATATGGTACATTTAACTACCCCAACTCCTATATAAATATATCTCAATGATCACGATGTCATAACTGCGATGCTGAATTCACTCTTTTGGATTTTACTATATTTATCTTACACGATCTGCTGACTCGTCTGTAACATCCTGTTTAGCCATAACCAGGTTGTTCCTGATTAATTACTAACTACTCGTTGGCCCATTCTCATCTTAATATTCCGCGTAATCTTTCTTAAGTTTTTTCCTTTGCCTTAACTTACGTCTCGCACTTGCTCCTTATTTATTAATAACAGCTCGGGAAGGAACCCTTACTTACTCTCCTTGACGTCGTGCTTGCACAATATTCTGGAATCATAGCACATCTGTAGGATTTGGATAAGTGCCATCTTATTCCTTTTTTATTTTTATCGCATTCTTCTTTTACCATTCTATAGTCACTAAAACCACTTAATTCTGATTTAATGCCACATCCCTCCATATTCCGAACCCTTTAGGGGAGTACTAAGAGTTGAACCCATGAGGATCTACCTATAGATGTTTTACCTCTTTATCTTTGGCGTCATTTCACAACATCAATGACCCTTACTCGCCTTGCGGCAATCCTCTGTACCAAGGATAACAAATTCCCTTACTCTCAATGGTGACACTTAGTGTAACTGGCACATACAATCCCTTAAGCTTAACTTTGCTCATATTGCTTGCTTTAGGGAAGTGTCTTCCTGAATGACCATTTTCTGAATTTCTTCATGAATCTTCTTTTGTTGTCCACTCTATTATCGCCAGAACGCAATCTGAAATTCTCATGATGCCGACTATTATCCAATCACTCAGTCCCTTATTCATGTTTAGTTTATCTTGTTCACCAGTCCATACTGATTTCTATTATTCTGGGGTCTAACTTTTCCTTCCAGTAGTCGCGTTAGGGTCACAAACTTCTTTCTTGAAATGAGGATATTACTTTATGGTCTATACTCTTTTGTTGTCTCAAGGCCTGTCACCTCTCATATTTTTCTTCACTTGATTATAGACTCTGTAATACAGTAATTTTTTTGATCTACTGTTGTCATCCATGTATTACATCTTACTCATAATGCTTCATTAACTCTCTTCTTATTTTCCTGCTAACATTTCTGTCTATCACCTTACTCTGAAAACTTTAACAAGACATTCTTTTGGTTTTAGCTCCCCTTTGCTCCATCTAATAGATCTTTGGGTTGCTTAACATTCTGTATCTACAAGGGATGGAAGTCACACTAAGATAATATTTATCCCTTCCAGGCTTCTAGTGCATATCTTTGTATTACTCATATCTAGTTGTACTATTTTAGAGTGCACCATCTGGGCGTCTCACAAGGAGATCTATTATCACATTTGCTATATCCTTTGGAAATGTCAGCTAACGCTAACAATCCATCCACCATTTTTTGGGTTACCCTAACACCTAGCTAGATCCCGATATCCTTCCTTCTCTTATACTACTCAAAAGGCTTATATTCCTCTACGATAATCTTCACTAGCTGGGTAGCTCGTACCCTTTTTCATCTTGCTTTTTTTTTCTTGCTTAAACTTGTATCTACCTTCCGATTCTCTTATTTCTTTTTACCGTAAGAGTGGATAGACATTCTTGCCTTAGGGATTCTTATCAAGAAATTTACACATCTTAGTATGCACATGATCTGCTGAATAGCTCATATTTATCCATCATAAGCATGATGCAGAAATTGAGTTCCTCTTACTCAATTCTTCCCTAGCCACATTCAATCTCTTACCAACTATCTTTCTAGATGTAGGCATCGTCGTATTCTGAATAAGATAGAGTTTATGAAATAGAGTTCTTACAACTGAGCTCTACCACACGATCTAGAGTAGGAAGAAAGAGTGACAGTCCTAAATGCCTTGTAGCCTCCTGCTTTTAAGTGTGGTGCACGACACACCCATAAACAAGACTACTAGACACGGCTTGTAAACTCCCTAGGACAGAACTGCTCTGATACCACTTTTATCGTGACCCAAGCCGATGGGCCGCGACGAGCACCCGGTACCTTACTCAACCGAGTACCAACGTAACGTATCTTTCTTATTACATCATCATATACACGTGACATACGGGCCTAATAGGCCAACATCATCATTTATAAACTCAAAACATAGGCCGACAAGGCCGTACAATCTTTCACGTACACAACATATGTCTACAAGCCTCTAAGAGTACATTAATATCATAAAGGTTGGGACACGGCCCCGCCATACTAATTAGTACATTTCCTAATCATACTGACCACATAAGCTACTCTATAACAAATGGAGTACACCAACATCTTTCGCTGAGCTGATCGCCTACTCGGAGGAATCTCGACCTGTCTATCGAGACCTACGGGCATAAAACGCAATGTCCCCAGGCAAAAGGGATGTCAGTACCAATAATGAACCGAGTATGTAAGGAATAAAAATCAGAAAATAATAGACATGAGAGTAACATGGAGTAAAAGACTCGACATGTACGTCTGCATAGCTCTGTGAATCATTTCATTTTTATAATGTCATGCATATGTGTATAAATGTCATACCATGCATTGGTATATGCGTTCATAACATCATCAAGCCACTGAGGGCATCCCATCATATCATTTCGGTCACTGTGGGCAATTCATCAATGTATACCAGCTGATCAGGTGGTGGTGCGTATATAGCGCCATAACCTTTTTTCATATCTCATATACATATAATATACATATATACGCGTATATAACGCCATCTAGTCATGGGTCAATATATATGCATAAATGCATGAAATGCATAATAAATACGTTAATAATATTTTCTCGGAATGTCATAAAAATAATATACCTTAAGAAATACGCTAATAAGATTTTCTCGGAATGTCATAAAAATAATATGCCTGTCGGATAAATTTTATCAAATACATATTTTTCTGAGACCCATGAATAGATGATAGAATAATATGACACATGGGGAATCAAGAACATAAGCATCTCTAGTATTTCTATAATAGAGTCATTTATGGAAATTGTGCATTTGCGCGTTTCGTTTGTGTCGTATAGATCATGCCAAAATAAAGAAGGGATAGCCTTAACATACCCGGAGTAGGGAAAAATCCGTATGATATTCTTGGAAAAAGTTGCACTGTACTTTCTTAGAATAAAAAATCTCGCGTTGCTAATGTGCTAAAAAATTTCGTCGGAATTGTTTTGTTGCAAGAATTTTGTTGAAAGCTTGTTGGATAGAGTTCTAGCGTCTGGTTTGGAAATGTCTAAAATTTAAATTAGAAAGAAATCAAACTTGGAATGTCTTATGAGACCAACTTGTAAGAATTTCTAACATTTTTTATTATAGTACTTTTGTATATGTTTGCTGAAGAAAATCACTTCTCCATCTAATCCTTGTAAAGAATTCATGTGAATTCCATACACTAGTTTCCATACATTAATTTGCTGGTCTAGTTAGTTACGTTAATTTGCTGGTCTAGTTAGTTTGCTGGTCTAATTCCATACATTATGTTACTACTAAAGAAGCCAAATACAGGTCTTTATCCAAAGGAGAACCTTTCACGTGTAAGCAAGCCTTGTTGTGTCTTATGACTCATCACTCATATGGGTGCCAGTTCGGCTTAGCTTAATGCCAAGTGGAAGCCCCAACAAGGATCTTTATCTACTTAATCATAATTATCCCATCATTAATTAATTATTCATATAATTAGAAATTATCTCAACTTACTTAAAACACTACTCACTTTTAACTTACCTTGTACATCTTACTATCATGGTCATCTAGTACCATGTATGGCACTAGTCCATAAATACCAGGTATTATAGCTCGGATCGTATTTTATCCCAAATTGTCAATTTTTGACGAAACTCATTTTCTTTGATTCGCTTATCCTCTCACTTTCACGAATTTACTTATCACTTGCTTGAAATAGCATAATACTTATAACCTCAAAAATAATTTTATCCTCGAACTTACGACGAAACTTTAACGTCCGAAAATTTCGGATGTAACATCTCATTTTCGAGCATATATCAATTTACTTATAGTGTACTTTCACGTACTAAAACATGGGGTATAACAGAAATAAGGACTGCGGACGCCGGCAGCTACGTCATAAGTCCCCGATAATCAGCCAGTGCACGAACTCAGCGACCGTCACAACCATACACACCTGGATATTCACATGAAGTGCAGGGTGTAGCATGAGTACAACCAACTCAGCAAGTAATAAAATTAAATAAGGAACTGAGAAGAAATGACCAGCTAAATAAAATACAGATCATTTCATAAGTTTTCAGTAAAGAGTGAACATGCTTTCAAATTATGTGGTATAAGTCTAATCAGTTCGAGCTCAAGTAACACATATATGAATCTCCCAAAATTTTACAACAACAACAGATAACAACATAAGCGCATCAACAAATAAAAACAAGTGCAGCCTCTCAAGGCAGCAATCACTCAGCTCATCTCAACAGCTCATACTCTCGGCTCTCAGCCCCCAACACACACTCTTAATAGGTACCTGCGCTCACTGGGGGTGTACAGACTCCAGAATTGATCTTACAGCCCAAGCACTATATTGCTGCGGCGTGCAGCCCAATCTATATATTACTGCGGCATGCAGCCCGATCCGATATATGGCCCGAAGGCTTGTTGGAGCGTGCAACCCGATTTAAAATTGCTGCGGCGTGCAGCACGATCCAATATATCTCACATAGCTCTCAACCCGACACTCAGACCATATCTCAATCACTAACCTCTCCAGCCCCTCGGGCTCACAGAATATCATAATAATTAGCCCAAACAGAGAATATAACAAGTCTCAACAGGAAATGAGAAGGAACGGAGATATAACATACAAGTAAGGCTGTGACTGAGTATAAGACAACAATTAGCAGTAAATTCAATAAATATTCGACCGCTGTGGGTCCCAACAGTGATATCATATGGCCTAAGCATGGTTTCTAACATGAAAGGTTTTCAATTGCTCAAAGAGAAGGAAAAACAAGTAATAACAATGGCTAACGACTTTACAGCCTCACGGGACGGACCAAGTCACAATCCCTCACGGTGCAAGCTCACACACCTGTCACCTAGCATGTGTGTCACCTCCAAATATTTACATCGTACAAATTCTCGAGGTTTCATACTCTCAAAACAAGATTTAAGACTGTTACTTACCTCAATCCGAGCCAAAATCCTACTCCGCAATGCCTTTGCCCCTCGAATCGGCCTCCAAACGTCCCGAATCTAGCCACAAGTAGTACAACACAATCAATAAAGACTAAAAGGATTAATTTCACAAGAAAACTACTAAATTAGAGCCAAAATTCGAAATCGACTCAAATTCGTCCCCCCGGGCCGACGTCTCGAAATCTGACAAAAGTCATAAAATACGAAAGTCGATTCACTCACGAGTCAAACCATACCAAATTTATCCAAATCTGACCTCATTTGCCCCTCCAAACCCCCAAAGTTCACTCTCCAATTCCCAAGCCCGAACCCCCAATTTTCACTTCAAAAACCCGCTAATTAGATGAGAAATCAACGGGAAAATACCATAGCTAAGGGTACTTAGGCTCAAGGGACTTACCTCCGTGAATTTCCTTGAATCCCCTTCAAAATTCACCTCAAATGCGACCCCATTCTCGCACATGCGGTTCCAGTCCAACTCAACACTGCCCGCATCTTCGACCTCCCATGCGCTTCTGCGGTCGCGCACCTACGGCTTCTTCTCCGCAGGTGCGGAAAACACCAGCAGCAGCAGTTTATCTACATTTTCCAAGTTCCAAACCTTCCGTTAACCACCCAGAACCACCCTGAGGCCCTCGGGACCACAACCAAACATACCAACAAGTCATATAAACCCATGCGCATTTATTCAAACCTTCAAATCACTCAAAACAATATCAAAACACCAAATTATCCTCGGATTCAAACCTAAGAACTTCTAAACTTTTAAATTCCACAAATGACGCCGAAACCTATCAAACCACGTGCGAATGACCTCAAACTTTACACACACGTCACAAATGACGCCATGAACCTGCTCCAACTTCCAAAAATTTATTTTGACCCCGATATCAAACTTTTCCACTACCGACCAAAATCGCCAAATTTCTAATTTTTGCCAATTCAAGCCTTATTCTACTACGGACCTCCAAATCATATTCCGAATGTTATCCTAAGTCCAAAATCACCTAACGGAGCTAACGGAACCATAAAAATTCAAATCCGAGGTCGTTTAAATATAAGTCAAAATCCAGTTGAAGTTTTCAACTCAAGCTCCTAATAAAGAGACTAAGTGTCTCAATTCACTCTGAAACCACTTTGGATCCTAACCAACTAACCCGACATATCATAATATAGTTAAAGAACATAAAAAGAAGCAGAAATGGGGGAAATGAGGCTATAACTCTCGAAATGACCGGTCAGGTCGTTACACTTGAACTACCGAATTTGGGATATTGTATCATGTTGGGATTGTTAGCTTTTATATAGAATTATATGGTTTATGTTTAATAGTTGTTTTGGTTAAATTTTGTCATTTAATTCAGTAAGTGTTAGGTTTATTCCTTTTCATAGGTGCCATCACGACATCCTATGGAGGAAAATTTGGGTCGTGACAAGTTCTCTGTGGGATTCGACCATGGACTCATAAGCCAGGTTCTATTTATCGCGACCGCTTAATCCTTTTTATAAGACATAGTTGGATGTGATCAATTGCTCATCTAATAATTGAATACTTACTCTAATATGAAGAGAAAAACCAACAAAAGCCAAAAAATAAGAAAAAAGATAAATTGTAATACTAGTTTAAGAGAGGTGTGTGATGACCCAAAAGGCCATCTTATATTTTAGAACTCGAATCTGCGCTCTTAAGCCTTAAAAGTATTATTTTTATCCTCCTCAATTTGCGTGCGCAGTTCGGGCAGGTTTTCGAAAAGCTTTTATGTTGAAAACTAATGAAAATAAGATTTTTTCCTTTAAAAGTTGATTTTAGTTGACTTCGGTCAACAGTTTTGGTAAACGGGCCTGGATTTGTGGTTTGACGGTCCCGGTAGGTCTGTATCAAATTATGGGACCTGGACATATGCCCGGAATCGAATTTGGAGGTTCCTAGCTTGTGTTATGAATTTTTGATGAAAATTAAAAGTTTAGAAATTATTTGTTTCTAAGAATTGATTGATATTTGGCATTGTTAGTATCGGGCTCGTATTTTAGTTTCGGAGCCCGATACAGGTTCATTATGATATTTAAGACCTGTCTGTGAATTTTGGTGAGAAACGGAGTTGATTTGACGTGATTCGGACGTCCAGTTGAGAAGATAAAAATTTTAAAGTGTTCTTCAGAATTTCATTTGATTTGGTGCTAAATTCCTACTTTTAGGTGTTATTTTAGCGATTTGATCATGCGAGCAAGTCTGTATGATATTTTTAAACTTGCTTGCATGTTTGGTTTGGAACCCCGAGGGCTCGGGTGCCATTCGGGCGATGCGCGAGTTGAGTTTAAACCTCAACAACGCTGTTGTTGCACCAAATATGGTGTGCCCGCACCTGCGAGCATGTGGTCGCAGGTGCGAGCGATAGCCCCGCAGGTGCGACCCAGGCCTGGACTTCATTTTTTCGCAGCTGCGGACCTTTCTCTGCAGGAGCGGGACTGTAGAAGCGGAACCCTGTTCGCAAGTGCGGCCCCAGTTGGCCCAGTCCTTTTCCGCAGAAGCGCACATCCTGTCCGCACATGCGGATGCGCATGTGCGACCAAAGAACCGCAGGTGCGAAGGTCGCTGGGCAGTGAGTTCATTTAATTCGGACTCCATCCATTTTTCTTCTCGTTTGCAAAAGGATAGGAGGCCTAGGGCGATTTTTCAAAGACATTTTCTTCCCCAAATCATAGGTAAGTGTTCCCTAACTCGTTTCTTTCAATCTTTTACTTCATTTTACTAGAATTCAATCTAAAATCTGGAGTCTTCATGGTAGAATTATGGTTAGGATAGAAACTAGGGATTTCGAAAATGTCAGTATTTAGACCTCGATTTGAGGTCGAATTCCAAAACTAATTATATATTCGGGCTCGGGGGTGAATGGGTAAAAGGATTTTGGTCCGAACCTCGGGTTTTGACCGAGCAGGGCCGGGGTCGATGTTTTCGACTTTTTGGAGGAAAATTTGGGAAATTTAATTTATGAAATATAATTGATTCCTTTAGCAACAGTTGATATTATTGAGTCATTTTTGAATAGATACGAGTGGTTCAGAGGTGAATTCCAAAAGAAAAGCGGTGATTGAGAATTAAGTAGCCTTCGTAGCGAGGTAAGTGTCGTGTCTAACTTTGACTTGATGGAATAGGTATTATGTGTTCATTTGCTACGTGATTGGTTGTTAAATGTGATGTATAGATGAGGTGACCAGCATCTATACGTCGTTGTCGAGTCATAGCATGCGAGTCAAATTCTATTCTGGTCTATTTTGTAGCCTTGAATTCTACTATCCATACTAAGCAGGTTATTTGAAATGTTGGGTGACTCATATTTGGTTTCACTGAGATTTGGTAACTTTCGAATATTGATTCGAGGTTGAGATTACATTGTACTATTGATTATGGGAAAAATACTGGTTTCTTTGTGATACTCTTATCTATTTGTTGTTATTGATTCTGTGATTTGTGAGGAGGAGAGTAAAGCACGAAGGGTGATGCCATGCAAGCATTATTTATATTGTGAGGAAGAGTGTAAAGCACGAAGGGTGATGCCGAGTATATTATGAGAGGTTTAAAAGCACGAAGGGTGATGTCGTGCAGTTTTCCTTTGCTGTTTTAATAGCTCAATTCGTTTACGGATTTTCTGTTTAATTCTGTCTTTTCATTATTCTCACTCTTTATGTTGTATTCCCCCACTGTATGTCCCTCTGCCATTATTTCTACGTTGTTGATTTACTTACTGTGTTGCCACTAGCATGATTATACTGTTCATGTTATATGTGGGAGTCTTATCCTAGTCTCGTCACTACTTCGCCGAGGTTAGGCTCGACACTTACCAGTACATGGAGTCGGTTGTACTGATGCTGCACTCTGCACTTTTTGTGTAGAATTTGATACCGGCTCCGGTTGATCGAGATTTGCTACTGGTTCGCTGTCCAGAGACTCAAGGTAGATCTATCGGCGTTCACAGACCTTGAAGTCCCCGTCTATCTTTTATGTCCTACAGTTTTCTTTCATTCAAACAGTTGTATTTCTTTCAGACTATTACTTATAGTAAATTCTAGAATGCTCGTAAATTATGACTCTAGATTCGGGTGGTAGTAATTAATATATTTTTTATGATATTCCGCACTTATTATATTTCATCTTAGTTAATTATTGTTATTTACTGAATGGAAATAACGAATTAGTTTAATGATTTTCTAACGTTGGTTTGCCTAGTAAGTGAAATGTTAGGCGCCATCACGGTCCCGTCGGTGGAAAATTTTGGGTCGTGACAAGGTGCCACGTGACTTTTTTCATTCCCTTCGTCATATACATATATAGATATAGATATAGATTGCAATCATATAAAACATGATTGTAGTGTTCGAACCAAATTAAATAAATTTTTATATGTGGAAAGTCATTATTTGTCGTGCAGGACTCGGAGAGATGTCTATACTTTACAGGGGAATCCAAAGAAAGATTAGATTCTTTAAAGTGCCCTCTACGCTTCTTCGTCTTTCATTTTGTTTACATATATTGCAAGTTGTAATGTTCTAATCCTGTTTTCGAAATTTATAAGACCATCGTGACAAACTACAAATAATCTTCAATGAATTTGAAAACTATAGAATATAAGTACTTGTATATTCTCTATACTAAGTAACCAGTTGGCGTAATCTCAGCAAGGATTTCTTTAATAAATAACTTTGAGTGTAGGCGAGGTTAAATGTCCAGAAAAATTTACTAGAAAAAGTAAAGAGTTGAAAATTGTGCAATTTTAGTTTCCCAGCATATATAAATGTTACTTCCTATCTCCCAATTTATATGACACTTTTCATTTCCCAAGATTCAAACTATATAAATTTTGACCAATATTTTTAAGATGTATTTTTTCATCATATTAACACGAAAAGAATTGCGATTTATAGTACTTTTCGTATAGGATTTAAATATCTGAATTTTAATTTTAAAATATTGAGTTAATCGAATCTACTTTAGCTTTAAAAATTAGTCAAATTGATTCTCGATAAGTAAAAGTATCACATAAATTAGGATGGATGGAGTACTTCCGTTATTTTATATTATCTACAACATTATAATATTTGCGGAGTCGAAATTCATTTCTTCGACCATGATTTTCTTCAATATATTTTAATTATACTGAATTATTAAATTACACTACTACTTATAGACCTTTTAGGCAACTTCAGAATACGTAAATTATATTTCTTTAAAAGCGTGAATAATATATGTTGTAATTCACACGAAAAGTTAAGTATTGTAATCCACATTGTATTGGAAGATTAATTCCAAGTTCGGAAACTTTAAGTTTGAAATGTTGACCAAGATTTGATTTTTGAGTAAACGACCTCGGAATGGTGATTTGATGATTCAATAGGTTCGTATGGTGATTTTGTACTTGGGAGTATGCTCAGATTTGAATTTGGATGTTCTTAGAAGATTTTGACCCTATTTGTCGAAAGTTGGCAATTTAAAGAATTGGAGAATTCACATGTTTGGCCGGGAGTTAACTTTGATGGTATCAGGTTCGGATTGTTATTCTGAAAATTGGAATAGGTTTATTTTATCATTTGGGACTTCTGTGCAAAGTTTGATTACGATCCGAAGTGTCTAAGAGTAACTCGGACTTGTGTGCAAAGTTTGGTTACGAGCCGAAGTGTCTAAGTGGACTTAACGAGGTTGGATTCATGATTTGAAAGTTCCAACATGCTAGTATGATGATTTTGGACTTGTACACAACTTTTGGTTGGATCCGGTGAGTTTCGGATAGGTTTGGATTGTGCTGCGCTAGTATTTGATGTTTCGACGTCATTTCTTTATTCATAAATGGTAAAACATTAAGCAAATGAGCTCTTAATTCTGTTTTGATTGAATCATTAGATCCTTATCGTTCTGACGAAACAATAACAGTCTTCGAATTCCGAGACAATATGAGAGACTTATGCCCATTTTAGTATTTGAACTCACTGTTGGTGCAGATGTACCGCAGGTACGGAAAGGGTTCAGAACTTGCGACCCTACAGGTGCGAAAATTAGGCCCGTTGGTACGAAAAGTCATAGGTGCGAGTTAAGGGGGGTGTCACGAGGCCAAACTCCTATCTTAGGATATCGTGATGATTAGTTTCTAGGTCTAGGTAAGCCTAACACAATAAGAAAATAACAAAAATAGCGACTAAGATATTAAATTAAGCCGATAACTAGCTCCATAAAGCCAAAATGAAACAATAATCATACAAATTCCAAAACCGGTGGAACTGAGTAATAAGTAATACTATGGTATACTAAAAATCTCTAATATAATACTGTTTGATGAGAAGATAAATAACAATAACAGTAGGTGATTCCGAGGCCTCCGAGCGTCAAGCAGGTACACCTTGAATTCTTCGGGATGTCTGGTCAAATCATTGGCGTCTGCACGAGCAGAAGTAACCGGATCTGCATAAAATGTGCGGAGATATAGCATGAGTACACCACAATGGCACCCAGTAAGTATCAAGCCTAACCTGGGTAGAGTAGTAACGAAGCCAGGTCATGACACCTACTAGAGATAGAAACCTAAACATAATAATAATATAATCTAATAACGCAAAACAAAGAAACAACTGACAATAGAATAACAATGATATAAGGCTAATAACGAAAATTAAGCTAATAAAGGGCAACAAATAGTGGAAACAACATGTGATCAAATATCGTGAAAATACAAGTAAAACAATGAAGGAAATATAATAACCGCTCAAACTAACAAGCCGTTTGAACATAGAATATACAACAAGAATCACAACTTAGGTACCACCTAACATTCTCATTTTACAAGTCATAATCACAATCTTCCTTATTTCACCGTGTGAGCCTTGCATTTATTTTATTTTTTTAAAATTCCCGAAATAGCTATACATGTTTTAGCTCCCTTATCTCAGCGCATGGCTTCAAGTCATTCCCTTACTAGCAACACGCGTATAAATTTCACCTTATCTCATCGCTTGTGTTTCAATACCCACCCTTATACCACCGCGTGCATATCAATATTACAACACAAAAATTAACTCGCGCCACATGTGCCCATACGCCACAATATTTTTCTAATCAACAATAAAAATGTTACTACAACACATAGGTCACGGCTCATCCACAATGTTTACAAGAATCTCAATAATAACAAAATGAATGAGAAACAACTTAACAAGGAAGGATGTCCGAATAATCAACACTTCAACCACAATGTGTTAATAGCTTTAACAACTACAACCTCAATAACTCAACAATGAAAGTATTTCTGTAAAATGGGAACTTTCAATTTAAGTACGTAGCATAATCTTAACAATAAAAGAGATAACATGAAATAATAACTACGATTAAATGCATGAGAATAACTCAACAATGGGAAGGATAACATATAACAACAACTAAAATTAAATGCATATTAGAGTAACTTTGGCAATGAAAACTAGAACGTGTAATAAAAATATCAATTAAGACATGTAAGAATAAAATTGACAACGAAAGATAAAACAATCAACAATAACCTCAATTAAGTGCTTATAAGTAACCTAAGAGTGTAAAGTGGTCAATTATCACGTATGAGCCCGTGTACATACTTGTCTCCTCGTGTACTCGTCTTCTACATAATTCAAATAGTAAAATCAACCCAAATCCTAAGGGGTACTTTTTTCACACAAAGTTAGGCAAGATAGTTATCTCAAACAAGCCAAATCAATCCATTCGTTAGCCCTTCCCGCACAAATCCAACTCTGGGCGGCTCGAATCTAGAAAAAATAACTTAATATCATAAATAAAATCCATAGGAATCAATTTCAGACAATAAAGATTGGATCTTTAATGAAAATCAAAAAGTCAATTCAAATATTTAACCCTAGGCTTACACCTCGGAACCAGACCAAACTCATAAATTCCGAATATAAATTCCGATACGAGTCCAATCATACCAAAATCATTCAATTCCAATCTCAAGTCGGCCTTCAAATCATCATTTTATACTTTAGAAAAGTTTTACAATAATCCCTAATTTCTCCAATTCGAATCACTAATTAAATGATAAAAACAAACCTGAAATCATGAATTATGGACAAATTCGAGTCAAAAATACGTACCCCGATCCAGATCATGAAAAGTTTCTCCAAAATCGCCCAAAACCGAGCTCTCTAACTCAAGATGTGATAATGAAATAAAACCCTTGTCCAAGATATTTCTTCCCAGTGAATTCTGCATCCACGGACAAACAGTCGCATCTGCGACTCATAATCTGCGAACAAATCATCGCAGATGTAGCCTCACTCAAGACCCAGCAAATTCTACTTCTACGGGGCAAACAGGCGCACCTGTGCTCCCGCTTCTGCAGACCAATCACCACATATGCCGTCCCCCACCAACCAGCCCAAAATCCGAATCTGCAGAACATTTTTACTTCTGCGGTTGCGCACCTGCGCATCCCTGTCCGCACATGCAGGCCCAACTCATCCAGCCCAAACTCGCATCTGTGACTAACTAGCCGCTTCTGCATCGCCGTACCTGCGGCCCAAATATCGCAAGTGCGAAAGCATCAGACTTCAGCAATTCTTCTAAGTCTCTAATTGGTTCGAACTCAACCCATAACACATTCGGGGGCCCCGAGAGAAGACACCATTAGTTGCACCCTATTTTGCAAAGCTCAATACACAATTCAACTAGTTGTTTCTCTATTTTTGATAAAAGAGAATCACCACCTAATATTTTATGGTATACTAGGGTACCTATTTTTCTATTAGATTGTTATTCTATTGGTCTAATAATTAGTAAGATTTGGATAAAAATTCTTGTTCTTCTAAGGAGAAGGTGTTAGGCACCTCCTACAATCTACATGAGGTAGCTCCATAGAACTTACACTAGGTTCAAGGAAGTAAAGGTCTATATTCTGCTTAGTTCAGTACTTAAGATTTGTAAGTTATCCTAAGTCTTGTTTAAAGTTTACTATCTTGAAAGAAAGTTGTGTATATGTACTTTGAAAGAGGAGTCAGAGATTTTATAAAGCTTACAACTTGTGACAATCTTTTGTAATGTTTTATACACTCAAGGTTGAAAAGGGCTTTACGAAATAATGCTATGTTTTTAATATTTTATTTCTGGAAATAACATGGTTGTTCGGGTAAATTTAATGGAGAAATGTATACTAGAAAATGTATCATGGATATACCTTTGAATAGCGGTTCCCATCTTTTGGGAAAATTGATGAAGTGATTTGTTCGCAATTAGCAGCTATGTTGATTTTACTTGTTGAAAACGAGCCTTGTAAACTTCCGATCAATTCTAATTCTTTTTCTAAGAAAAGGTCTTTAGTTTCTTAAATCTGTTCAAACTCAAAAAAGAAAACTTCATGAAAATAGTCAGTGATAATCAAACAGAGTCATTTACTCGTTATCAGTAAGTAATCAAAAAAGTCAAAATATTTTAGTGAACATAGTATAAACTGTGATTCTCTTTAAGTTTACCTATTGGCTTTGGTTTGCATAGGTTCCTAAAATGATCAAAGCATAACAGAAATATTCAACAACTTTAGTATCACATATATATAGAGAATAAACAATAGATTTTATTTATCTTTGAGCAAGAAAGGAAAGGAAACTGGACTCGGAATTAGGCCAAGGAAACTGTGCTATTGATTATAGGAAAAATACTGGTTTCTTTGTGATACTCTTATCTATCCGTTGTTATTGATTCTGTGATTTGTGAGAAGGAGTGTAAAGCACGAAGGGTGATGCCGTGCATGCATTATTTATATTGTGAGGAAGAGTGTAAAGCACGAAGGGTGATGCCGTATATATTATGAGAGGTTTAAAAGCACGAAGGGTGATGCTGTGCCGTTCTATTTATTTATTTGGGTGAGGTTGAGAGTAAAAGCACGAAGGGTGATGCCGTGCCGTTCTATTTATTTATTTGGTGAGATTGAGAGTAAAAGCACGAAGGGTGATGCCGTGCAGTTTTCCTTTTTTGTTTTAATTGCTCAATTTGTTTACGGATTTTCTATTTAATTCTGTCTTTTCATTATTCTCACACTTTATGTTGTATTCCCCTACTGTAAGTCTCATTCCCATTATTTATGCGTTATTTCTTTACTTACTGTTGTTGCCACTAGCATGATTATACTGTTCAGGTTATATGTGGGAGTCTTGTCCTAGCCTCGTCACTACTTCGCCGAAGTTAGGCTCGACACTTACCAGTATATGGGGTCGGTTGTACTGATGCTGCACTCTGCACTTTTTGTGTAGATTTTGATACCGGCTCAGGTTGATCGAGATTTGCTAATGGTCCGCTGTCCAGAGACTCAAGGTAGATCTGTCGGCGTTCACAGACCTTGAAGTTTCCGTCTATCTTTTATGTCCTACAGTTTTCTTTCATTCAAACAGTTGTATTTCTTTCAGACTATTACTTGTAGTAAATTCTAGAATGCTCGTAAATTGTGACTCCAGATCCGGGTGGTAGTAATTAATACAGTTTTTATGATATTCCGCACTTATTATATTTCATCTTAGTTAATTTTTATTATTTACTGAATGGAAATAAGGAATTGGTTTAATGATTTTCTAACGTTAGTTTGCCTAGCAAGTGAAATGTTATGCGCCATCACGGTCCCGTCAGTGAAAAATTTCGGATCGTGACAATGTGCCACGTGACTTTTTTCATTCCCTTCTTCATATACATATATAGATATAGATATAGATTGCAATCATATAAAACATGATTGTAGTGTTCGAACAAAATTAAATAAATTTTTATATGTGGAAAGTCATTATTTTTCGTGCAAGACTCAGAGAGTTGTCTATACTTTACAGGGGAATCCAAAGAAAGATTAGATTCTTTAAAGTGCCCTCTACGCTTCTTCGTCTTTCATTTTGTTACATATATTGCAAGTTGTAATGTCCTAATCCTGTTTTCGAAATTTATAAGACCATCGTGACAAACTACAAATAATCTTCAATGAATTTGAAAACTATAGAATATAAGTACTTGTATATTCTCTATACTAAGTAACCAGTTGGCGTAATCTCAGCAAGGATTTCTTTAATAAATAACTTTGAGTGTAGGCGAGGTTAAATGTCCAGAAAAATTTACTAGAAAAAGTAAAGAGTTGACAATTGTGCAATTTTAGTTTCCCAGCATATATAAATGTTACTTCCTCTCTCCCAATTTATATGACACTTTTCATTTCCCAAGATTCAAACAATATAAATTTTTGCCAATATTTTTAAGATGTATTTTTTCATCATATTAACACGAAAAGAATTGCGATTTATAGTACTTTTCGTATAGGATTTAAATATCTGAATTTTAATTTTAAAATATTGAGTTAATCGAATCTACTTTAGCTTTAAAAATTAGTCAAATTGATTCTCGATAAGCAAAAGTATCACATAAATTAGGATGGATGGAGTACTTTCGTTATTTTATATTATCTACAACATTATAATATTTGCGGAGTCGAAATTCATTTCTTCGACCATGATTTTCTTCAATATATTTTAATTATACTGAATTATTAAATTACACTACTACTTATAGACTTTTTAGGCAACTTTAGAATACGTAAATTATATTTCTTTAAAAGCGTGAATAATATATGTTGTAATTCACACGAAAAGTTAAGTATTGTAATCCACATTGTATTGGAAGAGTAATTCCAAGTTCGGAAGCTTTAAGTTTGAAATGTTGACCAAGATTTGACTTTTGAGTAATCGACCTCGGAATGGTGATTTGATGATTCAATAGGTTCGTATGGTGATTTTGTACTTGGGAGTATGTTCAGATTTGAATTTGGATGTTCTTAGAAGATTTTGACTCTATTTGTCGAAAGTTGGCAATTTAAAGAATTGGAGAATTCACATGTTTGGCGAGGAGTTGATTTGATGATATCAGGTTCGGATTGTTATTCTGAAAGTTGGAATAGGTTTATTTTATCATTTGGGACTTCTGTGCAAAGTTTGGTTACGATCCGAAGTGTCTAAGAGTAACTCGGACTTGTGTGCAAAGTTTGGTTACGAGCCGATGTGTCTAAGTGGACTTAACGAGGTTAGATTCATGATTTGAAAGTTCAAACAGGCTAGTATGATGATCTTGGAATTGTACACAACTTTTGGTTGGATCCGGTGAGTTTCGGATAGGTTTGGATTGTGCTGCGCTAGTATTTGATGTTTCAACGTCATTTCTTTACGCATAAATAGTAACACATTAAGCAAATGAGCTCTTAATTCTGTTTTGATTGAACCATTAGATCCGTATCGTACTGACGAAACAATAGTAATAACAATCGTCGAATTCCGAGACAATATGAGAGACTGATGCCCATTTTAGTATTTGAACTCACTGTTGGTGCGGGTGTACCGCAGGTACGGAAAGGGTTCAGAACTTGCGACCCTACAGGTGCGAAAATTAGGCCCGCTGGTACGAAAATTCATAGGTGCGAGTTAAGGGAGTGTCACGAGGCCAAACTCCCATCTTAGGATATCGTGATGATTAGTTTCTAAGTCTAGGTAAGCCTAACACAATGAGAAAATAACAAAAATAGCGACTAAGATATTAAATTAAGCCGATAACTAGCTCCATAAAGCCAAAATGAAACAATAATCATACAAATTCCAAAACCGGTGGAACTGAGTAATAAGTAATACTATGGTATACTAAAAATCTCTAATATAATACTGTTTGATGAGAAGATAAATAACAATAACAGAAGGTGATTCCGAGGCCTGCGAGCGTCAAGCAGGTATACCTTGAATTCTCCGGGATGTCTGGTCAAATCATTGGCGTCTGCACGAGCAGAAGTAACCGGATCTGCATAAAATGTGCGGAGGCATAGCATGAGTACACCACAATGGTACCCAGTAAGTATCAAGCCTAACCTGGGTAGAGTAGTAACGAAGCCAGGTCATGACACCTACTAGAGATAGAAACCTAAACATAATATTAATATAATCTAATAACGCAAAACAAAGAAATAAATGACAATAGAACAGTACAATGATATAAGGCTAATAACGAAAATTAAGCTAATAAAGGGCAACAAATAGTGGAAACAACATGTGATCAAATATCGTGAAAATACAAGTAAAACAATGAAGGAAATATAATAACCGTTCAAACCAACAAGCCGTTTGAACATAGAATATACAACAAGAATCAAAACTTAGGTACCATCTAACATTCTCATTTTACAAGTCATAATCACAATCTTCCTTATTTCACCGTGTGAGCCTTGCATTTATTTTATTTTTTTAAAATTTCCGAAATAGCTATACGTGTTTTAGCTCTCTTATCTCAGCGCATGGCTTCAAGTCATTCCCTTACTAGCAATACGCGTATAAATTTCACCTTATCTCATCGCTTGTGTTTCAATACCCACCCTTATACCACCGCATGTATATCAATATTACAACACAAAAATCAACTCGCGCCACATGTGCCCATACGCCACAATATTTTTCTAATCAACAATAACAATGTTACTACAACACATAGGCCACGGCTCATCCACAATGTTTACAAGAATCTCAATAATAACAAAATGAATGAGAAACAACTCAACAAGGAAGGATGTCCGAATAATCAACACTTCAACCACAATGTGTTAATAGCTTTAACAACTACAACCTCAATAACTCAACAATGAAAGTATTTCTGTAAAATGGGAACTTTCAATTTAAGTACGTAGCATAATCTTAACAATAAAAGAGATAACATGAAATAATAACTACGATTAAATGCATGAGAATAACTCAACAATGGGAAGGATAACATATAACAACAACTAAAATTAAATGCATATTAGAGTAACTTTGGCAATGAAAACTAGAACGTGTAATAAAAATATCAATTAAGACATGTAAGAATAAAATTGACAACGAAAGACAAAACAATCAACAATAAATTCAATTAAGTGCTTATAAGTAACCTAAGAGTCTAAAGTGGTCAAATATCACGTATGAGTCTGTGTATACACTCGTCACCTCGTGCACACATCTTCTACATAATTCATATAGTACAACCAACCCAAATCCTAAGGGGTAGTTTTCCCACACAAAGTTAGGCAACATAGTTACCTCAAATAAAAGCCATAGGAAGCAATTCCAGACAATAAAGATCGGATCTTTAATTAAAATAAAAAAGTCAACTCAAAAGTCAACCCTATGCTTACACCTCGGAACCCGACTACACTCATAAATTCCGAACACACATTCCGATACGAGTCCAATCATACCAAAATCATCCAATTCCAATCTCAAGTCGGCCTTCAAATCCTCATTTTATGCTACCGTGTCTCAGGCTCTCAAACTCGGCGGTACAGACTGCCTTAGTCTTGACAGGCAATAAATGATCAATGAAGGCGTCGACAAACTCACTCCACCTTGCCTGAGGGCTCCCCTCCTCAGGGGACTCCTCCCATAACTCAAACCAAGAATACGCTACCTCTTTCAGGTGGTAGGAGGCCAACTTCACTGATTGCGTCTCATTAGCACGCATAATTCGGAGAGTCTTATGCATCTAAACTATAAAATATTGGGGGTCCTCAGGATTAGTACCCGAGAAAATTGGAGGATCCAACTAAAAAAACTTGTTCTGCCTGGAACTAGTGGAATCCCCTTGCTAGTTGGAAGAAGTAGGTGCAACATTCGATCTCTAGGCCTGTAAGCCACTATCTGACCCAACATTTGTATGGCTCCCCTAAGGTCCCCATCAGAAACACTGGGACCGGAAGTTGAGGCTGGAGGTGCAACTGGAATATCAGTTGGAAGAGGAATCGTTGCACCCTTAGTAGGTGTAGGAATTGGTGCAGTATGAGCAGGAGTAGCAGAATCAGGCACTATGGGCCACAAGTGTAATTTTTATTCTTGGCACGATGGCCACATTTTATATCTCATACATACTTTTTTCACTTTCAAGCATCATCATAGGTTATCAATAATAAGAGCATTTGAAATCAAGACTTGAGCACATTGAGTTTTTCTTCAAAAATTAGGCATAATAAACTTGCAATTGAAAGCAATTGGTCATACTTGAATACATTCTCGAAGGAGAACATAATATGATAGGGGCAATTGGAACACATTTTGATTATACATCTTTCGACATAAAAGCTTATTTGGAATAATCGAATTTATTAGGAATGATGCGGAACATGTCAAATAAGAACTTGGGCAAATCACAGTTGAAACTTACGAGGACATCATGGAATTCGGCTCTACAAGAGATGTTTAGCCAACATACCTGGCTTGAGCTTTCCTTAAAGTACTATAACGTTACGAAAATCCTTGCGACCTCAATCAATTAGAGACATGACAAAATTAAACCATAATTAGGAAGAGATTCATGAGTTCAACTCATTTAAGCATTTCATCAAACACTAGATGTGTAATTTGACTACAAGATTCTCCTATGGAGTCTTCCTTCACCCCACAACCAAAATCAAATAACGATTCATCCCGAGTAGTACAACAACCTCCAAGACTCCTCTATTGATACATGCATGCCATATCATCTAATCCCAGACATATTTAGGCACGTAACAAATTGCATGGAAGACTTAGAACAATTACCCGAATAGGTAATGGCTTAGCAAGTGGCTTCCTTGATTCTTCATGATTCGGCAAGATGGTTGAGTAGAGTGGCTGGAGCTTCTTCCTCCCCACTCTAGTCCCTTGCCCTCTCTAAAAAAGCCAGAATTTTAGCTCCCAAATGATCCCCTTATGTCTTTTATTAAAATGGGGTCGGGTTATAAAAATAGAAAATGGACCCTCCAAACTCAACTCCACGGTTGCAGAGTGTACCGCAGGACAGGTATGCGATCCGCATAAGAGACCCGTATTCATCCTCAAATACTGGGCTAGTCGGGTTAGGCCTACAACAGGTGTACGGTCCGTACACAAGTCATGCGACCGCGAAATGGACCGCAGATTCACCCTCTAAAATTTCTCATGTTGAATCTGCGATGAAAGTGCGGCCCGTGATATGATTATGCGGTCGCTTTTTACCGCAAAATGACCTCAAACAATTGGCTCTATTTCTATTACAATATGCGGAAAATTTGCAGTCCGCGAAGTGGTTCTGTGGTCACATAGTGGACCGCAGAAATACGATGTCCTGTAAAAGTTAATCTTCCGACTCCCCAATACATTGCACAATCCAAAAAGTCCGTACCGCGGCTTGCAAGCTCGCCGCAAAAGGTTATCTACAACCTTCAAACATGTTAGCCTACCTCAGCACCACGAAATCCCGGGTTCTAGGTAAAATTTTACGGGGCCTTACACGAACAGTAAACGAACTCAGAACCGGAGAAGGAAAAGAAAAGATGAAAATCAGAGAGTGAGGAAATCTTAAGATTTTCTTTTTCTTTTGTATTTTAGATTAGATTCGATTGTTTCTTAGGTGTTGTTGGTGTTCTTGATGATGTTAGGTGAGAGCAAAATTAAGGATCCTGTTTATAGCAGCCTTCAATGGCTTAGGGTTCCAACAAAATTCAAATCAATAGTGGAAGATGACGATAGTTGAGTGATGCTATCAAAGCGACTAAAATCAGAGAAACATAGAGGTAAAACAGTGAGGAGTTTACCCGGGTATGAGAAATCAACCGTTGAATCTAAAAACCACCGATCAAAGCTTCAATGTCCAAAGGTCATTGCGTTTGACCTCTGGACGACGAATATTGATGATGAGTTCATAGAAAGTCTTCATGCTTGCTTCGATATGAAGGAACATAAGAGAAACTATACGATTTGAAGTTTCATCTTTGAGTTTAGGGTTTCAGATTTAGGGATTTCGAACTATATCGATGGAAATGGAAAGAAATTAGCAGGATTCACGGACATAGGAGGCATATTGAGTGTTTGGAGTTTGGTTTTGTGACCTCGCACCAATTTGTGCAAGGTTCCATGATTGATGGAGGTTGAATGGATGAGAGACAAGAGAGAGTTTTGAGAAAGAGGGGCGGCCGGTCTGTGGAGGGAATGATTGGGGTTTAGGGGTTTGGTAGGTTTAAAGTGGATGGGTGAAGGAGAGTTGTTGGATCATGGTTGGGTCACTAGGGTTGGGTCACAACCCTAGTTAAAATCTAGCTACTCATGCTAGAAAGCAAGGAAAACAAAGTAGCAGAAGTAATTAAAGACATAAACAACAATATATTGATAAAAATATCTCAAATTTTAGTCACAAAGTTCCCAAAAGAGTAAAATATAACCGCTACAGCTGCTAGAAATACAAAAACAAATCTAAAATGTGTTTTCCGTCTATTTATAGTGCCCAGAAATTCACATACAAAAATGCCCTTTGGAAGGTTTTGCGGCCGCACAATTCCATGTCCGGACCGCACTTTTTCTTCTACTCTTGCATGAGGAGGAAACCTGCAGCCTCATAATTCCATCTGCGGCTTCACTTCAGTTTTCGCGGCAGCCTAATTTTATTGCGGACCGCACTTCCACGAGGCTTAACATTTGGTCTTTTTGCACCTTCTCTGAACATTTCAAACTTTTTCAGTGCGATCATATTTTGCGGTCATACAATTTGGTGTGTGGATCGTGCTTCTTCAAAGCTCCTTTGACGCTTTAGCGCTTCTTCTGCGGCCACATAATTACTTTTGCGGACCGCACTTCTGCTTGTAGTTCTCCTTTTTGCCTTGTTGAGCTGGATTACTTCTTTTTGAGTTAGATTTATTCATTGACCTCCAAACCTCTAACGTGCCTGCAATTCACATAATCTCATCAGATTTGGAAACAAAAATAACTACTTTCGGACTAAAACTAAAGCAAGAAGGTACTATTATGTGGTAAAAATCCACATCAACTCCCCCAAACATAGGTTTTTGCTTGTCCTCAAGAAAATAGATTAGTTCCCACCTCCTTTAGGTGAAAGGTATTCTAAGAGTCAATTGTAAGTTATTGATACTCAGTTAGGACCAACAATTACGTATAATACTCATGCATTTTTAACAAGGTGACAAAACATACGTTACGTGCATATAACTTTAGTGCGACATTTGAGCTTCAAGAATTGACTTTACTCATCAAGGACTCTTGTTCTATCATGTAAATCATGGTGGAATCCAAATTCTTCCTCTTCTACCTTCCATTTGCCATGCTTACTTCAAGAATTAACACTTAATTTCTAGAGCACAAAAGGATTCACTCTTCCCTCACAAAGGAATGTCACAAGTAAAGCTTCAAGTACTATAGGCTTGCCCCTCATATAGATCTCAACTAATGTAAGATCACTTAGTTCAAAATCAAGTAGGAACTCTTTCAGGTGGTAATGAAGGATTTTGGATTGGGGTACGATACCATATGGGATAAGTGGTTACACCCTTCCTTAAGCACTCCACTTTCTCATTTCTTGGCTCACACTTACCAACCCTTAGAGGTATTTCTTTTTGTTGGGGCTAGAGAGACTTTCCATCACTCTATTTGTTCATTTCATTCTTTTTCTCCCTTGATGTTCATATTAGAGATAGTTGCCTCTTTTTGATTTCATCAATCTCCCTTTTTATTTTCTTTTTGTTCTTTCTTTTCTTGCCTTCTCTTTTCATGATGATCATTTCTTTTCTCTCTTTTTGTTGCCTTGATACCTCTTGGAAATTTCTCAAGTTTCCCCCATACTTATGCCTTAAGCCACTTATTACATAAGAGTGTTAAAGAAGGTTCGGGTGCCAAGAGAGGATTATAAATAAAACTGGTAAAGGCATGTAGCATGTTTACCAACAAAGAAAGGCTAAAGGCTCAATGGGGTTGACTAGGGATAACAAACATCGAGTGGCAATAGAAAGCTCAAATGGATCAAGAAAAGCCTACAATCATCTTCCAACCAAGAAAACCTAGAACTTTGCCTTGAAACACATTCGGGGCAAGTTGTAAACTATCCACTCGAGCACTTGGACTAGCAACAAAATTCACCTCACCTCTCATACAACTAGACCGTAAAATAGGATAGAGTCTAAAGCCTACAATGATCACAGTCAAATTAAAGATCAGTATGGTCCAATCAACCACTTAATGATTATCAAAGTCAACTCAAGAACCTCAAAGTCACTAACTATAGCTATTTTCTTCCAAAAACCTTATTTCAAACCATAAGCATGCAGTTAAGTGTGTTGGTGCCAAATGAAACATGAATAACTCTTTATAAAGAATGACTTAATTAGGGATTTGATTCATTACTACTTACTATTATCATTACCTAAACACAAAATGGACTCATTCCCTTAAGAAAGTTGTCACACTATCCATCGGGAAGAGTCACCCAATTCACAAAAAAGACCACCTTTGGAAAGAACTGTGACATTAAGAAAACCAAAGGCTTATTATCCACACTACTAAGAAAAGCATAAAAAAAAACTACTAACATAAACAAAATCAAATGTAAACAAATAAAGAAGCTAATGAAAATAACAATTACTAAAGATAGATAAAATAAAATAAAAACAGAATCATCCAATTATTACATTCCAAAATATCCAAATGTATCCAATGAATCAAATAAGACCCCCCCCCCCAAATAAGAAAAAGCATTTTCCTATAACAAAATAAGAGCAAAAGTAGAGAGGGCGAAGAAACTCCCTAAGTTTCCTTAGTCATAACTGTATCCCCAACAACATCAGCCCAACTGAATGTCATCATAATGTCTGGGTGTGGCTGAAGAAAGCATTGTCGGTGGCAAGGCATGGCTCCTCAGTCCGAGCAGCGAGACCATCCTGTGTAGATGGAGCTGGGTGGGGCTGGGATGGGTTAATTAACATGTCAAACGGTAAATCTGCGGCTGTAGCTAACTGGGTCACCTCTGTCCAAAGCTCATCAACTGACTTCTTGCTGGCCTGGGACTTCCTCATCTTCTTCACCTGCTTGGTCAACCTCTCGATCACAGCACCATACTATACCAAGGTATCCATGATTACCTTCTGGTTATCTAAGACTTTTTCTTGGCTTATTATCAATGTCAGAGGGATCCTTGGGTATCTGTGTATATATCTGCCCTGTAACAACACCGGAGATATTAGACAACTTTGATGTAGCTACCTGCATCTAGCTTTTGAGACTCGCCAATGTCTGGGAGATTCGCAAAGTAGATAGTGGGCCTGTAGGCATGGGCACCAACTCATAGCTGGAGTAGGAACTTCAGTATGAGTTGTGGAAGGAGCTGAAGATGGTGGCTCGGGCATAGCGGCTGCTACACTGGTAAAAGGCTCAGCTAATGTGGATGGAATATCAGATGGACTAGAAACTACCACTATTGGCTCATCAGATTAGCCAGCAGTAGTAGAAGGTTGAGCACTCTTCTTCGGGTTCCTCGGATCCTGCAGCTTGTACCACTCAAATAGCCATGTCGGCTTGACCTTGGTGTCAAATGGCCTGGGCTCTACCTTGGCATCTGTCAGATACTCAATAATATGCTGGGGTAGGGGTAAGATGTGTTACGTTGCTGTGCTACAAGGGAAACTTTGGTCGACATCAGGGCACCCACATTGATGGGGTACCCGGCCTTAATAAATGCCACCATAACAGCTTGAGGAATATGCAGGTTGTTCTCATTCCGGCATGGGTCAAGCCAGTTGCATATAAAGGTTTGCCACATATTGGCCTCAAAACTCAGTGTGCTCTAGAGAACAGGGACCCCAACAACAATCCAAAGAGGAGTGGGTCCCAGTGATAGAATCTCTGCAAGCCACGACCTGGCCTTCTCTTTCAGAGCCAGCTTCTCTTAGTACTCTTTTGGCTCCACATCATCAAACCACAAGTAAGCGTTTCGAGTGTGCTGATCAAATTTCACATTTAGAATATGCGATGTGTTGGCATAAAGCTCTCGGACAAGGTGCTCCTTTACATCCACCCCTTCCTTTTTGTAAACTTCTCCGAACAACGAGATTGTACTTGTCAAAAGCTTTCACCAAAAACTTCCGCTCATGAGTCAAAGACCTCAAAGTCCACCACATCCAGAAATCAGAAATTGCCTGGCAACTCATAAATCTATCTTCCCAGGCCTCTTTTTTCTTTGACCTAGCCAACCCTGCATATGTACGTGCTCCCCCTCTTCCGTCATCTGGGGCATCATCAGAATCAGAGCCCATAGCAGCATTGGACTCATGACTGGCACTCTCCGATCCATGGGAATTGTTGTGGGATGTAGAAGGCACATCTAGAGGCTCAAACTGCCCCTGTAGCCTGGATTTCTCCGTAGTGTGCTCCTCCGAAATTGACACAGAGTTTCCCTTAGAGGCTTCCCTAGACGGGGAATATGAGCTAGAATCAGAGAGGTCTCTACCTCTCCCTAGGCCTGATGTTGCTTTCTTCAATATAGTTTTCTGCACACCTAGGGGCAAGGCACCTCTGCCTTGACTCCTTGAAGCTTCTCCTCTTCATTTGGTAGATTCACCTCGACCTCATGATCGTACCATTGTTTATATAAGCAAAAGGAGAATTGTCAGTTGATATTCGTGATTCAGCACAGTTAAGACACATGTATGTAATTGAGAACAAAAGATAAGCAGTAAGGTTACAATTGGATAAACATACTGCAGAAATAGGGAAAGTGTGGTCCGCACAATTTGAAGTGCGGCCCACCGAGGGGAAGTGCGGACCTCACAATTCCAAGTGCGGCGGCACTTTTGCATAGATGTGCGAGGGGCTCAGATGTATTTTCTCTAAATTACAGTGCAGAGGGCGTTTGCGGCCGTAGAATTCATCTACGGCCTGCACAATTATAAGTGTGGTCCGCACTTTAGAAGTTCAAACGGCATGCCTCTGATAGACAATTCGGACCACTCTGTGGCTTCTCCAAAAATTTTGCGGTCCGTACAATTAAAGTGAGGCTGCAAAAACACCAATCTAACCAGTTGCCATAACCTAGAAACCACAGACTGCTCAAATCAAGTGCAACTGTACATTCAAGAACACAACGGGCAAGTCTCAATTTTTTACCAAGGTTTTGCAACAACATATTCAAATCTATTTAGCAACATGATATACACATAGAAATAAGTTAACTCAACCCAATCTAGCACGCTTTATCAACTACCCAGTACAAAACTACCCCACATGGATACAGTGATGAAATATATAACAATGTCCTAAAAAGAAGGTTAAATGGGAAAAATAAATTCAAAAATTAAAAGAAAATAAAATTAACATGAAATGAAGCATACCAGATAGTGTAAATGTGCAAAGATCCTAGTGGGTGCAAATGGTGGTGTGTGTTTGAAAGTTCTAGATCCTCAGGTAAACTCACAGAGCATTAGTAATTTTTCAAGAGTGTGAAAAGTGTAAAATGAGGCCTTAAGTTCTATTTATACTCAGATAATTTGGAAAGGTAAAGGGACGAGTGCAGCCACACAATTTCAAGTGTGGGCCGCACTTGGCTACCCGACCTTCATATGTCTGTCACTCTTGTGCAGTCCGCACAATTCTCCAGGGGTCCGCATATTTGCCCTGCACTGACAGGTGAAATGTTCAGAGAACCTGTAATTTAGCATCTAAGTTTGGTCTTGGAAGTGCGGTTCACAGAACAATTTTGCGGTAACACGAAGGCTTCTGCGGTGGCATTTGTTTTCTGCGGCCGCACAAAGAAAATGTTTTGTCTACATTTCTTGTTTTGATGACACATCCTTGTCTACCATTTTTGATCTAACAATCATTCATGCAGTGTACTTCCAATCAAGAAAAATAACAAATAATATCTAAATATAAAAAGAAAAAGGAAAATAACTTGGGTTGCCTCCCAAGAAGTGCCTTATTTAACGCCGTGGAGCGATGGAATATCATAGCATCCTCAAGTGAAGTAAATAACTACCACCACGTGGATCTCTCCAACTTTTCCCAAGTAGTGCTTCACCCGGTGACCATTGACTCGAAACCTGTTGTTCTTCAAATCCAATGCACCAAAGGGTGTCACACCAACAATTTCAAATGGACCACCCACTTCGACTTAAGCTTCCCGGGGAACATCCTCAACCTTGAGTTAAACAACAACACTAGATCACAGGTTTTTTGAACTCTTTGTTCCAAATGTACTTCTTTGTACAAGGATGAACTCTCATAAGCATTGACCGGAACTCTTCCAATTCATTCAAGTGTGCAACTCATAAGTTAGCGGCTACATCCCAATCAAGATTCAATTTCTTCAAGACCCACATTGCCTTGTGCTCTAGTTCCACCGGAATATGACAAGCTTTTCTAAACACTAATTGGTATGGGGACATTTCGATAGGTGTCTTGTAAGCCGTCCTATGTGCCCATAATGCATCATCAAGCTTCTTGGGCCAATCCGTCCGATTTGCATTAACCGGTTTAGACATGATACTCTTTATCTCTCGGTTGGAGACTTCCACTTGACCACTAGCTTGTGGGTGATAGGGGGTCGTGACCTTGTGAGTAACACCATAGTTGATAAGAAAAGTGTCTAAAGCCTTGTTGCAAAAGTGTGACCCCCATCGCTTATGATTGCGCGTGGAGTACCAAATCTTGTAAAAATATTCTTTTTCAAGAAATCCACTACACTTCTAGCCTCATTGTTGGGCAAGGCGACGGCCTAAACTCATTTAGAAATGTAATCCACTGCAACCAAAATGTAAGTATTTCCACAAGAACTCACAAAAGGGCCCATAATGTCAATGCCCTAAACATAAAAAATATCAATCTTCAACATGGTTGTAAGAGGCAACTCATTTTTCTTTGAAATTCCACCGGCCCGTTGACATTCATCACATTTTTTCACCAAGTCATTTGCATCTTTGTAGAGAGTAGGCCAATAGAAACCACAACTTAGAACATTAGCCATTGTTCTTGCTCCACCATGATGACTACCATATGGCGAGGAATGACAAGCTCCAAGAATATCACCTTGCTCTTTGAAGAGAACTCATCCGGAATGATACCACTCACAAAAAAAATTTCCATGTCCACAAACCACGGTACCTCTTTCCTTGATAGTGCCAAAAGTTGTTCATCGGGGAAAGAATCATTGGTTTCAAGGCTGTTATGTGGCATCCCCTCCTCCTCCAAATGAGACAAGTGGTCTGCCACTTAGTTTTCACTACCCTTCTTGTCTTGAATGTCAATATCAACATCTTGCAATGAGAGCACCCATCTCATCGGCCGAGCTTTAAATTCCTTTTTGATCATAAGATAGCGAAGTGCCGCATGATCCGTGGGGACAATAACTTTGGTACCTAATCAAGAACGGGCAAAACTTCTCAATTGCAAACACAATAGCAAGGAGCTCTTTCTCCGTAATGAAATAGTTGACTTGGGCACTATTGTTGGTCTTACTAGCATAGTAAACTGGATGAAAACATTTGCTGATAAATTGCCTTAAACAGCCCCAACGGCTACATCACTTGCATCACACATGAGCTCAAATGGCAAACTCAAATTTTGAGATGTAATGATAGGAGTAGTTGTTTACTTGAGCTTCAATTATTCAAAAAATCTTAGAAAATCATCATTGAAATGAAACTTATCATTATTCTCAAGGAGCTTACACAATGGGTTAACCACCTTAGAGAAATCCTTAATGAAGCGCCAGAAGAAACCTGCATGGCCTAAGAAACTCCGGACACTCTTTAGCGAGATGGGGTGGTAGCTTAGAAATAACCTCAATCATTGCCTTGTTAACTTCAATGCCATTCTATGAGATCTTATGGACAAGGAAAATGCCTTCCTCAACCATGAAATGTCATTTCTCCCAATTGAGTACCAAATTAGTTTCTTCACATCTAGCCAACATTTTGTCCAAATTTGCAAGACAATCATCAAAAGAATCCCCAACCACCGATATGTCATCCATGAAAACCTCAAGGAAGTTCTTCACCATGTCCATGAAAATAGCCATCATACACCATTGAAAAGTCGTCGCCGCATTGCACAAACCAAAAGGAATCTTCTTGAAAACAAAAGTACCATAAGCACATGTAAGGGTTGTTATTTTTTGATCTTTCAGAGCAATAAGAATTTGGATGTAGCCCGAGTATCCTTCAAGGAAAAAATAGAAAGTATGGACGGCCAATCTATCGAGCATTTGGTCCACAAAAGGAAGTGTAAAGTGATCATTCCTTGTGACATTGTTGAGCTTACGATAATTTGTACAAACTCTCCAACCGGTCACCGTTCTTGTGGGATTCAACTCATTCTTCTCATTGGTAACAATTGTCATGCCACCTTATCTAGGACACGTTGAAAAAGAGATGTACATGAACTATCGGAAATGGGGTAGACAACCCCGGCATCCAACTACTTAATAATCTCCTTCTTGATAATTTGTTGCATGGCTTCATTGAGTCTTCTTTGATGTTCAGTGGATGGTTTGGAACCATCCTCAAACTTGATCTTATGCATGCAAAATGTTTTACTTATACCTCGAATATCCGTAAAAGTCCACCCAATAGCTTTCTTCCTCTTTTACAACACCGCCAATGTGGAATCAACCTTCACGTTAGTCAAACAAGAGGAAATAATAGCCTGTAAAGTAGAAAAAGGGCCAAGAAATTCATGCTGAAGGTGTGGTGGAAATGGCATCAACTCCAAAGTAGGTGGCTCGTCAATAGAAGGCTTTCTAGGAGGAGTATTCTTCTTCTCAAGATCCAAAGACAACTTTCGGGGTGCATAGTTATATGACCCCATTCCTTGAAAAGAGTTCACACATTCCATGAAACCATCAATCTCATCATCATCAAAGTTGAGCAAAACATCTTCCAACATATCACCAACATTGATTTTAGCACTTGTATCATAAACATAACATCGGTCACCAAGTCCGCAAAAGAACACACCTCATTTCTATTTGGTTTCCGCATAGACTTGCAAACATGAAATACCACTTTTTCATCACCAACCCGAAAAGTGAGTTTTTTGTCTTCCACATCACAAAGAGCCTTACCCATAGCAAGGAATGGTCTCCGAAGAATAATAGGCACTTCATAATCAACCTCACAATCTAAAAAAACAAAGTCCGCCAGAAGAATGAACTTATCAGCTCGGACCAAAACATCCTCAATCACTCCCAACGGCCTCTTCGTAGTACGATCGGCCATTTGCAACCTCATAGATGTAGGCCTTGGTTTAACAATTCCCAAAATTTTACAATTGCACTCACTTGATGTGTGACTTTGATAGTTTCAGTAATAATCGACCTCTTCTTCATCAGAAGATCTTTCATAAACTTGGCATAACCGAGCATATGTTCTAAAGCTTCTACATATGGCACATTAATAGAGACCTTTCATCATTTGAATGAACTTCTTGAATTGATTCTCACCATTTTTATTAGAAAGTCTTTGAGGATAGGGAGGTGGAGGCTTAGTCAATGGTACCTTATCATTTTGCACTACCGGCTCTGGTGTGTCAATTTTGTGATCCCTAGACAAGGTCACCTCCTTTAGGGTCTCTTCCACACAATCATCTATGCCAATCCGAACCTCATCACTTGATTGAACATCATGGTTTGGGATTTACTCCTCTTGTATCGCTTGGTCATCATCTACATGTCTCTTTTCATTTGAGGTGGGTGCATTCTCGCCTCTTCCATTTCTTGTGATAATCACCATAGCAGGCTCCGTGTTGTTACAACCCTTTGGGTTTACCACCGTGTCATTTGGTAGTGCACCATTAGGACGAGTATTAAGATCTTGAGAGATTTTCCCTATTTGAACTTCAAGATTACGAATTGGTGTGGTATGTGAGGCAAGTTGGGCTTTCAAATCGGCATTCTTCTCCATTATTTGCTTGAACATGTTCTCAATACGACCTATTTTATTATTTGAAGAACGTAAACCATGGGAAGGATAAAGAGGTGGGTTTCTAGGTTGTTGGTACACTGGGGACTTTGAAAACCTGCTTCTCAATTTCCTTGATTTTTATTGTTTCCCCAACTACCTTGATTGTTGCCTCCCCAATTTCCTTGGTTGTTTCCACTGCACTTTCCATGGTTGTTGTTGTTGTGCCATGTACTTTGAATTTTAGAATCCCAATAGCCTTGGTTATTTTGTGGTCGCCATTATTGTTGATTGGATCCTTGGAAATTGTTCCTTTTCCCTTGGTGATTGTTCTCAAATTGCACCTCTTCTTCTTGTTCATGATAAGAATCATCGTGATCAAAACTACCATTATATTGTCCATTACTCTCCACTCTAGATTGAAATTTTGGACCCTTGGTACTCTTCTTGTTGACTAACACATTTACTCCTTCCATAACATGAACTTGCTTAGGTGCTTGAACTTGATTAAGTTAGTCCTTAGTGAGTTGGGTCATAATTTTTGTTAATTCGGAAAATTCTTGCCCATGGTCTTGCAACTCTTTATGAAGATGAATCACGTTGGGAACACCTTGGGGGAAATTAGCTCGGGATTGCCAAGCCGAATAAGTTTTTGCCATCTCATCTAGAAGCTCACATGCATCTGCATAAGGTATTGTCATAAAGTTTCCTCAGGCCAATTAATTGTCCACACATTGGTTTATAGTATTAATACCACGGTAGAAAGTTTGTTGGATCATGTTGTCGGTCATATCATTATTCGGGTACTCCTTAACCATTGTCCGATACTGCTCCCAAGTTTCATGCAAAGATTCATTGGGCTCTTGTTTGAAAGCAAATATTTCATCCTGAAGAGTAGCCATGAGCCCGAGAGAGAAAAACTTAGCAATAAACTTCACTGTCAATTCATCCCTAGTATGGATAGAATGATTAGTCAAACATTTGGATTTACCCCATAGAGAGAAGGGTAAAAGCCTTAACCTCACAGCATCCTACAAAACATTTGTTTGTTTCCTCCCCCAACACAATCCACAAAACCCTTCAAATGTTTATCAGCATTTTGATTCGGCGCCCCGGTGAAAAAACCATGTTACTCTAGCAAAGTGAGAAACATATTGGTAATTTAAAAGTTTCTCGCCCTAATGCGAGGGGGGACTATTGCACTTGCGTAACCTTTGTTGGGTGAAATCTAGTGTTGCATCGCTTGTGGTTTTGGTGGTGGAGGTGGAAGCACATTGTCTTGTTGACCACGACCTTGACGATTTGGTTGTGGAACATAAGGCATGCCATGTAGTTGTTGAACATAAGGCATGCCATGTAGCCGTCCACCTTGCCCAATGGTGAATTTCTGAGATTATTGTTCACCATTTTGTACTTACAATTACTTCAAAAAGTTAGTATCATGGATGGAAAACAAGACATTTCTAGAACACATTTCTAGAACACACTCAAAAATTGATCCACGTCCAATCCGCACTCAATAATGAGTGGAAATGGTCATTGCAATTATAATACCCAACTAGAGCCAGGGTAGAATTCCTCAGGGTGTTTATAATGGGTGTAGAGGTAGATACTTGAAAACAGAACGTGAAATAACTAAATTATACATCCAAATAAAAAGTGATTGTTGTCCAAATTAAAACTAAGATATTAAACTAATTAAAATCAACTAGAGAGAGAGTAATTATTTTTGGTGTTTTTAAACTATTGTGGAAAAGTCTAGGGGTGTAACCTTCACCTAGGTGCAAACCCAATGGGTATACTACGTTAATGATTGTTTTGTAGATCGGGGTGTATTATAACTCTATATTCTCAAGTACCTAGTCAATACCTCTCGGTTATAGAGTGGTTATGCCCAAATTGGTTTTCTCAAGTCCAATTGGGTAGCAATCCAAGCAATTGATATAAGTCCAAGTCAGATTTTCCCCATCTCTAGTTCAAACGCTTTAACAAAACTAGCCAAAACCTTAAATAGCTCAATTTCTTATTATCCAAGTTTTCCTAGACTAAGTTCCTCTTTCTCACGTAAGAACTAAGTTAAATAGGCATGAATCAATGTCTGCAACCATTAATTCTAGATATAATGCATAAACAAGACTAAATAACAAACACACAATCATAAACAAGCATTAAAATTAATAACCCATAAGATTTATACACTAGGGTGACTCACAACCCTTGTTAAAATCTAGCTACTCATGCTAGAAAGCAAGGAAAACAAAGTAGAAGAAGTAATTAAAGCCATAAACTATAATTAATTGATAAAAATATCTCCAATTTTAGTCACAAAGTTCCCAAAAGGGTAAAATATTACCGCTACAACTGGTAGGAATACAAAGCCTTTTCTTAAAAAGTATTTTCCGTCTATTTATAGTGCCCAAAGATTTGCTGACAAAAATGACTTTTGGGAGGTTCTGCGGCCGCACAATTTCATATGCGGGCCGCACTTTTTTTTCCTACTCTTGCATGAGGAGGAAACCTGCAGTCGCATAATTCTATGTGCGGCTGTCCGCAAAATTTGATTGCAGACCGCACTTCCGTGATATTAAACACTTTGTCTTTTTGCACTTTCTCTAAGTTTTTTAAACTTTGTAAGTGCGACCAGCTTTTGCAGCCGCACAATTCGGTGTGCGTACCTTGCTTCTTTAAAGCTCCTCTGAGGCTTCAGAGCTTATTCTGTGGCCGTACTTCTTTTTCTGCGGACTGCATAATCTTCTGCAGCCATAGAATTACTTCTACGGACTGCACTTCTGCTTGTAGTTCTCCTTTTTTTCTTTTTTAGCTGGAATACTCCCTTTTGAGTTAGATTTCTTCATTAAGCTCCAAACCTCCAACATGCCTGCAATTCACATTATTTGATTAGATTTGGAAACCAAAATCACTACTTTCGGACTAAAACTAAAGCAAGAAGGTACTAATAAGTGGTTAAAATCCACATTTATCAACTACTAACTAGAGGTTGAGGACAGGCGGGTAGAGGTCATCTTAGAGGGGGAGTCCAGGCACGTTGTTATGCGTTCCCTGATAGGAATGAGGCAGTTGCATTAGATGTAGTCATTACATATATTGTTCCGGTTTGTCATAGAGAAGCATCAGTTCTATTTGATTCTGGCTCTACTTATTCATATGTTTCATCGTACTTTGCTTCATATTTGGATATGTCTCATGATACACTGGGTAATCATGTTTATGTTTCTATACCCGTTGGGGAATATTTTAAGGTGGACTATGTATATTCTTCTTGTTTGGTAAAAATTGGGGCTACGAGGCTAGGGTTGATCTTCTGTTGCTTAATATGGTGGATATTGATGTGATTTTGGGTATGGATTGGTTATCTTCATACCATGTTATTCTTGATTGTCACGCTAAGACCATGACATTGGCTATTCCGGGGTTCCCGAGGTTGGAGTGGAGAGGTTTCTTGGGTCATATTCCTAATAGGGTGGTTTCTTTCCTGAAGGCTTGACATATGGTCGAGAAGGGGTTCTTGTTGTACTTACCCTTCGTTAAAGATGTGAGTGTTGATACTCCCACAGTTGATTCAGTCCCTGTGGTAAGAGAGATTCGAGATGTTTTTCCTACAGACATACCGGGCATGCCACTCGATCGGGATATTGATTTGGCACTGTGCACTCAGCCCGTATCTATTCCACCATATTGCATGGCTCCTAGTGTGAAGGAGTTGAAGGAACAGTTATAGGAATTGGTAGATAAAGGTTTTATCAGACTTAGTGTGACACTTTGGGGTGTGCCAGTTCTATTTATGAAGAAAAAAGACAGTTCCATGAGAATGTGCATTGACTAAAGTAAATTGATCAAGGTTACCATTAAGAACAAGTATCAAGTGTCGTGTATTGATGATTTTTTTGATTATCTTAAGTGTGCCAGGGTATTCTTGAAGATTGACTTGAGATCGGGGTACCATTAGTTGAAGATCAGGGCTTCAGACATTCCTAAGACGGCCTTCAGGACCCGTTACGGGCATTATTATTTCTTGGTGATGTCGTTTGGGGTGACCAATGCCCCCAACATCTTTCATGCACTTGATGAACAACGTGTTTCACCCTTATCTGGATTCCTTAGTCACTATGTTTATTGATTATATATTGGTATATTCTCGCAACCGGGAGGAGCATGATCAACGTTTGAGGATCATGCTCCAAACATTAAGGGAGAAGAAGCTATATGCTAAGTTCGCCAAGTGCAAGTTTTGGTTTGACTCAGTTGCATTCTTTGGTCACGTGGTGTCCAGTTAGGGGATTAACTTGGATTAGAAGAAGATTGAGGCAGTTCAGAGTTGGCCCAGACCTTCTACCACAATAGAGATCCAGAGTTTCCTAGGGTTGGCTGGGTATTATCGCTGCTTTGTGGAGGGGTTTCTATCGATCACATCCCCATTAACTAAGTTGACTCAGAAGGGTGCCCCACTCAGGTGGTCTGATGAGCGTGAGGAGAGCTTTCAGAAGCTCAAGACTGCCTTGACTACAACTTCAGTTCTAGTTTTGCCTTCGAGATCGGGTTCATATACAGTCTATTATGATGCTTTACGTGATGGAATTGGGTGTGTGTTGATGCAGGATGATAAGGTGATTTCCTATGCTTCACGTAAATTGAAGACCCATGAGAAGAACTACCCAGTGCATTATTTGGAGTTAGCAGCCATTGTACACACGCTCATGATTTGGAGGCACTATTTATATAGTGTGTCTTGTAAGATGTATACAGATCACTGGAGTCTTCAACATCGATTCAAGCAAAATGATTTGAACTTGATGCAATGGAGGTAGTTGGAGCTGTTGAAGGACTATTATATCACCAATGTTTGTCATGCAGGGAAGGCCAATGTAGTAGTCGACGCCTTGAGTAGGAAGGAAGAGAATATGGGGAGTCTTTCTTTTATTCCAGATGGGGAGAGGACTTTGGTTATGGATGTTCAAGCTTTGGCCAACAAGTTCGTCTGATTGGACATTTTGGAGCCTAGCAGAGTCCTTTCTTGTGTTGTATCACAGTCGTACTTGTTTGAGCACATCAAGGCCCATCAGTATGATGATCCCCACTTTCTTGTCCTTATGGACACGATGCATCGAGGTGGTGCTAGGGAGATGAGTATTGTTGATGATGGTGTGTTGCTGCTTGAGGGCCAGATTTGTATTCCTAATGTTGATGGGCTGAGAGAGCTGATCCTTGAGGAGGCTCATAGTTCTCGGTATTTTATTCACACAGGCATGGAGAAGATGTACCATGACTTGAGGAAGGATTATTGGCGGCGGAGGAGGTTACACCCCATATTTTCGTATGTAAGAGTACGTCGTAAGTCAATTGATGTAAGCTCAGAAATGAAATCATCTTTGAGAAGTTTACAAAGTTAGTCAATCATGTTAATGTGGAGGTTACAAAAATTTAAGATCATGAATACCAAGTACCATATGGGTTTGAAGGCTTAGAAGCTAAACTAATTGAAGAAAATAAGTGTCATCGAAAGTCGACAAGTTGGGAATGTTATAACATATATTTTTGGGGTGAAACTAGGGTGATTAACATTATAAGGAGATTATGTTATGAGTTATTTTTGAAGTCTAGGGAGTTGTGGAACAAAAGTTGAAAAAGGTCATCACAAGTTGCATTCATAAATGTTTTGAATCTTAAGTCAAATGTAGTTGAGATTTTCTCCCAATATACTTAGAATTAGGGGATGATTAACCTACCAATTGAAGATCTACAAGTCTAGTTTCTAACGTATTAAACCGTTCATCGATATGACATCAGTATAGAGATATTCATGTTTTTGTGAGACCGCGCAAGCAGCTCTCAGTGGGACCCACTTAGGCGGTGGACGACCCTTGAACATTTTAAAGGTCTTGGACGGCTTATGTTTTGTCATTTTCGACCAAGGAAAGTTCCCAAACCCTCTCAACACCTCTCTAATAGTTCTCGAGGGTTCCAAGTCAAATCCAACGGTGTTTTACCTAAACCTAACCTCAAAAGTTAGCCTAAGTGAAGAAGAGAGTCTCTATGGTGTCGTGATGTGATTAAGGGTGCTTATAAGCTAAGGGAAGCTTTGGTTCGAGTTTTTTCAGATTAATTAAGGTATGTATAACACCTTATTTCTTGGTATTAATATTATCTATGTGTTGGTTAAATTATTTGGATGAAGAATTATAAGATAGAACTTGAAGTTGTATAAGAATTTATTGTCTCTTATTGGACTATTTTGGAGTTGCAAATATGACTTCATATGGCTGGACATCGTGGGCAATAGATTGGTTATAATGTTCTTTTGATGTGTTATGCTTGTCAGTATGTTGATTATGTTGATGAAGTTGTAATTTAGGAGAAGAAGAAACTACACAATACCTAGAAGTTGTTCATTTCGTTGTTTTATCTGGTGGGGCCGGTTGATATTACATTTATGATGGATATAAGGTTGGAATGTCATGTCGATATATATGTTTATATGCTGGACCTATTGTTGGTGTTATAAGTACATGAAAGATGGGAAAAAGAGTTGGGGTTTGGTTCGAATCCAGGCTTGCCGCTCGTCGTTTTAAATAGCAGCTTTGTGTGTCACGTTTGTACACTTGTTGTGTAGATTGATTGGTGTTCTTGGGCTGTTGTTATATGGTATTTCAGAAGGCCCTTGTTACAGGGGGGATGCTGCCCAAATTTACATAAACGAGCTACTAGCTTAAGTTATGGAATTAGCCTTTACTCAGCACTGATTTTGAATCTCCATATTATTTACTAACTCCTGCTTAACTATTACTCCATACACCAGCAATTCCAAATTTTTTACTAACTCCCGAAATTTTCAAATATTTCGCAAGAGTCTCCCCTATAACTGGGCCTATCCACCTGCCAGAGAATCCCATAAACCAATCCTAATAAGATATACATTACCTAACAAAGTAACATGATATGAAAACAACACCAAGCGTGGCCTAATAAGCAATACATTACAAGAAAAGAACACCCTTAACATCAACTGTACAAGTGATACATAATTCATAGAAGGTAAGCATCTTAACATTTTCATAGAATCCAACTACCTAAATACATAGTTATTCAAACAAATGAGGTTACTTCTTCTTCATCTCTTCATCGGCCTCCCAGGTGGCCTCTTCAACCTGCTGGTTTTGCCATAGCACTTTCACGGAGGCAATCTCTTTATTTCTCATCTTTCAGACATGCCTATCGAGAATGGCAACTCGAATCTCATCATTAACCTCAATAGTCAGAACCGGAACAATGAGTGTCGGGTCTCCAAATACCTTCTTCAACATAGACACATGAAACATCGGGTGCACTAAAGACATTTCTGGAGATAGCATAAGCCTATAAGCCACCTGACCAATCTTCTAAACGATTCTGTACGGTCTGAAATACATCAGACTCAATTTCCCTTTCTTACCAAACCGTATTATACCCTTCATGGGGGAAACCTTCAAGAATACCCAATCATCCTCTTTGAACTCCAAATCCCTGCAACATATATCCGAATAGGATTTCTGACTACTATGGGCAGTTTTCAACCGTTCCTTAATGATCTTAACATTCTCCATAGCCTGGTGCACGAGGTCTGGTCCTATCAACTCTGCTTCCCCAATATCGAACCACCCAATAGGAGATCTACATCTCCTACCATATAGGGCCTCGAACGGCGCCATCTGAATGCTAGAATGATAACTGTTGTTGTGAGAAAATTCTATGAGTGGCAGGCCCATTTCTATTTTTATAACCCGACCCCATTTGTTATAAAATGACTTCGGGGTAATTTCGGCTGGGTTAAACGCCTATTTTAGAGAGAGGGGAGTTCTTTAGGGAAAGATTTTTAATCCCCAAGTGCTTTGACCATCAATACTTTCCTCAATCTTAAAGATTCAAGGGAACCACTCGCTAGACCATTATCTACACGGGTAAGACCTTGTCCTATAATCTTCATGCGATTGTTATGGGTTTATGTAGGTGGTGGAGTTGGATATAGGCCATGCATGTGACAATAGGTCGTAGTATGTGAGGTTTTTGAACTATTTAGGGTAGTTTCTTATTGAAATTGGTTGAGGAAGGAAGGGATTACCATTGTAGAGCTTTGTAGTCGATTTTTCATAATAGGTGTTTGACAAAATTCCCAAGAGAGTTATATCATGAGAATCCTTCTAATTATTATCCGATTTTTTGCTATCTTCCTATAGATTGATATTGCTAGAAGTGTTGGAACGTTGTAGTAATCTAAGAAAATCTCAAGAAAGGTATGTTGGCTAAACTTCTCTCTTAGAATCTAATTCAATGATGTTCCCGCAAGTTTCAAGTATGGTTGGCCCAGGTTCCTAATTCCCATGTTTCGAGTTGTTGCTAATAAATTCGAATATCCCAAGTAAATGTTGTGTTGAAGGACGTATACACTCAAAACGTGTTCCAATTGCTCCTATCTTATCGTGATCTCTTTCGAGAATGTGTTCAAGTATGGTTTATGTTTTAAAATGTTATAACTTCAATTCATGTTTGAAATGAAAGTTCTTTATGCTTAACTTGGAAAGAAAAACTAATGTTCTTAAGATGCATATAGCTCCTATACATATCAAATCTATATTTCCAAATGCATTTATTGTTGATAAGCTATGACAATGTTTGGAAGTGAAAGAAGTGAGAGCGATATATAAAATTTGGCCATGGTTTTTGTAGATAGAGCGTATGATTTGAATTTGTGTTTCAATCTTAAACCACCACGATCTCCTTTGTAAGAATTTTCAATGTGTTTTGAGTCGTTATTTACCCATGAGTTGAAACCGTGCACTGCCTTTTTAAAGAAGTATTTCAAAAACAAATGGTGTATTACCCGTTTACGATTTTTAACATCTGGCTCAGGCTGGGAAAATGCTATATTTGTTTTACTTGTTTCGGAATTTAGCCAATTTTTCTCACAATGTTTTGGAGCTCGAGAAGAGGCGATTTTTGAGAAAATTTTCATCACTACTTTGTGGGTAAGTAATTTCTACTTGGATTTAGTTATATATTTTGATTTCACATATATTTCTATACCTGAAACATGGAATTCAAAGTAAAAAAGTTGGCATTTTTGTCTACAACTTAAGAGGGTAAATATTAGGAATTTGGACTGAATTTTGGAATCTACTCACATATTTGGACTCATGGGGTTATGGATAGTCGGGATCTACCGCTTAACTCGGGTTGTGACTATATAGGCCCGAGTTGACTTTTGTGAATTTGATTAAAGATTGAAGCTTTATTGTTTGAAGATGATTCCTATGGCTTTGTTTGATGTTATTGAGTAGATTAGTGTCGTTTCGTATTGGATTTGAACAAAAAGGTGATTTATTGTTGAGTAAAGATTGCTGGGTGGAGGTAAGTCTCTTGTCTATTCTTGTAAGGGGGAATGTTCCCCATAGGTGATTTGTTTGCTACTTGATACATGATTTAGGTGCTACGTATATGCGATATGAAGAGCGTATATGCATAGCTAGGTTATGAACACAGCTATATATGGATGGGATTCTGTTATGCTTTATTTAGACTTTATGAATTATTTATCCGTGTTTCTTTTATTCAATGTCTACATGATGAATAAATCATGATTAAAAACCATGCATAGGTTTTTGTCTTATTGGGTTGGATGTATACATGCTCTAGTCTTACTTATCTTATGATTTGGTGATTTTCGGCTTATGCATGTTTGATATCATGATAGGACTTAAGGATATTTAATGGCATTATTAAACTGTTATGAAAAGTCGAATTTCATGATTAGCCATGATCATCTTTTATTCATGTTATTATTCATCAGCATTTTATTATTATGTCCTGGTGCATTTTCATCATATCATCTCATATGCATATACATGAGTTGGAGAGTTGGACATTGAAGAAAGTTGAAAATTTTGGCACAAAGAACATTGTGAATGGATATGATTAGTGGCTCCTATAGCACGGTCCAACGACGCTTGGATATGGATCCATCCCTCTAGAATCAGGTGACTATCTCATGTTACGTTGGGCCCTATGAGCGCAAGCATCAGATGTGCTAGTATGGACACTTGGCCAGTAACAAGCACATTGATTTGTACGGTGAGGTACCGAGATTGGATAATGAGCATGCATTGGTAGCGTAGAATCTTGCATTGGCTCTTATACATATTGATATTTGATCATGAGCATGCATTGGTAGCTTAGACTAATGTATAGGCTCTCATACGTATTTGAATGTTATTTGACTCATATCATGATAATGAAAGAATTGACAAACTGATATTATACTCTGTCTCTTTGTGTTAAAATCATGCCTAAATTCCATATTTACTTTACCATTGTTTTCGGACTAGACTGATGATATTATGCCTTATCACATATTCTATTTATGTTTTCATATTCTTATTAAACTATTAGTAGGTGTTCGTGTCAACCCCTCGTCACTACTTCTTTGAGGCTAGACTAAATACTTACTGAGTACCGTGGTTTTGTACTCATACTACACTTATACACAATTTGTGCAGCATCTGAGACTGGCATTAGAAGTACCCTTAAGCCGAGTAGGAGTATTTTTTTGGAGCATAAATGTGTGGAAATATCTTACTCCAAAGTCTTGTATGAAAATCTCCAAGCAAAATGGCCCCTCTTCATATCTAGGGTTCAACATATGAGAGAATGAGTAAAATACCAAAATACACAATTTATAAGTCTACCTAGAACTACTCCTCGTGAACACGACCCAAGCCATGCGTTTGCGAAGCACAACACTAATGCTTGTCAAAAAACTCTTATGCAATCACGGAACAACACACACAATCACGAAGCTCTGCTTCTCCCACATCATCGCTAATGTGGACACAACCCCGCGAACGCGAAGCACACTACCCCCAACTCCAAACTCTTCAACGCGAATGAACTATAATGACCTGGCCAGTCGTTGTGTGTATTTAAGCCCCATTTCGCTTTTTGATACTTCTCCCATGCTAGTTTGATGTTTAGTGACTTGTGGGGATGGTTGATTTGGTTTCGAGGAGGTTTTGGAGTAAATTGGAACACTTAGTTCCTTTGTTGGAAGCTTAAGTTGTAGGAGTTGACCAAGGTTTGACTTTTGTGTAACCGACCTCGGATTAGTGATTTGATGGTTCCAATAGGTTTGTGTGTTTATGTTTTACTAGGGCGTATGTTCAGAATTAGATTTGGAGGTTCGTAGGATATTTTGGTGCTATTTGCCAAACATTGGCAATTTCGATGTTTAAAGAGTTGCTAAATTTTACCGGGGTTGACTTTGATGATATCTTGGATTATTGTTCAGGGTGTTGTAATAGGTTTGGTTTTCCATTTGGGTCTTGTGTGCAAATTTTGGATGAAATTCGAATTGGTTAGGCTTGAATTCGATGCTTGGTTTAATGTTTGGAATTTGATGAACTTAAGAGAAGCTTAACTTGTGCTTTGATCGTCGGTTCATGGTTTTGAAGTTAGTCATGGTGTTTTGAGCATTTTGCCAGGTTTGGATAAGGCATTGGGACTTGTTGGTGTGATTGGATGGGGTCCCGGGGGGCTAGGGGTGCATTTCGGGGTGGTTTTGGACCATTTCCCTTTAGTTCGGCATTGATGGTTTTCTAATGTTTTGCAGTGCTTCGCGATCGCAGAGCTTGTCTCACGATCGCAGAGAAGGGGGAGCTAGAAGGAGGATTTTCCTCCTCACATTCACGTTGGTGGTGTCGTATTTGCGGGGATATAGGAGCAGAAGCATCGCATTCGCATTCAAGGGTCGTGTTCGCGAATGAGTGGTACCAGGAAGATGGATGGCCTTTGTGTTTGTGAAGAGGGAGGCTTGCGTTCACGTAGGCTTAGTGGAGCAGTGAACCACGTTCACAATGGTGTTTTTGCATTCACAAAGTGGGAGTGGCAGTTGGGTAGGATTTTGGCCTTCGCGATCGCGAAGGTTGTCCCGTGACCGCGATGTGTATAACTAGGCAGAACCTTAAGTGTTATAATTTTGGAGTTCACCCGTTCTCTCATATTTTGAAACCTAGACTTCGATAGGTGGATATTTTGGAGAGCGAATTCTCTACTACATTGGAGGTAAGCAATTTTCACTTGAATTTGACTTTATATGTTAATCTTTCATAGATTTTTACACCTAAAACATAGATGTTTAAAGGAAAAATTGGGCTTTTCTGTCTACAACTTAAGACAATGAAAATTGAGGATTTGAAGGTTGATTTGGACTTGGTTTTGGCGCCTAATCACATATTTGGATTTGTGGGCTTATGAGTAGCTAGGATCTACCCCTTGACTTGGATTTTGACCATGTACGTCCGGGTTGACATTTGTTGACTCTTTGGGAATTGAGTAAAGATAGAAGCTTTATTGTTTATAATTGATTCCTAAAGCTTTGTTTTACGTTATTGGGCTGTTTTGGCTATATTTGAGCCATTAGAAGGCCGACTTGTAAGGGAAGGCATTTTTTGAGTATTGATTTTTCTTTTTTGAGGTAAGTATTTATAATGACCCAAGCGGTCGTTTTTTTATATTTGAGCCCCAATTCCCTATTTGATGCCTCCCTTGTGCTTGGTTATTATTTTGTAACTTATGGGGATGATAGTATAGTTCTGGGAAGGTTTCAGACTAAATTGGAATATTTAGTTGAACTTTTTAAAACTTAAGTTGTAAGAGCTGGCAATTTGAATGTTTGGAATGTTTATAAGTTTGACCATGAGTTGACTTTGAGCCTATCGAGTTCTGATCGTTGTTCTGAGACTTGAAATAGGTCCATTGTTTTGGGACTTGAGTGCAAAGTTTGTCTTCATTCCGAGTTGGTTTGATATAAATCGGATGCTTGGTTGTGAATATTTTGAATTCATGAACTCCAAGTCTTCCATGATCGTGCGATTGTGATGTTAATGTGGCACAAGGTTTCTGCCGTGTGCTTGTAATGATATCGGGGCACGAGGTCTTTGCCGTACAATTGTGATTATATCATGGCATGAGGTTTTTGTCATGCAATTGTGATAATATTATGGCACGAGGTTTCTGTCGTGCGCTTGTGATGATATTGTGGCGCAAGGTCTTTGCCATGCGATTGTAATTATTATTATGCACGAGGTTTTTGCCATGCAGCGTATAGATACGGAACCATTCCCTTGAGGTCGCCTTCTCATATTTGTGTCTTAATTGCGTACATCCGGATTATGGTACCATGATTGTTGTGATTGAGTATGATGTGTGAAGTATAGGAGTGGAATTTCACTGTTGATGTTCATATGGCGGTATAAGGTTGGCATTCCAGATCATGCGAATGCATTCTTTAGCTTTGTTATCATTTGAAGATTTTGCTAGTTAGGATGATTTTCCATGTGTTGAGTTGATATCTCCTATTTTGGTGAGCTTTGGTACGACATCTTGTCATATTCTTGTTGCCAGTTATTGGATATATTGCACAGGTTCTTTGATTAGTTAGTATAACATTACTTGGAACCTCATAAGTACTTAACCGAAGTTAGTCCTGATACTTACTGAGTACATGTTGTCCCGTACTCATACTACACTCTTGTACATTTGTGCAGATCTGGGTATTGGAGGTAGCAGGCTTTGGGAGTGAGTTTTTCGTTGTTCGAGAGAATTCAAGATAGTATTGCATGTCCGTCGCAGTCCCTTGGTGTCCCTTCCCTCATTTTCATACTGTTGTATTACTTTCAGATAATATTGTACTTTTGAGATTTCATATGTATTCGATTTAGAGCTCATGACCCTGTACGACCTTGTTTAGGGAGTTGTATAATGTATTATCGTTTTGGCTTATGCCATCACCATTTTCACTATTTATGATAAACCAAACTTAATATATCATGTTTTTATGAGTTAATGTTGATAATCTTATTGGCTTACCTAGTCTTGAAGTTATGTATCATCACGACCATTTAGTGGGTTTGGGTTGTGACAAGTTGGTATCAGAACTCCAGGTTCATAGGTTATACGAGTCATGATCATGTTTTGTAGATTCTTATGGATGATACAGAGATATTTGTAGTTATATACGAGAGGCTACCAGACTGTTTGTAAACTTCCCATTATTTCATTTGTTATTGTGAGGATTTGTTTATTTTGGAGTTTGACCCTTTACCCTTCTAGTCTCTCACAGACGGTGAAGATACGTTCTGTGCTATCAGCTGAGCAGGCATTGCTTCCCCCTGTCAGAGCCGCGAGAGGCTGGGGCTAAGGTAGAGGTAGAGGTAGGGCATGTGCCGCAACTAGGGCACATGCTAGAGCAGCAAAAGTGGAGCCACCAGTAGCTCCAGTTGTGGAGCAGGAGCCCAATCATGTTGAGCAGGTGGGATCCGCTCGGGAACCTGAGGGGACTATTACTACCCGTGGACCTCAGAAGGCTTTGGCTCACATTATGAATATGTGCGAGAGCTTGGCCCAGACAGGGTTGATACTGGTTGCACCAACTACTTCACAAGCGCGGGGAGGAGCCAAGGCTCCCACCACACGTACACCAGAGTAAGCTGACTCATGTTTATCAAACACTAGGTATTATGCCAGTGTGGCCAGTAGTTGTAGTTCAACCCAATATAAGACCGGCTGTGTCTGTCGAGGAGCAGAAAAGGTTGGAGAGGTTTCAAACACTTCGTTGTCCTAATTTCAGTGGAGGGGCTTCTTAGGATGCACAAGGTTTCTTGCACGAATATCATCGGGTTCTGAGTAATTTGGGTTTGGTGGAGTTGATCGGGGTCGCGTTTACTACATTCCAATTTATAGAGCAAGCATACAGATGGTGGCCGACTTATGAGGTGCATAGGCCAGCTAGTGCAACACCACTTACATGGTCATAATCTTCTGATCTATTCTTAAGAGATTTTATCCCGCAGACCCGCAGGGACTTGTTACAGAGTGAGTTTGAGCATTTGCGCTAGGAGGGAATGACTATGACCCAATATGCTATGAGGTTCACAGAGTTATCATGTTATGTAGTTCCTATGGTTTCTACTGAGAGGATAGAGTCCGTAGATTCATTGAGGGGCTCACCTACAGCCTTAAATTTGGGATGACGCGAGAAATGGAGACTAAGACTGCATTTCATTAGGTTGTGGAGATTTCTAGGAGGCTAGAGCATATCCGCAAGCAGGAGAGGGAGGTTAGGAAGTTTCGTGGTTATTGAGGATTTAGTGGCTCCTACTCTGGAGGCAAGAGTCTTTATGTTAGAGACTTTGCTAGTCGACCAGTTCAGTTCGCTCGTCAGGTTTTAGGTAGTGCTCCATCTAGTCATGGATCCCAGGGCACTCGTACCAGACAATCATCTTTCAGTTCACCTCTTGCATGGGATTCATACAACAGTTATTCCAGTCGTTCGGGGCAGACTCAGTTCGAGTAGCCACGTTAGCAGAGAGATTGTTATGAGTGTGGTGATACTAGGGACATGGTGAGATAATGTTCCGGGCTTCATATTAGTATAGCTCAGCAGGGGTACCTAGCCTATGATTCCCACTCCAGATACTACAACACCTCCACGGCTAGCTAGAGGTGGAGGACAAGTGTATTGAGGTCGTTCTAGAGAGGGAGGACAGGCCTATTTTTATGCTTTTCCTGGTAGGGCTGAGGCAGTCGCATCACATACAGTCATTACAGGTATTGTTCTAGTCTATTATAGAGATACTTAAATATTATTTGATCTAGGTTCTACGTGATTCTTTTGATTCTTTTGAATCTCCTGTTTATATGTCTATACCCGTTGGGGATTCTAATGAGGTGGATTATTTTTACTGTTCTTTTGTGTGTTCTATTGGGGCTATGAGACTTGGGTTCATCTCTTCTTGCTTAATATATTTGATTTTGATGTAATTTTGGGCATGGATTAGTTATCTTCGTACCATGCTATTCTTTATTGTCATGCTAAGACCGTGACGTTGGCTATGGGCGGGGTTTCCAAGGTTGTAATTGCCAAGGTTGTAATGGAGAGGTTTCTTAGTCACATTCCTAGAGAGGTTGCTCGACGGATGGTTGAGAAAGGATACTTGGCGTACTTAGCCTTTGTTAGAGATGTTAGTGTAGATACTCCTAAGATTGATTCAGTCCTCATAGTGAGAGAGTTTCTAGATGTGTTCCCTGCAGACCTACTGGGCATGCCACCTAATAAGAATATTGATTTTGGTATTGATTTGGCACCGGGCACTCAGCCCATATCTATTCCACCGTATCGCATGGCTTTAATTGAGTTGAAGGAATTAAAGGAACATCTGCAAGAATTGTTGGATAAAGGTTTCATCTAGCCGAGTATTTCACCATAGGTGTGCACCAGTACGTTTTGTGAAGAAGAAAGATGGCTCAATGAGAATGTGCATTGACTACAAGCAATTGAACAAGGTTAACATCAAGAATAAGTATCCACTACCACGCATTGATGATTTATTTGATTATCTTCAAGGTGCTACCAAGATTGACTTGATATCAAGGTACCATCAGTCAAAGTTCAGGGCTTCAAACATTCCCAAGATGAATTTCAGGACCCGTTATGGACATTATGAGTTCTTGGTGATGTCTTATTGTTTGATTAAAACCCCAACAACATTCATGCATTTGTTGAACAATGTGTTCCTGCCTTATTTGGATTCTTTTATCATTGTGTTCATTAATGACATCCTGGTATATTCCCAGAGTAGGAAGAAGCACGAGCATTGAGGACGGTGCTTCAAGTTTTGAGGGAGAAGAAGTTATATGCGAAGTTCTCTAAGTGTGAGTTCTGTTTGAAGTGAGGTGGTACTGTTTGGCCACATGGTGTCTAGTGAGGGGATTAAGGTGGATCCAAAGTAGATTGAGGCAGTTTAGAGTTGGCCGAGAACTTCTACAACCACGGAGATCAAGAATTTTCTAGGATTAGCTGCCTACTATCGACATTTCGCAGCTCCATTTACCAAGTTGACTCGGAAGGGTGTCCCAGAAGCTCATGACTGCTTTGACTATCACTCTAGTTTTGGTTTTACCTTCAAGGTCGGGGTAATACATGGTCTATTGTGATGCTTCACGTGTTGATCTTGGGTGCGTGGTGATGTAGGATAGTAGGGTGATTTGCTATGCTTAGCGACAGTTTAATCCCCATGAGAAGAACTATCTAGTGCATGATTTGGAGTTAGCAGCTATTATGACCGCGCTTAAGATTTGGAGGCATGACTTATATGGTGTGTCTTGTGAGTTGTACATAGATCATTAGAGTCTTCAACATATGTTTAAATAGAAAAAAATATTTTTAGGCAGCGGAGATGGTTAGAGATGTTGAAGGTTTATGATATCAATATTCTCTATAATTTGGGGAAGGCCAATGTGGTTGTAGACACTTAGAGTAGATAGGCAAAGAGCATTGGGAGTTTAGAAATCATTCTAGTTGGAGAGAGGCCTTTAGCCATGGATATTCAAGTGGATTTTAACAAATTGTTGAGATTGGATATTTTAGAGCCGAGTAGAGTCTTTGCTTGAGTTGTTTCATGGTCATCCTTGTCTCAGTGCATAAAGTCTCACCAATATGATGATCCCCACTTGCTTGTCCTTAAGAACACGGTACAAAACAGTGATTCTAAGGAGATGACTATTAGTGATGATGGAGTATTACAATTTTAGTGTCGAGTTTGTGTTCTCTATGGCTTGAGATAGTTGATTCTTGAGGAGGCTCATAGTTCGCGGTATCATATTCATCTAGGTGCAACAAAGATGTATCATACCTTGAAGCAACATTATTTGTGGAGGAGGATGAAGAAGGAACTTTTTGGGCATGTTTCTAGATATTTGAATTTCCAGAAGGTCAAGTATGAGCATCCAAAATCGGGTGGTTTGCTTCAGAAGATTGGTATATCGGAGTTGAAGTGGAAGCACATTACCATGGACTTTGTGGTAGGGTTGCCACATACCTTGAGGAAGTTCGATTCCATTTGGGTCATTGTGGATCGGTTGACCAAGTCGACACATTTCATTCCAGTCATCACTTCCTATACTTCGGAGCAATAGGCTAGGATCTATATCAGGGAGATTGTTCGCCTGAATGGAGTACGTTTCAGCGTGAGTTGGGCACGCAGGTTAAGTTCAGTACTACATTTCACCGTCAGATGGATGGGCAGTCCGAGTTGACCATTAAGATCTTGGATGATATGTTAAGGGCATGCACTATTTAATTTGGAGGTCAACAGAAGTAGTTTTTACATTTAGCGGTGTTTTCTTACAACAATAACTACCAATCAAGTATATAGATGGCCCTGTATGAGGTCTGGTATGGGAGGCTATGTCGTTCTTCAGTCGGTTGGTTCGAGCTCGGCGACGCTAGATTACTGGGCACAGACTTGGTTCGTGATGCTTTAGAAAAGGTGTGATTGATTCAGGAGAGGCTTCACACAGTGCAATCGATGCAAATGAGTCATGCAGATCAGAAGGTTCGTAATGTAGCTTTCATGGAGAGGGAGAAGTTTCTTCTTGGAGTTTTTCCTATGAAGGGCGTAATGAGATTTGTGAAAACGGGTATGTCGAAACGGAGGTTTAATGCTCCTTTTAAGGTGTTGGATAGATTTTGTGAGGTTCCTTATAGACTTGCTTTGCCTCCCAGCCTTTTGGGAGTTCATCTAGTGTTCAATATTTCTATGCTTCAGAAGTATCATGAATATAAGTCTTATGTCTTGGACATCATCACGGTGTAGTTGGATGGAAATCCTGCTTATGTAGAGGAGCCGGTGGCCATTTTTGATCGGGAGGTCCAAAAGTTCAGGTTTGAGGAGATCGCGTCAGTGAAGGTGCAGTGGAGAGGTCAACCAATCAAGGAAGCGGCTTGGAAGACCGAGCATGATATACGGAGCAAATATCCTCATTTTTTGGCACTTCAGGTATGATTCTAGATTCGTTCGAAGACGAGCATTTATTTAAGAGGCGGAGAATGTAACGGCCCGAATGGTCGTTTTGTGTATATAAGCTTCGTTTCCCCATTTGATGCTTCCCATGTGCATGATATTTCTTTTGTGACTTGCAGGGATGGTTAGTTTGGTTCCAGGAAGGTTTTGGAGTAAATTGGAACACTTAGTTATAATTTAGAAGCTTAAGTTATAAGAATTGACCAAGGTTTGACTTTTGTGTAAATGACCATGGATTTGTGTTTGATGGTTCCAATATGTTCATATGGTAATTTTGGACTTGGGCATATGTCCATAATTATGTTTGGAGGTTTCTAATTTTTGCTCTATTTTCTGAAAGTTGGTAATTTGAAGGATTGAAAAGTTCATAAGTTTGGCCATGAGTCGACTTTGATGCTATCAAGTTCGGATTGTAGTTCTGAGACTTGGAATAGGTCAGATTGGTCATTTGGGACTTGTGTGAAACGTTTGGTTTCATTATGCGTTAGTTTGACATGAATCGGACACTTGCTTGTGAATATTTGGAGTTCATGAACTTGAAGGTTTGCATGATGTGTTTTGCTGTTTTATCTTGGTTGTGGATGTTATTGTGATATTTTGAGCTTACGACCGAGTTCCTATGTGGTTTATATACTTGTGTGAGTGTTTGGTATGGGGCCCGAGGGGCTCGGGTGAGTTTCTTATGCTTTTTGAATTATTGTGGTAGGGTCAGATTTTGCATGTGTTGTAGACCTCGCATTTGCAATGGTATGCTTGCATTTGCAAAGGTCCACAATTGCGGACTGCTGATAGCATTTGTGTTAGCTTCGCATTTGCAAATCTTGTGTTGCAATTGTGACATCCGCATTTGCGACACTGGGTCACATTTGCGAGCTTCCTGATGGCATTTTCTATGGACTGCTTCTCATGTGCCTTGTTCGCATTTGCGAGTCCTTCTTCGCATTGGCGAGGGTTGCATTTGTGAACCCCTGGTCTCAAATGCGACATCTGTAGCCTGTTTTAGTTAGCTAGTTTTTGGACTTAGATCCATTATCTCATATTTTGAACCCTAGACTTGGATATGGGCGATGTTTGAGGAGGATTTCACACAAGGCTTTGGAGTAAGTGATTTCTACATGATTTTTATACTATATATTGTTTTTCCATGGATTACTAATGCCCAAAACATGGAATTTAGAGGGAAAAATTGGGAATTTCTCCTACAACTAAAGAAAATGAAAATTGGGGTTTCGAGCTAAGATGTGGACTTAGTTTTGGAATCTAATCACATCTTTAGGCTCGTGGGGTTAATGGGTAGTCGGGATATACGCTTGACTCGAGTTTTGACTGTGTGGGCTTGGGGTTGACTTTTGTTGACTTTTTGGGAATTGGGTAAGGATTGAAATTTTATCGTTTGGAATTGATTCCTATAGTATTATTTTATGTTATTGAGTTGTTTTGGAAATATTTGGGTCGGACATAGGTGAAATTTAAGGGAAAGGCCATTTTCTAGGGTTGATTTGGGGCTTTTTGAGGTAAGTATCTTGCCTAACTTTGTGAGAGTGAATAATCCTTAGGATTTAGCTTTATCTGCCTAATTATGTTATGTCTAATGTGACATGTACGCGAGGTGACGAGCGTGTACATGGGTGCTATGTGTTATTTTGACCAGATTAGACCTTAGGCTTTTAATATATCTTAATTTGATTATATGCCTTATATAATACGTGCTTTATCATTCCATGAGTACACGAATTTAGTTGCTACAATTAATTTAGCTATAGTCACGCTTTATATGTTGAACACTCATCTGCAATTTATTATTATCATGTCCTTGTGCACCTTGTTGAGGAATTACGAGCATATGTCTTTTAATGAAAATTTGACATATTGCATTGATATGATCATGGCACATGTGGACATGTTGGGTGGATTGATTGGGTGTTGGCACGAGGTTTTTGCCGTGTAATTATGATGATAATGTGCACAAGGTTTCGACCGTATGCCTGTGATGATATTGTGGCACGAGGTCTTTGTCAAGCGATTGTGATGAACGAGGTTTTTACCCTACGACTGTGATGATATTGTGGCATGAGGTTTTTGTCGTGCGCTTGTGATTATATTGTCACATGAGGTCTTTGCCGTGCGATTGTCGTTATTGGTATTCACGAGGTTGTTAGTTGCTATCGTGCAACGTGTAGATACAAATCCATACCCCTAAGGTTGCCCTATGATGTTTCTCTCTTGATGGCGAATATGCAAATTGTAGTACCATGATTGTTGTGATTGATTTTGATGTGTGGAGCATAAGGGTAGCATTTCACTGTTGATATTCATGTGGCGATATAAAGGTGGCACTCCTGATCATGCACATGCATTATTTACGCTTTGTCATGAATTTAGACATGTTTTCACTTGTATTTAAGATGCCATTCCATGCCTCTATATCATTTGAATATTTTTCTAGTCAGGATGATTTTACCTATGTTGAGTTGATATCTCATGTTTTGTTGAGCTTCGGTTTTGCATCTTGTTATACTTGTTGCCAGATATTGGATATATTGCACAAGTTCTTTGATTACTAAGTACCACATGACTTGAACCTCATTACTTCTTCACTGAGGTGAGCCTTAATACTTATAGAGTACATGTTGTCCTGTACTCGTACTACACTTCTGTATATTTTTTTGTAGATCCGGGTGCTTGAGGTAGCGAGCTTCGAGAGTGAGTTCTTCATTGATCGAGAGGATTCAAGGTAGTGCTGCATGACCATCACAGTCCCTTGGAGTCCCTTCCCTCATTTTCATATTATTTTAATACTCTGAAATAGTATTGTACTTTTGAGATTTCATATATATTCGGTTTAGAACGCATGACTCTATACTAACTGGTTTTGGGTGTTGTATTGTCTATTGATGTTTTGGCTTATTTTATCATTATTTCTGTTGTTTATGATAATTCAGACTTATTATATCATGTGTTGATGAGTTAACGTTGATAATGCGATTGGCTTACCTAGTCTTGAAGGTTAGGTGCCATCGTGACCCTTTTGTGGGATTTGGGTCGTGACAGGATCGAGCCTAACTTTGGCTTAAGGGACTAGTTGCTTTAAATATTGATGTTCGCTACATACTTGGGGTGGCGTACATGCAAGAGGTCGAGCCCGTGTGCGTGCACCGGGTTTATCCATGCTTGGGGTAGTCTTTAGGCTATATTATGCCTTGTTTTGAATATTTGTGATTCTTGCTATCATATTTTATATGTTGTACGACTATGTGATTTCATGAATCATGCTAGCGAACATGTGTAGGCTTACTTTTCTTGTTTGAACATGATTCTCATTGTTGTGTGGTGTATCCATCCAATTTGAGCCGTAGTTGTACACTTCGCAAATACATACATGTTACCATGCTATTTTATTAGTCCAGGAGTATGTAATTTGATATCCATTGACTGTACACATGTATTCTTGTATATTCTCATGTGTTATGGACTAGTTTGACAGCACGTGAGTTGTCTATGCAGGTTGAGTTGATGGTGGCACGTGAGATATTTGTGCGGTTGTTATGGCATGTTAGTTATCCGTGCAGCGTGTGGATAAGGATCCATCCTCCTAGGATCATATTCTCATGTCTATCCTTGATGACGTACATGCGGTTATGGAAAACTGATCAGTATTGGGTTTTTGTGTATCTTCTCTATATGCAAACTCATTGGGTGTATACATGATATTTACTGCATATCTCCTTTATATTATCATACCCCGACCTCGGGGAGCACGACCGGTACTCAACCGAGATAACCCGGCCGAGCAAGCCTACTAGACTGCCTTCTACCCAACTCACCCATAAATAAAGAGAAGAAAACTTTATTAATTAACACCAAGAGGCTTCATGAACAACACTAATTCCATCACTATTAGTTACTTCATTTATAAAGTCTCAATATACATACATTTTGATAGTTTAGGGTGGAACATGTAATACACATACGACATTACTATCTTGACATTCCCAATACCAATACACAACACACACCATGTCTACAGAGCCTCTAATAGATACAATAAGTACAATGATAGTGCCGGCAACAAGGCTCCCGCTATACCTCAAAACATAATTCATACCGAACAAAAGTGAACGACCCCGAAATAAAGTGGGGCTCAACAAGTCAACTGGGAAGAGAGCGGACCGCTATCGTTGGTCAATGCCTTCCACTGTGGAACCACCTGCACCCATTAAAGATGCAGTGCCCCCGAAAAAAGGGACGTTAGTACTTGTCGAATAGTACTAGTATGAAAACCAAACAACTATGCAATGACTTCGAAATACAACATGAATATGATGAATCATGGTAACAATAAAAGGCTTAGATAGTCGTTGAAGCCAAAACAAGTTTATTAAGAACTTTCAATAACATTTGTAAATGTTTTTAAGTCAGGGATCCTCTGCAACTACCTTTACATAAAGCGGCCCTGCCGCCTCACCCCAATGTATGCGAGTGGAAGTGCAATCATAATACCAGAAAGTATACACAAAGCGTCCCTGCCGCCTTACCCTAATGCATGCGGGTGGAGGTGTAATCACAAAACCACATCTCTACACAAAGCGACCTTGCCGCCTCACCCCAATGTATGCAAATGGAGGTGCAACTACAATACCACAACTCTACAAAGAGCGGCCCTGCCGCCTCACCCCAATGCATACAGGTGGAGGTGTAATCACAATACCACATCTCTACACAAAGCGGCCCTGCCGCCTCACCCCAAATGTATGCAGGTGGAGGTGTAACTACAATACCACAACTCCACAAAGAGCGGCCCGGCCACATCACCCCTATGTATGTGGGTGGAGGTGAATTCGCAATACCACAAACTCTACACAAGCGGCCATGCCGCCTCTCCCCAATGTATGTGGGTGGAGGTGTATTCACAATACCACAACTCTACACAAAGCGGACATGTCGCCTCACCCCAATGTATGCGGGTGGAGGTATATTCACAATACCACAACTCTACACAAAGCAGCCCCACCGCCTCACCCAATGTATGTGGGTGGGGGTGTATTCACAATGCCACACTTCGGATTCCCAAAACGATAATAATTTGTACAAAAGAGTTCCCTTTCAAATCAACCATTTGGCAGCTTTGTCCTTAGCAAGTGTAAGTTCATAAGGTTTCATCATATGAGAAATAAGTGTTTGAACACATTCATTTCATACAAGATCTTCTTCCCTAAAGGGGTATAACATAATTATGTCAAAAATAGAAAATCATTAACACACGAGGGTTCTAACATGTTATGCCAATTAGGAATCAATTTTACTAGTTTGAATACCCCACATCAATAGCGTTCCATGTTCCGACTTCACACGATGGAGTTTTGTAAGAACACGGGAATTCCAATTCCAGAAAAAGAGCTTAGCCTTCATACCTCGAAGGACCTTTTTGTAGTGCAACTAAAATGTCCCAACACTCCGAACGATGCCAATCTATCGAGGAGGAGAGAATTATAAGCACAATTATAGGAATTCGCTTGGCAAGGGCTGTTACAACTACGACCAACCATTCCCTCAACTAATTCAACAACAAAACCACCATAAATTGTTCAACAACTTTCCCACAGTCTCAATTAGCTCATGCATGTGATAAATCCTACCCTCATCACCCACAATCAATCCAAACCCAAAATTGAAGAATTGGGGGAAGCAATTCTTACCTTGTTGAAGCTATAGCAAGTTCCTTTTGATGGAATTCCAAGGTTTGATCCAAGTAGAGTAGTGAAATCCTTTGCCCTCCCTTTCCTCTCCCTAAAATAGCTCTCTCCTCTCTCTAAAATGTCAGGTAAGCCCCCAAAATAAACCCTTAGGCTATATAAATGAAATGGGGGTCGAGTTATAAGATTGGAAAAATGGAGCCCCGACGCAGATCTGCGGTCGCATATGCAAGCGCATAACACTTTTGCAGTCCGCAAAATGGACCGCATAATGGCCCTCCCAAATAGGGCATTTCTGCTTCACTCTGCGATAGGTCTGCGGTCCGTAGACCAATTCTGCCTGCATAATGGACCGCAAAACCTCCTTCCAAAATTTCTCATGTTGGATCTGTGATGGGATCTGCGACCCGCAAAACGGTTATGCGGACAGATAATGTGCCGTATAATGGTCCTCAAAATTGGCAAATCTATCTGCTTCAATCAACGGCCGATCTGCGGTCCGCAAACTGGTTATGCAGTCGTATAGTGAAATGCAAAACTATAATGTTCTGCAAACCTTTTTCTTTAACTCCTTGACGCACTGAGCAACTCCAAACACATTAGCTTACCTCCACACCACAAAACCTTGGGTTTTAGGTAAACTTTTACGTAGCCTTACATCCTCCCCTACTTAGGATCATTCGTCCTTGAATGAGGGCCAAAATTTACCATTAGCAGGAGGTGTTATGGATGTAGTAGCTGCATAACTAGCTTGCTATGTTGCACCTCTGCCCATGATCCGGTGGGACGAGCGGCAATCCCTCTGAATGTGACCCCTCATACTGCACCCGTAGCATATAGGTAGGTCCAGAAAGCAGAACCCAAAGTGCATCCTCCCACACATGGGGCATGGGGGCCTTCGCTGCTTCTGGAATCTCCCTCTAGGCCGACCCTGCTGGTGGGGTCCCTCATTGCCCTTGAAGAATTTCTACAATCCTCAAACACATTAGCTTACCTCGTCACCACAAAACCTCAGGTTTTAGGTAAACGTTTACGGGGCCATACATATATGTTAGCTCCAAAACTGTATACATTATTATTTACACATATCTTCTCTATATGTCTCTTAGTTGATGATAGGATACGCAGTACATATCTTCTCTATATGTATTTCCCTATGTAATGGACTTATCTGTTTATGCATATCCTCTATGTATGCTGAACTGTTGTTCTTTTCGATGCTAGGGCATATCTTCTCTATTGCACCATAGGCCTTAGCTATATCTGATGTGTAGATTCTAGTATTATTGCTACGTATATCTGTATTAATGACCTGTACAGATTTATCAAGTGAGTATCGTTTGTAATTCATGCCACTACCTCTCCAAGGTTAGACATGATACTTACCGTGTACATGAGTTCACTTGTTCTAATGCTACACTGTACACTTAGTTGTGCAGATCCATGTGTGTGACCTAGCTCAGAGTTGTGCTAGATCATTTTTGAGCTATTCAGAGACAAGGTAGAGTTGTATCCTGATTGCAGTCCTTGGCATCTCTTTCCATTTCTATTACTGCAAGAGCTGCTACACTAATGACCTAACCTTCTCTCAACTAATTCATGAACAAAACCACCCAAGATGGTTCAACAACCTCCCCATAGTCTCTATTAGCTCATGCATGTGATAAATCTACCTTTATCACCCATAATCAACCCAAAACCGAAATTGAAGAATGGGGGGAAGAAGTTCTTACCTTTTTGAAGCCCTAGCAAGTTCCTTTTGATGGAATTCTAAGGTTTGATCAAAGTAGAGTAGTGAAATCCTTCCTCCCTATACTCTCTCTAGAATATCTCTCTCCTCTCTCTAAAATATCAGGTAATCCCCCAAAAATGAACCCTCAGGCTAGATAAATAAAATGTGGGTCGGGTTATAAAATTGGAAAAATGAAGCCTCGATGCAGATATGCGGTCGCATATGCGACTGCATAATGCTCCTACGGCCCGCAATATGGACCGCGTAATGGCCTTCCAGAATTGGGCATCTCTGCTTCACTTTGCGACAGGTTTGCGGTCCGCAGGCCAATTCTGCGGTCGAATAATGGACCGCAGAACCTCCTTCTAAAATTTCTCATGCGAGATTTGCGATGGGATTTGCGGCTCGCATAATGGTCCTAAAAATTGGTAAATCTTTCTGCTTCATTCTGCGGCCGATCTGCGGCCCGCAAACTGGTTATGCGGTCGCATAGTGGGCCGCAGAACTGCCATGTTCTGCAAACCTTTTCCTTTAACTTCTCAAATACATTAGCTTACGTCGGCACCAAAAAACCTCAGGTTCTAGATGAAAGTTCACGGGGCCTTACACTCCTATTGTAGAGATCATGGCTCTGTATTACCATTTCTGGGGGGGGGGGATTTATGCATTGACGCATTCTTTATTATGATATTTGGTTCTTAGACTTATATAACTTGTACTTTGTTGTCATTTTTGATTATTGTTTAATGAGTGGCTTGCCTAGAAAGTGGGTTAGGCGCCATCACGATCGATGGTGGTTTAGGGTCGTGATATGAACATTCTCCCGCCTGCCTCTTCCTCAACACGAACATGACATCATCCATGCGAACGTGAAGTCATTGGCGTCTCTTTCCATTTCTATTACTATGTTGTTGTTCAGACAATATTTAATACTATCATACTTGTACTCATGTTGTAGAGATCTTGACTCTATATTACAATTTCTATGGGATTTATGTCTTGACTAAGTCTTTATTATGATATTTTTCTCTTAGACTTATATAACTTGTACTTTGTTGTCATGTTTGATTATTGTTTAATGACTGGCTTGACTAGAAAGTGGGTTAGGTGCAATCATGACCGAAGGAGATTTTGGGTCGTGACATGAACAACCTTCTGCGAATGCGACATCATCCACACGAATGCGACATCATCCACGCGAACGTGAAGCACTGAAAAGACACCATGCGAACGTGAAGCACTGACAAGACATCACACGAATATGAAGCCTCATCACGAATGCGGTGAACAAAATCTCACCTACCAGTATCCTCCTCCACGATCGTAAGCCTTGCTCCGCAATCGCGATGAACTGCAACACACCAGCACATCAGCTACACCAAACTCAACCAAAATGAACTAAACCCCCCCTCGTGTCACACCTGAGGCCCACGGGACCCTGTCCAATCATACCAATAAGTCAAAATACATTATCCAAACTTATATAAGGATCTAAAAACCATAAATAACATCAAAAACTTAGAATCGAATATCACATCATTCTCTTATCTTTCAAACCTTCAAAGTTCGTCGAACGCGTTAGAATCACACTTAGTCATTCTGCATAACAACCAAACTTTGCACAGAAGTTCATATCAACTATTATGACCTATCAAAGGTCTCAAAACAACAATAGGAGCCCGATAATACCGAAGTAAACTCCCAGTCAAAACCTATGAACTCTCAAATTCTTCAAATTGCCAACTTTCGACAAATAGAGCAAAAACCTTCTACGAACATCCAAATTCAAATTAGAACATATGACCAAGTCCAAACTCATCATACGAACCTATTGAAACTATCAAATCCTGATTCTGAGGTTGTTTTCTCAACAGTCAAACCTTGGTCAACTCTTCCAACTTAAATTTTCAAAATTAAGAATTACTCTATCAAATTAATCTCGAACCTCTAGAACAACGAAACAAACTAGGCGCGGATGTCTTAATACATCATATGAAGTTACTCAAGATGTCAACTGCCAAATGTGATGCCAAAGCTCAAAATGACAGGTCACGTCGTTACGTGCCATCATGACCTTTGGTGGGATTTTGGGTCGTGACACCGCATATCTTCCCACTTGTTAAATTTATCTGCTATCTAGGACTTATCACAAGTATCAACACATGCCCTTGAATCTTTGAATAAATATGGACAATAAAAACTGGCTTCTATGACCTTTGCTGCTATACGATCACCACCATAGTGTTCTCATGCTACTCCATTATGGGAACGAGAAGGAATATTTTCATTCTCCCCTTCTGGCACACATCCTCAAATAATGCTATTTGCACACAATTTATGGAGGAAACTACCAGTGCCAATACAATCAAAATATTCTCGCGAGCGATATGTCAAATATGTTTGATGTATGTGGTGGTCAAGATAGACATTTATATGGGTGTGTTTACATTTCTTATCCTCCCCAACCCCTTACTATGTGAAGTGAACTGATACGTCATTTTGAGTACTAGCTCCCCTTTTTATAATTTGATACCTTTCATAGCACTATTTGATGATTTATGACTTGCGTGTGTGGTTCTTGTTACTTTTTGGAAAGCTAAAATATGGTTTTTAAAGTAAATTTGAATTTCAACATGACAATGGCTAGAGTTGACCCGGTCAACATTTTTGGTAAAAGACCTAGGATTTGTGTTATGATGATTCTAGTAGGTTCGTATGATGATTTTGGACTTGTACATATGTTTTTTTGGGGTCTCGGGGTGATCCAAGACCATTTCAGCGCTTAATGTGAAAAATTGGAAATTTGAAGCGTGAACTTTGAAGTTCTTTGAGTTGTGGTTCTTGATTCTTCGTTATAGATGTTATTTTGATGATTTGAGCTCACGAGGAAATTCGTATGATATCATTATACTTGTGTGAATGTTAGAATTATAACCGAGGGGTTCGAGTGAGTTTTCGATGAGTTCGGGACTAATTTGCTAGGACATGGAACTTGCTGGAGCTACAGATCTCGCATTTGTGAGAGTCTATCGGCAAATGTGAGCCTCGCATTTGAGAGTTCTAGATTGCATTTGTGATGCTTGGTAGGGCTGGGCAGCTTCTCATTTGTGATGCTTTGTAGGGCTGGGCAGCTTTGCATTTGTGAGGGGGACTACCTTCGCATTTGCGAGTTCATTGTCGCATTTGCGACTCTATCATAGTAGGAGCAGCTTCCATTTTGCGAAGCTTTGTTCGCATTTACGGAGGTTCCATCCTTTGCAATCGCGAAGATTTTATTGCATTTGCGACATCATGGGGGTCAGGAACTGTTCGCACTTGTGACCAGTTGTTCGCTTTTGCGAACATTGCAATTGCGATACTTGCAGTTGGGTAAAAGGTTGGGGGTTCGGGATTTAGCTTATTTTATTCCATCTTTGAGACCTAGACTCCACATAGACAAAATTTTGGAGAGAAATTTCCTCCCAACGTCATAATCTAGTAACTTTAACTTGTTTTTGTTCAATTTCCATTACATTTTCATGGATTTTCACAATTAAACCTAAGATTTCATATAATAGAAATAGGGCTTTTGGGTAAAAATTTAGCATTTTGTAATTTTAAGATTTAGACCTTCAATTGAGGTCGGATCTCGACAAAATAACATATTTGGACTTGGGGATGAATATGTATGGGGATTTGAACTTAATTTTTAATTTCGACCATGTGGGTCCGTGTTGACTTTTTGTTGACTTTTCCAAATATGTTAAAGGTCGAACCGTTTGTCTATGAGGGTAGTTTCTAAAGCATGTTTTCACTTCTTTGTATAATATTTGACTAGATTTTAGTTGTTTGGACACTTGTTCTAAAGGGAAAGCCTTGGTGGATTGTTGATCTTATTCCGAAAAGAGGTAAGTATCGTGGTTAACCTTAATTTCAGTGAATCAGGACATGATTGATCTATTTACTATGTGATTTATATGTGGGGACGACATATATGCAAGGTGATGAGTGTATATGCATTGTAATGGGTATAAGCATGCAGCGTATTTCAGCTTACTTCAAGCCCTAAATTATACCATGTCTTTCTTTTTTTCATGATTTCCTTTACTCTGTGCCCTTATTTGATACATGTTGTCTTAACTCATATATGCCTTCATTTAATAATTGTCGTCAATTATTTCATGTTTCTATTTTCTTTATGCGTTGATTTAGTATTTTCCTTTACTTGTTACATGTCCTTTGTGTTATTAGATAGATGCTTTTACCATCTTTATGTCGTTATTTGCCTTATTGTCTTTACATGTTCCTAGTTTTACTCTATTGTGTTATGTTGTATTGTGTGACCTTAGATTGTTCTCATGTTACAACTTGTCTAAGTCTTGTTGGTGTATGTTGTGAGGCCATTTCTTGAATATTGCACTGTTTGACCTTCCTTGTTCATGCTTATACTTCCTTGGTGAATGTATGCATTCTAGCGCCCTTTAATATTATGTTGTGAGAATTGATGTCTTGACTGTTACTGCGTATTATCAAATGAACTAATATATCAGGATCGGATTACACGTAGCAACAGTGCTATTATTGATATTGGGATCGGGTTGCGTGCTGCAACGGTATCTTTATTTATATTGGAATCGCAGCGCGCTGCAACAGTATTAGCACTTGTTGGTATTGATATTGGAATCAGGTTGTGTGTCGCAACAGAAAGGATGTCTTTCAGTTATTCTTGGTTGTTTTGCTCTGCGACGGTGTTGTGTTTCCAGGCAACGTTATTCTGGGGCCCTCCATTAGCTATTCTCTTACTCCGTTCATTATCTTTTTTCTAGTTTCTCTATATTGTTATTGGTTTTATGCTTATTACTCATTCAAATTTTCAGTGAGTGTCGTGTTATAGCCTCATCACTACCTCGTCGAGGTTAGACTCGATACTTACTAAGTACATGGGGTCGGTTGTACTCATACTACACTTCAGCACTTATTGTGCAGATCCTAGTATTGGTCCTAGTAGCGTTTAGTGCTGATTTGCCTGGACCTTTTCCAGGAGTCTTGAGGCTGTGCTGCTTGGCATTCACAGACCCTGGTGTTCTCTTCCTATCTCTATTTATTGTTTATTGTATCATATGGTTTAGCACTTTTCTTTACAGGCTTGCATTTTAGTACTCCTAATGGCTCATGTACTCGTGACACCAAATCTTGGGATAGTCTTAGACACCGTTACTTGTAGATTTATCTTGCATTTATGAGATTCCACCCCTTTATCTTGATTATGATTCTTTTAACTTTTAAATTGCTTTGATTGTTGTGGCTAATGTTGGCTTGCCTAACAAGCGGTCTTATGCTCCATCAAGACCCCATGGTTGGGATTTTAGTCGTGACAAGTTAGTATAACAACCCTATGTTGCATAGGTCTCATGATGCAAGCTTAGTAGTGCCTTGAAGATCGGTACAGAGAAGTCTGTACTTATCTTCAAGAGGCTATAAGGCTTTAGGAATCTTTACTTTCTTTCTTTAGCTATCATGTAACTTTGTCCTATCATAGAGTTTGAATCGTTCTTCTCTTATTCTCTCATAGATGGTGAGGGCACATGCTTCTCCATAGTTGATCAGGGGTCGGAGCCCCAGATTGTAGCCACTACTTGGGATAGGGGCCAGGGTAAGGGTAGAGGTGGAGCTCATCCTAGAGTACATGCAGCGGCACCCGCAGTCGAGCCTCAGATAGCTCAGGATGATGATATCCTATCTTAGGTCGAGCTAGTAAGACCGATTCAGATCATAGAGGGGTTCATTGTTACCCCGGTGCTTTAGGACACCTTAGTCTGCATAGTTGGCTTCATGAAGTGTATGGCTCAGGCCGGGAGAGGAGTTCAAACTGCCACTACTCATTCCCTAGGGTATACGGCCCATAGTTATTAGACCGTAGGAGTTCTACCAATTAGGGTGGTTAACCCAATTGTTGCTACACTACCGGAGGACAGGCCCACAATGTGTGCAGATTAGCTAAAGAGGTTGGACAGGTTCACGAAATTGTTTTCCCCTTACTTTAGCAATGCACATACATAGGATCCCAAGGACTTATTGGACCATTGCCATGAGATTATGAACAATTTGTGACTAGTGGAGTCTAGTGGAGTGGACTTCACCGTCTTTCAGATGCATGGATCAACCAAGAGGTAGTGGAAGGTTATGAGCTACGCTAGCTAGCGGGATCACCTCCTCTAACATGGGCTCAGTTTTCGCTGTTAGTTTTGAAGAAGTTTAGTCCCCTCACTTAGAGAGATGAGTTGTGCAGCCAGTTCGAGTGCCTTCAATAGGGTAACATGATCACTTCTCAATATAAGACAAGATTTGTTGATTTGTATTACGATGAAACTATCCCGATCCATACTGAGAGAGAAGGTGTGGAGGTTAATAGAAGATCTTATATTTGGCATCAAACTTCAGATGGAAGAGAATCCGAGACTGAGATTTCTTTTACTCGGTTAGTGGAGATCGCTAGGAGGATTGAGCGCATTAGTGGCAAGGCATGAGAGATGACCTCTAATAAGAGGCCCTGTCATTTTGGAGGATTCAATAGTGCCCCGTCTGGAGGCAGAGGTTCTTTTGGTAGAGGACATCCTATTAGGCCAGTACAGTCAGCACTACATGCCATATATGGTACATCAGGCAGTCGTAGTGCTTATGGACCTCATTCCAAGTTTCTAACATTAAGTGCACCTCTAGCTCCCATAGTGCACCACTAATTTAGAGATACTACAGTGGTCATTAGAGTTGTTAGGGACAGTCTCACATTTCACAGTCACTCTAGCCGATGAGCTATTTTGAGTGCAGAGATGCGGGTCCTAACAGGAGGTACTGTCCTAGATTGCAGAGTAGTATGCCATAGCAGGGTACTCGTGCCATGATTCCGGTACCGGTTGCCTCACCACCTGCTCAGCGAGCTAGAGGTAGGGGTCAGGTATCTAGAGGTGGAGCCTAGCTAGTTAAATATGGAGGCTAGTTAGTGATATTATGTCCTAGTGGTGCAGAATATGTTGGTGGGGCTCAAACTCATTGTTATGCATTTCCGTGTAGGCCTGAGGCGGAGTCGTCGATGCAGTTATTACATATATTATCACAGTCTATCATAGAGATGCTTTTGTGTTGTTTGATCCAGGTTCTACATATTCTTATGTGTCTTAATATTTTGCTTCGCACTTGAGTATGACTCGTGATTCTCTTGATGTTCTTGTTTCTGTGTCTATACCGGTTGGAGATTCCATAGTAGTAGATCGGGCATACATGTCTTGTGTTGTTACAATTAATGGTTTTGATACTCTATTTGATCTTTTGTTCTTCGATATGGTGGATTATTAGGTCATTCTTGGTATGGACTGGTTGTCCATGTGTCACATAATCTAGGATTATCATAACATGATTATGACGTCAGATATGTTTCGGTTTGGTCTTCTATAAAAAACAATTACTCTCTTGTTATTTATGGCATGTATTGATGGAAATATATCATTTTAGGTGTAGGATGGAGAGATTTGCTGGGTGATTTTCTGTGCTCTGTTTGTTGTGCTATTATATGTATTTTGAAAGAAATAAGAAAATAAAAAAATTTAAAAACAATTGTAAGAAAGATTTAGGTAGAAATAATCCCCTTGGTTTCTTATGGCCATGGTTCTTTTTTAAGGGATGACTTTCTTTTGTACTAGATGTTGTAGGTAGATTTTTTCAATGTTTCCCAAAAAACATTGGACTTCCTAGATAGTTTTTCTATGGGATTAAAGTTTAAGAAAAAATACAAAAACTTTTCTTTTATATCCGGGTTTAAGTCTGGACCATTTTACTGAGTACTTTCTTCACGATTTTTATAATTAATGCACTGAGAATATACGTGGTTTTTCTTTTGACACGTAGGCTCATATTCTAATTCTTGTTATTACTTCCTATGTGTTTCAATTATATGACGATTGTGCTAGTTAATTTAATGTGAGAGTTGGGTCTGAGTCATTCTTGAGTGAGTCATGTGCATTGTGTGCTATGAGATTGTGGTTGTACTCTTCGTCAACCCAGGTGTAAGTTGAAGCAAAATGGTTAAGTGGTGTGAGTCTAGGAGATAATATAGGTATTTTTAATTGACTCTTTAGCCTATTTACCTAATAATGCTAATATAATTCGTATTCAACCCCTTTGAGCTTGCAGACCTTTTCTTTGGCCTCGTTAATACCTCCAAAAGCATTCAAGCCACTAGAAGAGTAAAGAAAGAGATTGGGTAGCCTTTGAGTGGATGTTACGACCCAAAATATCACCTAGTTGTGATGGCACCTAACCCAACCGGCTAGGTAAGCCAAACAATACAAGTTACTATAATAATGCGAAATCATCAATATGTAAATAAAAATTCAAAATAATTTAATAAAACTACCCCAAAGACTGGTAGTACAAGTCATGAGCCACAATGATTTAAATTTACAAAGATGGTAAAAGGAATAAATAAAACATTTGTTTGAAGGTTACATAAATAGGAATGAGGTACTAATCTACCATGAACAAATGCTAGCTCGAATCTAGGATGTAGCTACAAATTTAGGGCATGGCTTCGTAATCCACAACAGCTCAGCTCTAAGAATCTACTTGCAAGGTGCATAAGTGTAGTATGAGTACAACCGAGCACATGTACTTAGTAAGTATCTTGAGTAACCTCAAAGAAGTAGTGACGAGGTTTTTAAGTCAAAAGATATTCACTTGCAGGACCTGTGAAGCTCAATAACATGTATAATATAGAGAAAATATTCCAGAAAGACAATCACAGAATAAAGAATATCAACACTAAAGGTGCACAACTGGGATAAGGTAATAAACAAACACTACCAATTAGACTTGTTCAACTAATACAACTTACTCTAACCCCACTCACAAAGAGGTATGTACCACATAATATACGCGCTCGATACTCATACATGACTGTGAATCTATGCAAACTTGATCTGATTCCGTATCAAATGCCAAATAACAGGTTCAAGAGAACCTTTCAAGAATAAAATATATTAATGCACGATGGCAACATTCTTATCATGTCAATCCGATATGCTACCAACAACTCAACAAAATATGCGACATCAACTCTAGGTGGGTAAATCCTTCTTTACAACAAAATAAATAAATAATAACAGAGGCATAGATTAGCTTGTTAGATGCAATGCAACAAAACATGTAAAAATGCATAACACACATAAAGAAGTCACATGCACAATCAAGAATGTCACTCTCCTACCACAATAAAATCGCCCCAAGCCATCAGATAACAATCCCACAATGCCACATTTATTTCACCGCATGTGCACATAACGATAAAAGCCACCCTTATCTCTCTGCATGCACATATCACCACCTTATTTTTCCATATGGGAAACCTGAGAAAATACCACCCTTATCTTGCCCCACGCGCACAACAATCGACACAATCGCACGGGAAAGACCTCGTGCTGACACCCCCAATCACAATCGCATAGCAAAGACCTCGTTCCATAATATCATCACAATCGCACGGCAAAGACCTCGTGCTAAAATATCATCACAATCGCACTGCAAAGACCTCATGTCGTAATATCATCACAATAAATCCGATCAACATGTTCACAAGTGCCATGATCACAACAATTTAACCAAGTTTAAGTAGTCATACAAAGGATCACATATGTATCACAGGGGGTACACGTCCCAATCAAGGCACATCACAAGAGCAAGTACGAATGTGTGTTCATAACCTACGTGTATCTATCACCGAGGCAAATATAGCATGAGTCTCAAGATTTGCTCATCATGTTCAAAATACGGTACCAATAGTCTCAATATTTCTCTAGCATGGTTTATTGTGTTCACCTACTCAATTAATGGTATAACAAATAGAATCAAGTAGAAGACATAACCAAACAAGGCATAGAGTAAACTAGAACGTAGCCCGAGCATGAATACCCAAGGCTCATGTATATAGGCTTGTTACCTCATATATACATCATCTCCGCATGTAGCAAACAGTATCAATTATAAAGAAAAATTCCCTCACCCAAAGTTAGGCAAGATACATACCTCAAACAAGCCATATCAATACTATAAAAATGCCTTCCCGCATCAATCGACCCCCAAATGGCTCGAATCTAGCTAAAAACAAGTCAATAACATCAAATAATACTATAGGAATCAAACGCAATCTATAAAGGTCGAGTCTGTAATCAGATACTCAAAGTCAAAAAAAAGTTAACTCGGGCCCACACCTCAAAACCAACAAAACTCAACAATCACGAACACCCATTCGAATATGAGTCCTAATATTCAAGTTTCATCCAAAACCTACTCCAAATAAGGGTTCAAATCTCCACTTCACACATTAGAATTTTTTTTCCAAAAACCCCATTTTCTCTCTCTTATATTCACTAATCAAATACTAAAATCAAGGACGGAATCATGAAATCTAATCAAATCTGAGTCAAGAACACTTACCCAAATCCAAGTGAAAACAATTGCCTAAAAATTGCCTCAATCCGAGCTCCCAATCTCAAATTTTGATAAAATGAGCTCAAAGTCCGAAATAAAGACTTAAATGTACTTCCCAGGAGTACCCTTCGCGATCGTGACAGGGCACTCCGTGATCACGAAGCACAAATCGTGACCTACCCAATAGTTTTACTTGGCAAATGCGATTGCACCATTGCGAATGTGAAACCGAGTTTCCAAAAGGCATGTGAACACGACAGCACACCGCGAAGGTGACCAACAAGGACCCAATCTCCACTCCTTCTATGCAGACGCATCATCCTCCACACGGCGATGCCTCCCCTGCCTAGAACCTCGCGATCGGGATCCATGTGATGCGAAAATGGTGAACAACTTCTTAGCAATATGACTAATCTATGCGATCGCGACGTAAAATCCGCTATTACAAAACAAATCAGAACACCAGCATATCAGCAACCCAAAAACCTTGCAAAATGATCTAAACCACCTGAATCACACCCGAGGCCCCCGGGACCCCGTCCAAACATATCAGCAAGTTTAAATAAATTATTTAAACATATCAGTGGGCGATTCCGCATCACCACAACCTATATAAGCCCATTAGCACAATCCCGAATAATGATTGATCCTCCAACTTAATCCATAAATCTTAGAACCAAGCTCCAACATCTGTAGTTCCTTATAAGATTTTATCATTCTATATATACATTGTATCAATCTCAACAAGTTGCATCAAGCCGTTAATACACTGCCAATATCAAACCACACAATATACCTCATAACTCATGTACTCATAGCAATAACTCCCGACCACAATAGCTGCTCATTATCATACCCTGTACCGGTAATATATCGCATATCAAATAAAACCTTGTTTCAAACCTCCAAAACACATAAAATGATAAAAGAAACATGTAGAAACTCTTAACCACCCACCAAATCAATAAGACGTGGAGCTCTCTTTCGCGAAACAAGGACCGTTGCCAAATATGAGCTAACTAATGACTTATCTCACCCAGCACAAGCTGCCCTATCGACATGCCACTCACAATGCCACCTAAAGCTGCATATGACGCAATCCCCACCCAACAAGCAACAACTTGAATATAACAAAGATGGAAGGAGAGCCAAATATGAGAACAACCCAACAAGTTCAACCTGTACAACCCCAATGACACCATACTCTGAATCCTCCCCGTAATGAAGAAGCAAAATACACAAAATAACCACAAAGAATCACATCTTAACATAATCTTACTGCAGCACGTGGCCCGATCCAAACATACCAATCCACATGAAATGGCCATCGAGGAATAACGCTCACAATCAACAACCACATGCATATCAATAGCAAACGCGCAAAGTGCATGACCATAGTGATGGAGAAACAAATAGCACAATATACCACAGATAAGAAAACCAGAACCAAGGTGCCATCTCGCTCGAATCTCGTCACAGAGCCCAAACAGAACTAAATCATGTGTGTAAATAGTCAAGTAGTCTCATAACTCATCGTAGCATAAGAGAGAAATACATGAGGCAAATTAGGAAGTGAATAAGATCAACTCTAGCCGAGGGCACACCCCAATAATTGATGTGCTGAGTAAACAAACCTAATCTGGTATAGAATGCACATTCTCATTATGCCATTCAATGAGACCCAAACCATCCCTCATAATCCCAAACTGGTAAATAACCTTTCAAAAGTCCACAGTAACCTATCCTTAACATATATCATCAGCTGACTAACTCTTAGCACATATTCACAGTCCGCAATCAAGGAATAGTCTGCCTCTGATAACATCCAATCCCTAAACCTCGAGAATACATGAATCGTCATATCTGATCCCAACTCCACCACTAAAATAACTGACATATCACTCATACATAATCATCTTACGGAAAAACTCACATAGATCTTTTGTGCCACATAGCTAAACCTGAACCCCAATAGCAAAAAAATGAGGCAATTATCATAATATCAATCAATAATCTGCAAGTCAGGACACAATGCGTCTCCTAGAATGCACACCCTTCTCAGGCGATACCAATTAGTGCTAACATACTCTTAAACATCTGGCATCATCCATGCCATCTAGAACCCATGACCTTCCTTTCGAAACTAAATTGCAACCTTGTTCATACAAATATCAATCCCACACGGCGCACCACATATATAATGCTAACTTGTAAAAATACAATAATATCATAATCAACTCTAAATCATAAGCAAGATAAACACCTTACCAACCAATAACCTTCTATTTAACTCAATCTAGGATGACATCAACACACGCAACAAACCTTCTATATTCGTAGAAAACATTAGCCTCAAGTCGTGGTCAAAACTGTCATGAACTCTTCGAAATCCATTCACACATAACTAAGCCATCATAATTAAATCCCTCTAAATCAACCAAGTCACGTAGACTGATAAAACTAAGAGTAACTCAACATGGAACTGGTTGCGCTGAAGGACCCTTTAATGAATCTGAAGGTGTTTCTTGCACCTTCTAATACTATAATGTAGAATCAACAATGATATAGATATACCACAAGTTTCTGTACCATCCAATGTAAGCCCTATGTCCTATCCATACACGAATCAAAAATCCCTAAATACCCCATATGTCCTGAGCCTATTGGAACATTCTCGAAAGTGATTCACCTTGCTCTAATCCCTAAAGTGCAGCCAATACGCACCGAAAAACCCATGATCTACCAACACATCAATATCCAGAAGAAGGAACCAAGTGATTCCTTTTCCTTTCACACTACATCCACAATGAGTATACAACTTGAATCATCCCTGTCACGCCCCAACATCGGGAAGCGCGACCGGCGCTCAACCGAGTGAACTCGGTCGAGTAGGCCTGTTAGATACTTTCTACCCAACTCACCCATGATCAAGAGAAGATATGATTTCATTAATTAGATAGTAGAGAGATCATGTACACAATACTAAATCATTTCATTAGTTACATCATTTTAAAGTCTCAAAATACAAACATTCTTATGATTCAAGTGGAACATGAGATCAAAAATCAACATAATCTGTTTGACTTTTCTAGCACCCATGTACAACCCACATAGCGTCTACGGAGCCTCTAAAATATATAAAAGAGTGTTATGATAGTGCCGGCAACAAGGCCCCGGCTATACCTCAAAACGTGTTAATAATAAGAACAAAAGATACAATACATGACCCCGGGATGAAGTGGGGCCCACCAAGTCTGTTGGGAAGAGGATGTACCATTATCGCTGATCAATACTGCCTGCTATGGAACCACTTGCATCCATTTAAAGATGCAGCGCCCCCGACAAAAGAGACGTTAGTATTGTCGAATAGTACTAGTAGGTAAAACTAAACACCATCTCAATATAATGAATAATAATACAAGGGGGAAACAACCGTGAGTTCAATAAGAGCTTCAACAATACTAAAACATCAAGTAAGGATCAAATAAGTTCTCAAGTCAATTTCCATGCCATTAGGTTAGGTGATATTTAGAGCCGATATACCATAATTCACAATACCACCGTATTCTTATACGGAGTCCGATAACGACACGATCGGCTAGGTGGTCTCATTTGAGACATCAGCCATAACCACAATTTTAATTATCATTTCCAGCACGGTCACCACCATGTGTGCGGCATGGAGTCCGATCACGGGCCGGTTGGCTAGGCCGTCCCACACGAGACATTACCTTTTCAATTAATCATCTCACTTCATACTTCTTTCACATCTTTTCAATTCATTGCCACGGGTGGCCTTAATTAGAAAGTCACTCTTGGCACTTGGCCATATTCCATAATTCCAGTTTCCCTTTTCTACATTCAACCATCATTATTACCGTCAACAACAATAAGGCCTCCCATTTAAGGCATTAGTACACATATGAGCAATTTGGGAATCCTAAGCACATAGAGGCTTTTCATACAATTTGGCATATCAACCTTTATTCGATCTTGACATGAAGCCTTAACATTCCTAACACATATTCCACATGTTGAACACATCCTCAAATGGCAAGATGACATGATGAATCATTTAGAATTAATGTTGAACATAAATCCTTCAACACAGACACATTAGGAATAGCTAATTCTATAATGATCAATTTGGGACTTACACCGATTACATGAACACCGTGGGATTCGATTCTGAGAAGAAGGTGGTTTAGCCAACATACCTCAATTGAGCTTCCCTTAAACTCTAAAATGTTCCGTAATTCTTAGCAACTTCAATCTATTTTAGAAATATAACAAGTTTAACCAAAATTAGGAAGATGATCATGATTCTACCTCATTTGAGCATATTATAAAGCACTAGGTGTGCATTAAGGTTTTTAAGGCCCTTTTGTGAATGATTCCATCATTCACCAACCCATTCTCTACCATTTGTAGCTCACAATCTTCCCACTTTCTTTGATAACACATGCATACAAGATAACAACTCCCATACCTATGAGTTGTCTTGCTAATTACCCATTCTTAGATAAATTTCGAAATTAAGAGCTAGGGTGTAGAATCTTACATCTAGGATGGAGACCTAGTGAGTTTTCCTTGTTAATCATCAAATATTTGAGCAAGACTTGATGAATGAATTGTTGAAGAGCTCTCTCCCACTCTAGGGCACTTTCTCGCCCTCAAAATATCAGATTTTTGCTCAAAATATGGTCCTTTGCGTATATATAACGAAGTAGGGTCGGGTTATAAAAACTCAAATATGAACTTCCGAAACACGGTATGCGGTCGCATATGCGACCGCATAATGGTTATGCGATCTGCAGAAAAGGCTGCATAATTGCCCTCTAGAACTGGGCAAATCTGACTAGGTTTGCTAACATTATGCGGCCCGCAAACATGTTCTGCGGTCGCATAATGCACCGCAGAACCTCTCTCCGATAAATCTCAAAGCTGGATATGCGATCAGAGTGCGGCCCGCGAAACGGTTTTGCAGTCGCATAATGGGCCGCAAAAATGACATAAAAAATGGCCCAAAAGACTATCTCACCACATGCAATCCGATCATCATTAGCAGACTCCCCACATGGCTCGAAGCCATAGAACACATCATTTGTAACCCCTAGTACCCTTCCTTTATAACTTCCCCAATCTCGCACTGCTAATTAACTGAATACTTCATAAAATCATGTAACACTAGTCATAAAACACTCCAAAGACTCTACCAAGTACATATTCATCCTTGTCACAATCGCACGAACTTCCTCAAGCCCTCCGAAATGGCGTTACATGCATTCTATTGAATAGAAGTCTCATGGGAATCACACAAACTCAAGACTTCTTGCATGAGAAAACCCACCTGCTTAGCCTCTGATCGATATCTCTCTATGGATCTATTACAATCACAACCACTATGCAATCAATCCTCCTAACTGCATACTCGTCAACCAGATACAAGAATCTGTTGCATCTCACAAATGAACAACTGAAATATCTACCAACACATCCACATCTACGCATGGACAACACATCAAAATGGTGATCAAGCAACCATAGCCACCCCCCTCATAGTCCATCCACATCATCACAAGCCGTTGGTGTATAGCTGATACCGAGTGCGACATCAGGATTCAAGCTAAAACAAGGTCGCACGATAAGGAAAGAAAAGGGGATGTTTCCTAGATGCCATGAAGCCCCTTGAAGATAGGTATGAATGTCATCATATCAATCAACAAGACTCTACTAGGCACTTTCTCATGACTCGTAGAACATATGAATCTAGAGCTCTGATACCAGTTGTCACGACCCTAAACCCCACCTAGTTGTAATGGCACCTAATCCAACACGCTAGGTAAGTCAAACAACATAAGTTACTACTACAACGAGAAATCATCTATATGTTAATAAAAATTAAAAAGAATTCAATGCAACTACCCCAAGGACTGATAGTACATGTCATGAGCCAATATGATTTAGATTTATAAAGATTGTAAACGGAATAAATACAACATATGTTTGAAGGTTACATGAATAGGAATGAGGTCCTAATCTACCATGAACAAATGGTAGCTTGAATCTGGGATGCAAGTACAACATTAATGCATGCCTTCATCATCCACAACAGCTCAGCTCCAAGAATCTACATGCAAGGTGAAGAAGTATAGTATGAATACAACCGAGCTTATGTACTCAGTAAGTATCTTGACTAACTTCAAAGAAGTAGTGACTAGGTTTTTAAGTCAAAACATACTCACTTTGTAAAACTTGTGCAGCTCAATAACATTTATAATACAAAGAAAGAATTCCAGATAGACAGTCATAGAATAAAGAATATCAGCAATAAAGGTGCACATATACAACTTGCACCAACCACGCTCACAATGAGGTATGTTTATGCTCAATACTCATACCTGATTGTGAATCAGTGCCCAACATGATCTGATTCCGTATCAAATGCCAAATAACAAGTTCAAGAGAACCTTTCAAGAATCAAATATATCAATGCACAATGGCAAATTTCTTATCACATCAATCTGATATGCTACCAACAACTCAACAAAAAATGAGACATCAACTCCACGCAGGTAAATCCTTCTTGACAACCAAATAACAAAATTATAACAGAGGTATAGATTAGCATGTTAGATGCAATGCAAAAAAATATCAGTCACATGCACAATCAAGAATGTAACTCTCGTACCACCACATAAACATAAACAATAAAATCTCCCACATGCCATCACATAACATGACTACAATACCACTCTTATTTCGCCGCATGTGCACATAATAATAAAAGCCACCCTTTTTTTGCCACATGCACATATCACCACCCTTATTTCAACAAGTGGGCAACCTGAGAAAATGCCACCCGTATTTAGCTCCACGCGCATAACAATCGATACACCTCTTGCTAACACCCCCTCCCCCCCCCCGCCCCAATCATAATCTCACGGCAAAGACCTCATGACACAATATCATCACAATCACACGGTACGACCTCGTTCCATAATATTATTACAATCGCACGGCAAAGACCTCGTGCCACAATATCATCATAATCAATCTGCTCAACATTTCCACAAGTTCCATGATCACAACAATGCATGACAAGTTATCATCAAGAGGCATATCCTCATAACTCATCAATAAAACACACAAGGATATAATAACAGTAAAAAATATGGATAAGGCATGACTAAGGCTAAATAAATCATAGCAACCAAGTTCAAGTAGTCATACAAAGGATCACATATGTATCACTGAGTGCACACGCCCCAATCATGGCACATCACACGAATAAGTACGAATATGTGTTCATAACCTACATGTATGTACCTCCGAGGTAAATATAGCATAAGTCTAAAGATTTGCTTATGCCCAACAGCCCTACTTCGCACATGCAATTCTACCATCGCGAATGCGAAGACGCAATTGCCAAAAGCTATGGAAATGCAACAGCATCCCACGAACACGACCAACAATGACCCAAGCTGCACTCCATTTGAGCAAACGTGTCATCCTACACGCGAACGCGATGCCTCCCATGCCCTGAACCTTGTGAATGCGGTCCATGTGATGAGAACATGGTGAACAACTTCTCAATAATCAGAAAACTATACGCGATCGCGAAACACATCAGAACACTAGTATATCAGCAGTACAAAAACCATCCAAAATGGCCCGAAACCATCCCGAATCACACCCGATCCCCCCTGGACCTCGTCCAAACACATCAACAAGTCTAAATACATTATCCAAACTTATCCAAAAGCTTGAAATATCATATAATAATAAAACCAAGAATCGAAGATCAAGATCATTTCTTAATTTTTAAATCTTCAAACTTCGCTGAACGCGTCCGAATCCATCCAAATCATCTCGAAATAAGACCAAACATTGCACACAAGTTCCAAATAAAAAATCAAACATATTACAACTTCTAAAATAATGGTCCAAACTCGATATCATTAAAGTCAACTTCCGGTTAAACTTATGAAATTTCTGAAGCTTCAAATTGACAACTTTCGCTAAAAAGTGCCAAACCTACCTAAGAACCTCCAAATCAAAATCCATACATAATTTTAAGTCCAAAATCACAATACGAACATATTAGGACCCTCAAAGACGATCCCGAGACTATTTACATAAAAGTCAAACCTTGGTCAACTCTTCAACTTATAGCTTCCAAATTGAGAATAACTTTTTCGAATTACTCCCGAACTTCCCAAATATCAGAACCAACCAAGCATGCAAGTTAAATACCTCACATTGAGTTACTCAAGACCTAAAACTACCGAACATAAATGCCAATGCTGAAATCACCGACCGGGTAATTATAGTTGAACCATGGAAAGGCCAAAAAGGTGCACTTGTTTATAAAAGAACTTCTAGCCAGGAATACCAAGTTATGGATAGAGTAATATCAAAAAAAAAAAAAGTAAAATAAATAAAACCTCCCATATCTTTATCCGGACAAGTGAGTATCTACATGCCGATGTGCTTAAACAAGAAGGGCATAAATATGTATGGTTTTGTGGCAAGGTAGTTGAATAGGTTATGAAATGAATGTGATTGAAAATGAAGTGCAGTGTATTAACAGTGCTTAGGAGGGTGAGTCACTATTTTTCCACATTTGACCTATCCATCCCTTTGCAAACATTATGACCTATAAAGTCTTACTTGATCCTAGACTAGTCGAGTCTTACAATATGGAACTTGGTTGGAATATGAGTTTCTTTTAGAGAGACAACAAATTCTTTTTTATGTGAGTCCTTAAGTTATACTAGAATTCATATTTGAGTGCGCGAACGGATCTCTCCCTTTGGTTTGTCTGTGAGGGTACATGGTTTGCATCAGATTGGTAAGGTCCTTAGATCTTGAGTTGGCGATGACGTCCAAATCCACTCCTCAGAGAGTAAGTGTACGCAGCCGCATGTAATATAATTTACCCAACTATGAGTCGGGATCGAATCCCACGGGAAACAATATGCAGGCTCTTAGGCAAGTAAGAGAATTATCACTTTTTATGCTAAGCCAAACACTAGCAAGTGTTTTGAGAAAATATTATGACTAATGAAGAAATGTAAACTAACCTATAAAGCAAGTAAAATGATCATTGGCTACAAGAATAGATACAAAGGGAATTACACTCAAGTAACAATCCAATGTATTTCATGATTTTAAAATATGAGCGGATTTATGTTATTTAGCTTCGGATAATAAATCTATAGTAGCTTCTTCCTGATTGAATTATACCTAAAATAATTAAGGGAATTAAGTGCACTCGAATGTGGATATAAGTAGTTCAATCTTATCCCTAGGTAGAATCAATATTATGAGGGTTAACGCCTCAAGTTCTTGTTAATTATCTTTTCCAAACCCGGGTTTGCCTTTTCCAAGATAAATTCGAAGTTAATTGGCAAGTCCTAGGGTTAGCTAATCCCCTTGAAAACCTAAAAGAATCAAGAATAATTAAAGAAAAAATAAACTCACTTCTTAGTTAATAAAAATCATTCAATACACAAGCATAACAAGAGTTTTAATCCAAACATGAGTAATGAGCATTTCCATAAATAATAAGTAAATAATGCAATAAAATACTACACACTTAGATATTCAATACAAAGCAAGAAATTAAAGATAAAATATATTGTTAACTCCCAAGTGTGGTGCAAGAACCCTAGCTCCCTAAACTTTAATTTTCTACCAAAGATATGTTTCCAAGAGGCTAGACCGAGTTTTATGTGGGTTTGTGATGAAGAAATTTTTTTTGGGTTTGTGAAGAAAGGTTCACATTTGCAAACTTAGACTTTGCTATGAACCATCGTAATTGCGACACCGATGTTGCATTTGCGAACATGGCCTTTGCTGTTGTCTATCGCAATTGCCATACATATGTCGACATTTGCGACCTCTGACTTCTTTTCTGGACATCACAATGCGATCCAGGGGTTCACATTTGAAAACGTTGGCTGGTCTGGTTGACCTTGCATTTGCAAGCCTCTCTTCGCTTTTGAGAACTTTGACTGGTCTGGTTGACTCTGCATTTGTGAAACTCAATTCGCATTTGCGACATCTAATGTTGTTTTCCTGATTTTTTCTTTTCAACTCATTTTTTCGCTCAAATCCACTTCATTTGATCTTTATTCTCTTTATGACCCATTGTACCTAAAATAAGAGCAATACATACCATAAATAGCCTCATTTTATAAATGAAGGATACAAAAATCAAAGCAAATAGACTAGATTAAGTGGTAAAATCACCACTTATCAGTTGGCACAATAAGCGAGTCCTAGTAGGGAATGTATTGGAGTCAATTTCTCAAATCCCAAGAGATACTTTTCCCACACAAAGTTAGGCAACATAGTTACCTCAAACAAGTCAAATCAATCCATTAGTTAGCCCTTCCCGCACAAATCCAACTCTGGGATGCTCGAATCTAGCAAAAATAACTTAATATCATAAATAAAAGCCATAGGAAGCGATTCCAGACAATAAAGATCGGATCTTTAATTAAAATAAAAAAGTCAACTCAAAAGTCAACCCTATGCTTACACCTCGGAACCTGACCAAACTCACAAATTCTGAACACCCACTCCGATACGAGTCCAATCATACCAAAATCATCCAATTCCTACCTCAAGTCGGCCTTCAAATCCTCATTTTATGCTACCTTGTTTCAGGCTCTTAAACTCGACGGTATGGACAACCTTAGTCTTGACAGGCAATAAATGATCAATGAAGGCGTCGACAAACTCACTCCACCTTGCCTGAGGGCTCCCCTCCTCGTGGGACTCCTCCCATAACTCAAACCAAGAATACGCTACCTCTTTCAGGTGGTAGGAGGCAAACTCTACTGATTGCGTCTCATTAGAATGCATAATTCGGAGAGTCTTATGCATCTAAACTATAAAATACTGGGGGTCCTCCTCAGGATTAGTACCTGAGAACACTGGAGGATCCAACTGAAAAAACTTGTTCAGCCTGGAACTAGTGGAATCCCCTTGCTGGTTGGAAGAAGTAGGTACAACATTCGATCTCTTGGCCTGTAAGCCACTATCTGACCCAACACCTGTATGGATACCCTTAGGTCCCCATCAGAAACACTGGGACCGGAAGTTGAGGCTGGAGGTACAACTGGAATATCAGTTGGAAGAGGAATCGTTGCACCCTTAGTAGGTGTAGGAATTGGTGCAGTATGAGCAGGAGTAGTAGAATCAGGCACTATGGGCCACAATTGTAATTTTTATTCTTGGCACGATGGCCACATTTTATATCTCATACACACTTCTTTCACTTTCAAGCATCATCATAGGTTATCAACAATAAGAGCATTTGAAATCAAGACTTTAAGTATGTATATGAGCAATAGGAGTCTTAAGCACATTGAGTTTTTCTTTAAAAATTAGGCATAATAAACTTGCAATTGAAACACAATTTTAACTCAAAACATTTTGATACATTGGTCATACTTGAATACATTCTCGAAGGAGAACATAATATGATAGGGCCAATTGGAACACATTTTGAGTATACATCTTTCGACACAAAGGTTATTTGGAATAATCAAATTTATTAGGAATGACGCGGAACATGTCATATAAGAACTTGGGCAAATCACAGTTCAAACTTACGAGGATATCATGGAATTCGGCTTTACAAGAGATGTTTAGCCAACATACCTCGCTTGAGCTTTCCTTAAACTACTACAATGTTACAAAAATCCTTGCGACCTCAATCAATTAGAGACATGACAAAATTGAACCATAATTAGGAAGAGATTCATGAGTTCAGCTCATTTAAGCGTTTCATCAAATACTAGATGTGTAATTTGACTACAAGATTATCCTATGGAGTCTTCCTTCACCCCCACAACCAAAATCAAATAACGATTCATCCTGGGTAGTTCAACAACCTCCAAGACTCCTCTATTGATACATGCATGCCATATCATCTAATCCCGGACATATTTAGGCTCGTAACAACTTGCATGGAAGACTTAGAACAAGAACTTACCCAGATAGGCAATGGCTTTGCAAGGGGCTTCCTTGATTCTTCATGATTCGGCAAGATGGTTAAGGAGAGTTGTTGGAGCTTCTTCCTCCCCACACTATTCCCTTGACCTCTCTAAAAACGCCAGACTTTTAGCTCCCAAATGACCCCCTTATATCTTTTATTAAAATGGGGTCGGGTTATAAAAATAGAAAATGGACCCTCCAAACTCAACTCCGCGGTTGTAGAGTGTACCGCAGGACAGGTATGCGATCCGCATAAGGGACCGCGTATTCATCCTCAAATACTGGGTTAGTCGGGTTAGGTCTATAGTAGGTCTGCGGTCCGTACACAAGTCATGCGACCGCGAAATGGAACGCAGATTCACCCTCCGAAATTTCTCATGTTGAATCTGCGATGAAAGTGTGGCCCACGATATGATTATGCGGTCGCTTTTTACCACAAAATGACCTCAAAAAATTGGCTCTATTTCTATTGCAATATGCGGAAAATTTGCAGTCCGCGAAGTGGTTCTGTGGTCACATAGTGGACCGCAGTGCGACCGCAGAAATACGATGTCCTACAAAAATTATTCTTCCGACTCCCAACGCATTGCACAATCGAAAAAGTCCGTACCGCGGCTTGCAAGCTCTCTGCAAAGGTTATCTACAACCTTCAAACATGTTAGCCTACCTCGGCACCACGAAGCCCCGGGTTCTAGGTAAAATTTTACGGGGCCTTACACGAACAGTAAACGAACTCAGAACCGGAGAAGGAAAAGAAAAGATGAAAATCAGAGAGTGAGGAAATCTAAAGCTTTTCTTTTTCTTTCTTTCTTCTGTATTTTACATTAGATTCGATTGTTTCTTATGTGTTGTTTGTGTTCTTGGTGATGTTAGGTAAGAGAAATTAAGGATCCTAGTGTGGATGGTGTGTCGCGATTTCTAGATCAGATTTGCATTCCTAGTGTTGATGATTCGATAGAGATGATCCATGAGGAGGCTCGTAGTTGTGGTGTTCTACTCGTCCAGGTGTTACAGAGAACTGTAATGATTCAAGGTTGCATTCTTGGGCTTGTCTCATCATGTTTGATTGTTAGCATGCCGTGTATGAGCATTAGTGATTAAGTGGTTACTTCAGAAGATGGTTATACCAGTATGGAAGCAATAGCATATCATTGTGGATTTTGTGCTAGGGTTGTCACGTATTTCGAGGATTTTTGATGCTATTTCGGTAATTATGGACTACTGAGAGCATGTTATATTGGTGGCAACTTCTTACATTTTGAGATTTTGAATTTGATGAGAAGGGTTTGCCTGAGCTACTGATGGATTGTGAATGTTTGATTATCATCATATTGTGCATAACGTCTTGTGTTTGGAGGTGTTGAAGGGTCTTCTAGTTTTTACGGTGGAATGAAATAAATTTTTGCAGCTTGTGGATGAGAAGGGTTTGCCTGAGCTACAGCAAGTCATAGAAAGATGTTTCTATGAGGTTAATGTAACGACTTGGCCAGTCATTTGGTATATTTGAATCCCTTTTCCCCATTTGATGCTCCCCCATGTGTATTTGTTCTTATGTGACTTGCGGCGATGGTTGGTTTGGTTTCGGCAGGGTTTTGGATTAAATTGAAACATATAGTTCCAAGGTTGAAAGCTTAAGTTGTAAGAGTTGATCAGGGTTTAAATATTGTGTAAATGACCCCATAATGGTTTTTTGATACTTCTAATAGGTTAGTATTGTGATTTTGGACTTAGGCGTATGTCCGGATTTTGATTTAGAGGTCCGTAGGTTGATTTGGCTCTAAATGGTAAAAGTTGGTAATTTGAAGGTTTGGAAAGTTCATAAGTTTGATTGGGGTTTGACTTTGATGTTATAGGATTCCGATTTTTGTTCCGAAATTTGGACTAGGTTTGTTTTGACATTTTGGACTTGTGTGCAAAACTTGGGTTCTTTCCGTATTAGTTAAGCTTGAATAGGACGATTGGTTTGAAGTCTGAATGTTTTGAACCTAAGAGTAGTTCCATATGTATTTGGCATTTGATTCGTTCTTGTTAATTTACCGCATGTGTTTTGAGGCTTTGGATAGTTCTGGATAGTGTGTATGGACTTGTTAGTGTGATTGGACGGGGTCCTAGGAGGCTCGGGTGGGTTTCGGACAACTCAGAGTATTTTGGAAATTTGCAGTTTTTGCTGGTGTCAGGTCTTCATCGCGATCGCAAAGTGTAATTGAAGTTGGAGTGGATCCTTGATTGTCTTTGCGACAAGGCAGTTGCATTTCAGGAGGGTAATTTTAAGCCTGGTAGTTTTCCTTCTTTACTTTCGTAGTTGAGGTCCGCGTTCGCGGAGAAGCTAAGTGTTGGGGATCTTTGGCCTAAGCGTTTGCGAGACCCTGGTTGCGTTTGCATAGGGTCAGGTTGGTTCTTCATCGCGTTTGCGAGGTGGTGCAGACCTTGGACTACATGTATATTTTGAGGCAGTCAATTTTTATGCTTTGTGAATGCGAGACATGTGCAGCTAGGGGTGTTTATCGGTCAGATCAAGCGGATAATACGCTTAATGGTTCAGCTTATCTGTTATCGAATTTTAAATGTTCTAATCTGTTAGCCAACCAATAAGGTAGCGGGTTGTTTGGTATCAGATTAGAAATTATCGGGCGGTGTATCGGTTAAATCTAAGACTAAGTGACAATGAAAATTAAAATTACATGTAGTCCAACTTCAACCGGCGAAATTAAAATAACAATTTCTAGTATAAAAGTCATCCTCGTATTTCTACCGTAGGACATCATCCTTATTTAAAATTACTTGTGACTTAATTGTATTGTTTGAAATTTGGACATATCTAAAGCTAAAAATTGTACTATACACTATGAGCTAAAATAAAATATTTTTGCAGAATAAAAAGAGGCTAACAATAAAGAGTGGAAGCCTCGTTTCAGATCATAATGCATATCCTTTGGTGTGTAAATAATATGCAAGATCCATTATTATGCTTTGAATTACAATTATATAGACCTCCCTTGTTTTTCAAAGGCATTTTTCAATGAGATTAAATCTTGTAACATTGAAAACAATTTAATTGCTTTTTACAATATGCTGTAAAACTTTATTTAATAAGAATCAAGAATGAGAGGGAAATAGTATATCGATAAATACCCTCCACAAATGCACAACAAGACACACTAAGCTGATGTGTTAACACATGTATAAAAGAAATTTAAATGATTTTTAACGAGTTAACAGTTTATCCGATAAGAAAATTGACTAATCCGCCCCCAAACTGTTAAGCCTTTAATTATAAAATCTCAATCCATTCACCATCCATTACCCTGATAACCCGATACCAATAAGCCATCGGTTCAGTTTGGTTAATGGTTACGGTTCGGTTTTGAACACCCCTACGTGCAGTTTTCATGGAGGATATCGCTGGGGAGACCTTACAGTTGTTATTTTCTAGGACATTGAACTCATTTGATCATATTTTGAGATTGTGAGCTCAGGTTGAGGTGATTTTCACTCACTTGGATTGTTTAAGCGTTCTTGACTCAAATTTGATTATTATTCATGATTTTACCTTTCTTTTTTGGATTTTAATTGGTGGATCTAAGAGATAATAATTAGAGGTTTTGGAAATACATTTCTATAATATAAAAAAGAGATTTTAACCCTGATTTGGAGTCAAATTTTGATGAAACATGAATATTTGGACTCGTATTCGAATGGGTAGTAGGGCTATTGACTTTTTCGGGTTCAAGGAGGCAAGCCCGCGTCGACTTTTTGATATTTAATAAAGATTGGAGCTTCATTACTTGGAATTAATTTCTATTCTTTTTTTGATGTTTTGAGTTGTTTTTTGCTAGATTTGACCCGTTCGGAGGCCGATTCGAGAGGAAAGGCTTTTTAGAGTATTGATTTGGCTTGTTTGAGGTAAGTATCTTGATTAATCTTCTGTGATGGAATACCCTTTAGGATTTGGCCTTAATTACCTATTTGTATTACGTAAAAAGTGACGTGTACATGAGCTGACGAGCGTGTGCACGGGTGAAATGTGTGGCTTATGACCAGATTAGACCTTAGACTATTAATATGCCTTAACTTGAAATTGTTCTTTATATGAAACATGCTTAGTCACTTTGTGACTGCATGAAAATGGTCTTTTCAATTGATTTAGCCATAGCCATGCCTTATATGTTGAACACCCATCGCATTTGTTTTGTTGTCATGTCCTCGTGTACCTTGTTGATAAATTTTGAGCTTATATTTTTAATGAAATTTGACATTTTTGTTTTGTGATAATTGTGGCACATGTGGATATGTTGGGCGGATTGTTTGGGTGTTGGCATTAAATTTTTGCCATGCGATTGTAATTGAAATTGTTTTTATGGTCTGGTGCAGAGCAATGTGGATGGATATTGTTATTATGTCAGGGCAGAGCAATACATATGTATATTGTTATAGTGTCAGGGCAGAGCAATACATATGTATATTGTTAGGGCGGAGTGATACAAATAGATGTTGTTATTGTGTTAGGGCAGAGCTATATAGATGGATATTGTTATTGTGTCAGGGCATAGGAATACATGTGGATATTGTTATTGTGATACGAGGTTTCACATGGTTGTATTTCTATTTGATGACTTGTTGTCAATCTGAACGTCTACTTGTATATAGTTGTTATCACATAATCTAAAGAGATTGTTGATATTGTTTTCTGTTATAGTTTCTATTGCAAGACTTTAATATATTCCATAGGTTACTTGACTAGTGAGTATCACATGACTTGAACCTTGTCACTGCTTCATAGAGGTAAGTCTTGATACTTAAAGGGTAGCAATCGTGGTGTACTCAAGCTACACTTCTGCATATTTTTGTGTAGATCCAGGTGTTGTAGGCAACCAACCTAGGTAGTGAGGGCTTGCATTGACCGTGAGGATTCAAAGTAGAGCTGCATAATGTTATAGTTCCTTGGATTCCCATGGCTTTATTTATACTATTATTTTTATATCCAAATAGTATTGTATTTGAGACATCTTTACTTATTCAGTTAGAGCTCATGACTTTGTACTACCTAGTTCTGGGAAATGTTTGAGTACTGCCATTTTTGACTTTAACTCTGTTTCTGCTTTCATATTAAATTTTGCCTTATTATATCATGTTTTGATGATTTAAATTTTGTTAACTTATTGCTTTTACCATGTTTCATAGACTAGTTTCCATCATGGCGCCTATGGTGGGATTTGGATAGTGAGAAGTTGGTATCAGAGATTGAGGTTTATAGGTTCTACGAGTCATGAGCATGTTTTGTAGAGTCTCGCAGATAAGTGCAAAGACATTTGTACTTATCATCGAGAGGCTACCCAACTATTAGGAAAAATCACCTTCTTTTATTCTTTATCGTGCCAATTTGTTATTCCAATGTTTGAATCTCTACTCTTTTATTCTCTAACATATGGTGAGGACACGTTCTACAGGATCAGCTGAGTAGGAAACACTTCCCCTTTCTAGAGCCACAAGAGTCTGGGGCCGAGGTTGAGGCCGAGGAGGGGCACGTGCTACAGCTAGAGCACTTGATAGAGCAGCAACTATGGAGCCTCTAATAGCTCCATTTGAGGATTAGGAGCCCGAGCATGTTGAAAATGTACCCGAGGAACCTATTGCAACACTGTGGCTCCAGGAGACCTTGGCACACTTCATGAGTATGTTCGGGAGTTTAGTCAAGGCCGGGTTAATTCTGGTTGCACCAGCTACTTCACAGGTCGGGGGAGGAGCTGAGACTCCTGCTGCCCGTACACCAGAGCAGCCGACTCATGCTTACCAAACACCAGGTGGTATATCGGTGCAGCCAGTAGATGTAGTTCAATCCAAGGTGGGGCCAGCCATGTCGGCTAAGGGATAAATATGTTTGGAGAGGTTTCAGACATCCTCCCTAATTTAGTGGAGAGGCTTATGAGGATGCATAGGGTTTCTGGGATCAATGTCATCACATTCTACGTACCATGGTTTGGTGGAGTAGAGCAGGGACAACCTTACTACTTTTCAGTTGAGGGGATCGGCATAAAGATGATGGCAAATTTATGAGGCGATTAGTCCAACTAGCGCAGCACCACATACATGGTCCTAGTTCTCCAATATTTTCTTGAAGGAGTTTATTCCACATACCCACGATGATGAGTTGCACAGTGAGTTAGAGTATTTGTGCTAGTGTAGTATGATTGTGTCTAAGTATGCTATGAGGTTTAAAGAGGTATCTCATCATGCACCTTCCTTGGTTTCCACATATAGACAGAGAGTCCGTAGATTCATTGAGGGACTCATTTATAGCCTCAGATTTGGGATTGCATAGGAGTTGGAGACTGAAACTACATTTCATCAGGTTGTGGAGATTGTTAGGAGGCTAGAGAATTTCCATGATTAGGATAGGGAGGCTATGAATCATAGTGGTTCTGGAGATTTAGTTTTTTTTTACTCTATGGCTCAGACTTTTCATGGTAGAGGCTTTGTCAGTCGATCAGTTCACTATGTACTTCAGGTTTCCTGTAGTGCTCCAGCTTGCCATGGATCTCAGAGCATTCGTACCATACATCCATGTTTCAGTGCATCTCCTGCATGGGGTTCCTACAACGGTCATTCCAATCACCGGGGGTAGATTTAGTACCAGCAGCCATGCCCACAAAGAGGTTATTTTGATTGTGGTGATAATAGTCGCATGGTGAGAGATTGTCACAGACTTCGGATGAATGGACCTTAGCAAGGTACTCAGGCTATGGTTCCTGCTCCAGCTGCTACCCCACCTGCACTACTGATACACATCCAATCCGCACTCAATAATGTGTGAAAACTGTCATTGCAATTATAATACCCAACTAGAGTCGGGGTCGAGTTTTTCAGGACGTTTATAATGGGTGTTGAGGTAGATACTTAAAGCGAGAACGTGAAATAACTAAATTATACTTCCAAACAAAAAGTGATTTTTGTCCAAATTAACACTAAGAGATTATACTAATTAAAAACAACTAGAGAGAGAGTAATTGTTTTTAAGCAATTGAGGAAAAGCCTTGGGTTGTAACTTTCACCTAGGTTCAAACCTATTGGGTATACTACGTTAATGCTTGTTTTGTAGATCGGGGTCTGTTATAACTCTCAATTCTCAAGTACCCACGCAATACCTCTCGGTTACAAATTGGTTATGCCCAAATTGGCTTTCTCAAGTTCAATTGGTAGCAATCCTAGCAATTGATATGAGTCCAAGTCGAGTTTTCCCTATCTCTAGTTCAAACACTTTAATAAAACTAGCCAAAAGCTTAACTAGCTCAATTTCTTGTTATCCAAGTTTTCCTAGACTACGTTCTTCTTTCTCAAGTAAGAACTAAGTGAAATAGGCATGAATCAATGTTTGCATCCATTAATTCTAGATATAATGCATAAACAAGTCTAAATAACAAACACCCAATCATAATTAAGCGTTAAAATTAATAACCCATAAGATTTACACACTAGAGTTGGGTCACAACCCTAGTTAAAATCTAGCTACTCATGCTAGAAAGCAAGGAAAACAAAGTAGCAGAAGTAATTAAAGCCATAAACAGAAATATATTGATAAAAATATCTACAATTTTAGTCACAAAGTTTCCAAAAGAGTAAAATATAACCGCTACAGCTACTAGAAATACAAAAACAATTCAAAAAAGTGCTTTCTGTCTATTTATAGTGCCCAGAAATTCACTTACAAAAATGCCCTTTAGAAGGTTTTACGGCCGCACAATTCCATGTGCGGATGACACTTTTTCTTCTACTCTTGCATGGGGAGGAAACCTGCAGCCGCATAATTCCATCTGCGGCTTCACTTCAGCTTCCGCGGCAGCCTAAGTTTATTGCGGACCGCACTTCCACGAGGCTTAACATTTGGTCTTTTTGCACCTTCTCTGAACTTTTCAAACTTTTTCAGTTCGACCAGATTTTGCGGTCACACAATTTGGTGTGCAGATCATGCTTCTTCAAAGCTCCTTTGACGCTTTAGTGCTTCTTCTGCGGCCACATAATTACTTCTGCGGATCGCACTTCTGCTTGTAGTTCTCCTTTTTGCCTTGTTGAGTTGGATTACTTCTTTTTGAGTTAGATTTATTCATTGACCTCCAAACCTCTAACGTGCCTACAATTCACACAATCTCATCAGATTTGGAAAGAAAAATCACTACTTTCGGACTAAAACTAAAGCAAGAAGGTGCTATTAAGTGGTAAAAATCCACAACAACTCCCCCAAACATAGGTTTTTGCTTGTCCTCAAGCAAATAGATTAGTTCCCACCTCCTTTAGGTGAAAGGTTTTCAAAGAGTCAATTGTAAGTTATTGATACTCAGTTAGGACCAACAATTACGTATAATACTCATGCATTTTTTACAAGGTGACAAAACATACGTTACATGCATATAACTTTAGTGCGACATTTGAACTTTAAGAATTGACTTCACTCATCAAGGACTCTTTTTCTGTCATGTAAATCATGGTGGACTCCAAACTCTTCCTCCTCTACCTTCCATTTGCCATGCTCACTTCAAGAATTAACACTTAATTTCTAGAGCACAAAAGGATTCAGTCTTCTCTCACAAAGGAATGTCACAAGTAAAGCTTCAAGTACTATAGGCTTGCCCCTCATGTAGATCTCAACTAATGTAAGCTCACTTAGCTCAAAATCAAGTAGGAACTCTTTCGGGTGGTAATGAAGGATTTTGGATTGGGGTACGATACCATATGGGATAAGTGATTACACCCTTCCTTAAGCACTCCACTTTCTCATTTCTTGGCTCACATTTACCAACCCTTAGAGGCATTTCTTTTTCTTGGGGGATAGAGTGACTTTCCATCACTCTTTATTGTTCATTTCATTCTTTTTCTCCCTTGATGTTCAAATTAGAGATAGTTGCCTCTTTTTGATTTCATCAATCTCCTTTTTTTTTTCTTTTTTGGAATTTTCTTTTTGTTCTTTCTTTTCTTGCCTTATCTTTTCTTGATGACCATTTCTTTTCTCTCTTTTTGTTGCCTTGATAACTCTTTGAAATTTCTCAAGTTTCCCCCCATACGTATGCCTTAAGCCAGTTATTACATAAGAGTGTTAAAGAAGGTTCGGGTGCCAAGAGAGGATTATAAATAAAACTGGTAAAGTCATGTAGCATGCTTACCAACAAAGAAAGGCTAAAGTCTCAATGGATTTGACTAGGGATAACAAACATCGAGTGGCAATAGAAAGCTCAAACGGATCAAGGAAATCCTACAATCATCTTCCAACCAAGTAAGCCTAGAACTTTGCCTTGAAACACATTCGGGGCAAGTTGTAATTTATCCACTCGAGCACTTGGACTAGCAACAAAATTCACCTCACGTCCCATACAACTAGACCGTAAAATAGGATAGAGTCTAAAGCCTACAATGATCACAATCAAATTAAAGATCACTATGGTCCAATCAACCACTTAATGATTATCAAAGTCAACTCAAGAACCTCAAAGTCACTAAGTAGAGCTATTTTCTTCCAAAAACCTTATTTCAAACCATAAGCATGCAGTTAAGTGTGTTGGTACCAAATGAAGCATGAATAACTCTTTATAAAGAATGACTGAATTAGGGATTTAATTCATTACTACTTACTATTATCATTACCTAAACACAAAATGGACTTATTCCCTTAAGAAAGTTGTAACACCATCCATTGGAAAGAGTCACCCAGTTCATAAAAAAGACCACCTTTGGAAAGAACCGTGACATTAACAAAATCAAAGGCATATTATCCACACTACTAAGAAAAGCATAAAAAACTACTAACATAAACAAAATCAAAGGTAAACAAATAAAGAAGGTAATGAAAGTAACAATTACTAATAGATAAAATAAAAATAAAGCAGAATCATCCAATTATTACATTCCAAAATATCCAAATGTATCCAATGTATCAAATAAGACACTCCCCCCCTCCCCGAATAAGAATAAGCATTTTCCTATAACAAAATAAGAGCAAAAGTAGAGAGGGCGAAGAAACTCCCTAAGTGTCCTCAGTCATAACTGTATCCCCAACAACATCAACCCAACTGAATGTCATCATAATGTCTGGGTGTGGCTGAAGAACGCATTGTCGGTGGTAAATCATGGCTCCTCAGTCGGAGCAGTGGGACCATCCTGTGTAGATGGAGCTGGGTGGGGCTGGGATGGGTTAATCAACATGTCAAACGGTAAATCTGCGGCTGTAGCTAGCCGGGTCACCTCAGTCCAAAGCTCATCAACTGACTTCTTGCTGGCCTGGGATTTCCCCATCTTCTTCACTTGCTTGGTCAACCCCTCAATCACAGCACCATGGTGTACCATTGTATCCATAATCACCTTCTGGTTGTCCATGATTTTGCTCGGCTTCTCATCAATGTCAGTGGGATCCTGGGGTGTCCGTGTATATGTCTGCCCTGTAACAACACTGGAGATATTAGACAGCTTTGATGTAGCTACCTGCATCTACCTTTTGAGACTCACCAATGTCTGGGTGATTCGCAAAGTAGATAGTGGGCCTGTAGGCATGGGCACCACCTCAGAGCTAGAGTAGGAACTTCAGTATGAGTTGTGGAAGGAGCTGAATATGGTGGCTCGGGCATAGCGGCTGCTACACTTGTAAAAGGCTCAGCTATGTGGATGGAATATCAGATGGACCAAAAACTACCATTACCAGGTCATCGTAGTAATAAACAGTAGTAGAAGGTTGAGCACTCTTCTTCGGGTGCCTCGGATCCTGCAGCTTGTACCACTCAAATAGCCCTGTCGGCTTGACCTTGGTGTCAAATGGCCTGGGCTCTACCTTGGCCTCTGTCAGATACTCAGTAATATGCTGGGGTAGGGGTAAGATGTGTTACGTTACCGTGCTAAAAGGGAAACTTTGGCCGACATCAGGGCACCCACATTGATCGAGTACCCAGCCTTAATAGATGCCACCATAACAGCTCGAGGAATAGGCAGGTTGTTCTCATTCCGGCATGGGTCAAGCCAGTTGCATATAAAGGTTTGCCACTTATTGGCCTCAAAACTCAGTGTACTCGAGAGAACAGGGACCCCAACAACAATCCAAAGAGGAGTGGGTTCCGGTGATAGAATCTCTGCAAGCCACGACCTGGCCTTCTTATTCAGAGCCAGCTTCTCTAAGTACTCTTTTGGCTCCACATTATCACACCCTAAGTAAGCGTTTTGAGTGTGCTAATCAAATTTCACATTTAGGTTGTGCACTTTGGTGACCTTTGTCTCTTTTAGAATATGCGATGTGTTGGCATAAAGCTCTCGAACAAGATGCTCATTTACATCCACCAACATTTCCGTAAATAACATCCACCCCTTCCTTTTTGTAAACTACTCCCAACAACGAGATTGTACTTGTCAAGATCTTTCAGTAAAAACTGTCACTCATGAGTCAAAGACCTCAAAGGCCACCACATCCGAAAATCAGAAATTGCCTGGCGACTCACAAATCTATCTTCTCAGGCCTCCTTCTTCTTTGACCTAGCCAACCCTGCATATATACGTGCTCCCCCCTCTCCCGTCATCTGGGGCATCATCAGAATCAGAGCCGATTGAAGCATTGGACTCATGACTGGACCTCTCCGTTCCATGGGAATTGTTGTGGGATGTAGAAGGCACATCTAGAGGCTCAAACTGTCCCTGTAGCCTGGATTGCTCCGTAGTGTGCTCTTCCGAAGTTGACATAGAGTTTCCCTTATAGGCTTCCCTAGATGGGGAATATGAGCTAAAATCGGAGAGGTCTCTGCCTCTCCCTAGGCCTAATGTTGCTTTCTTCAATATAGTTTTCTGCACACCTAGGGGCAAGGAACCTCTGCCTCGACTCCTTGAAGCTTCTCCTCTTCCTTTTGTAGATTCACCTCCACCTCGTGATCGTACCATTGTTTATATAAGCAAAAGAAGAATTGTCAGTTCATATTCGTGATTCAGCACAGTTAAGACACATGTAAGTAAGTGAGAACAAAAGAGAAGCAGTAAGGTTACAATTGGATAAACATACTGCAGAAATAGGGGAAGTGCGGCCCACAAAGGGGAAGTGCAGACCGCACAATTTCATGTGTGGCCGAACATCTGCATAGATGTGCGAGGGGCTCATATGTGTTTTCTCTGAATTACAGTGCAGAGGGCGTTTGCGGCTGCAAAATTCATCTACGACCTGCACAATTATAAGTGTGGTCCGCACTTTAGAAGTTCAAACGGCATGCCTCTGATAGACAATTCGGACTACTCTGCTGCCTCTCCAGAAATTATACGGTCCGTATAATTAAAGTGCGTCTGCAAAAATACCAATCTAACCAGTTGCCATAACTTAGAAACAGCGGACTGCTCAAATCCAAGTGCAACCGCACATTCATGAACACAACGGGCGAGTCTCAATTTTTTACCAAGGTTTTGCAACAACTTATTCAAATCTATTTAGCAACATGCTATACACATAAAAATAAGTTAACCCAACCCAATCTAGCACGCTTTATCAATTACCCAGTACAAAACTACCCCACATGGATACAGTGATGGAATATATAACAATGTCCTAAAAAGAAGGTTAAATGGGAAAAATAAATTCAAAAATTATAATAAAATAAAATAAACATGAAACGAAGCATACCAAATAGTGTAAATGTTCAAAGATCCTAGTGGGTGCAAATGGTGGTGTGTGTTTGAAAGTACTAGATCCTCAGGTAAACTCACAGAGCATTAGTAATTTTTCAAGAGTGTGAAAAGTGTAAAATGAGGCCTAAAGTTCTATTTATACTGAGATAATTTGGAAAGGTAAAGGGACGAGTGTAGCCATACAATTTCAAGTGTATTCCGCACTCGGCTACCCGTCCTTCATATGTCTGTCACTCTTGTGCGGTCCGCACAATTGAAAGTGCGGCCGCACATTTGCCCTGCAGTGACAGGTGAAAAGTTCAGAGACCCTGTCATTTAGCATCTAAGTTTGCTCCTGGAAGTGCGGTTCACAGAACAATTTTTCGGTCGCACGAAGGCTTCTACGGTGGCATTTGTTTTCTGCGGCCGCACAAAGAAAATGTTTTGTCCGCGTTTCTTATTTTGACGACACATCCTTGTCTACCATTTTTGATCTAACAATCATTCATACAGTGTACTTCAAATCAAGAAAAATAATAAATAACATCTAACTACAAAAAGAAAAAGGAAAATAATTTGGGTTGCCTCCCAAGAAGCGCCTTATTTAACGCCGTGGAGCGATGCAATATCATAGAATCCTCAAGTGAAGTAAATAACTACCACCACATGGATCTCTCCAACGTTTCCTAAGTAGTGCTTCACCCGGTGACCATTGACTCGAAATATTTCATTGTTCTTGTTATTCAAATTCAATGTACCAAAGGGTGTCACACCAACAATTTCAAATGGACCACCCACTTCGACTTAAGCTTCCCGGGGAACATCCTCAACCTTGAGTTAAACAACAACACTAGATCACCGGTTTATTGAACTCTTTGTTCCAAATATACTTCTAATGAAGATATTTCTTCTTTTCTTTGTACAAGGATGAACTCTCATAAGCATTGACTGGAACTCATCCAATTCATTCAAGTGTGCAACCCATAAGTTAGTGGCTACATCCCAATCAAGATTCAATTTCTTTAAGGCCCACATTGCCTTGTTCTGTAGTTCCACCGGAATATGACAAGCTTTTCTAAACACTAATCGGTATGGGGACATTCCGATAGGTGTCTTGTAAGCCGTCCTATGTACCCATAATGCATCATCAAGCTTCTTGGGCCAATCCGTCCCGTTTGCATTAACTGGTTTAGACATGATACTCTTTATCTCCCGGTTGGAGACTTCCACTTGACCACTAGCTTGTGGGTGATAGGGGGTTGTGACCTTGTGAGTAACACCATACTTGATAAGTAAAGTGTCAAAAGCTTTGTTGCAAAAGTGTGACCCCCATCGCTTATGATTGCATGTGGAGTACCAAATCTTGTAAAAATATTCTTTTTCAAGAAAGCCACTACACTTCTAGCCTCATTGTTCGGCAAGGCAACGGCCTAAACACATTTAGAAACGTAATCCACTACAACCAAAATGTAAGTATTTCCACAAAAACTCACAAAAGGGCCCATAATGTCAATACCCTAAACATAAAAAATATCAATCTTCAACATGGTTGTAAGAGGCAACTCATTTATCTTTGAAATTCCACCGGCCCGTTGACATTCATCACATTATTTTACCAAGTCATTTGCATCTTTGTAGAGAGTAGGTCAATAGAAACCACAACTTAGAACATTAGCCGTTATTCTTGCTCCACCATGTTGACCACCATATGGAGAGGAATGACAAGCTCCAAGAATATCACCTTTCTCTTTGAAGAGAACTTATCCGGAATGATAACACTCACAAAATAAATTTCCAAGTCCACAAACCACGGTACCTCTTTCACTGATAGTGCCAAAAGTTGTTCATCGGGGAAAGAATCATTAGTTTCAAGGCTGTTATGTGGCATCCCCTCCTCCTCCAAATAAGACAAGTGGTCTGCCACTTAGTTTTACTACCCTTCTGGTCTTGAATGTCAATATCAAATTCTTGCAACAACAGCACCCATCTCATCGGTCGAGCTTTAAATGCCTTTTTGCTCATAAGATAGTGAAGTGCCGCATGAACAGTGGGGACAATAACTTTGGTATCCAATTAAGTACCAAATTAGTTTCTTCACATCTAGCCAAGACTTTGTCCAAATTTGCAAGATAATCATCAAAAGAATCCCCAACCACCGATATGTCATCCATGAAAACCTCAAGGTAGTTCTCCACCATGTCCATTAAAATAGCCATCATATACAATTGAAAAGTCACCAGCGCATTGCACAAACCAGAAGGACTCTTCTTGAAAGCAAAAGTACCATAAGCACATGTAAAGGTTGTTATTTCTTGATATTTCGGAGCAATAAGAATTTGGTTGTAGCCCGAGTAACCTTCAAGGAAACAATAGAAAGTATGGACGGCCAGTCTATCGAGCATTTGGTCCACAAAAAGAAGTGTAAAGTGATCATTCCTTATGACATTGTTGAGCTTAAGATAATCCGTACAAACTCTCCAACCGGTCACCGTTCTTGTAGGAATCAACTCATTCTTCTCATTGGTAACAATTGTCATGCCACCTTATCTAGGACACGTTGAAACGGAGATGTACATGAACTATCAGAAATGGGGTAGGCAACCCCGGCATCCAACTACTTGATAATCTCCTTCTTGACAATTTCTTGCATGGCTTCATTGAGTCTTCTTTGATGTTCAATGGACTGTTTGGAAGCATCCTCAAACTTGATCTTATGCATGCAAAATGTGGTACTTATACCTCGAATATATGTAAAAGTCCACCCAATAGCCTTATTCCTCTTTTGCAACACCGCCAATGTGGAATCAACCTTCACATTAGTCAAACAAGAGGAAAGAATAGCCGGCAAAGTAGAACAAGGGCCAAGAAATTCATGCTGAAGGTGTGGTGGAAATAGCTTCAACTCCAAAGTAGGTGGCTCGTCAATAGAAGGCTTTTTAGGAGGAGTATTCTTATTCTCAAGATCCAAAGACAACTTTCGGGGTGCATAGTTATACGACCCCATTGCTTGAAAAGAGTTCACATATTCCATGAAACCATCAATCTCATCATCATCAAAGTTGAGCAAAACGGCTTCCAACATATCACCAACATTGATTTTAGCACTTGTATCATCAACATAACATTGGTCACCAAGTCCGCAAAAGAACACACCTCATTTCTATTTGGTTTCCGCATAGACTTGCAAACATGAAATACCACTTTTTTCATCACCAACCCGAAAAGTGAGTTTTTTGTCTTCCACATCACAAAGAGTCTTACGCATAGCAATGAATGGTCTCCGAAGAATAATAGGCATTTCATAGTCAACCTCACAATCTAAAATAACAATGTTCGCCAAAAGAATGAACTTATCACCTCGGACCAAAACATCCTAAATCACTCCCAACGGCCTCTTCGTAGTACGATCGGCCATTTGCAACCTCATAGATGTGGGCCTTGGTTTAACAATTCCCAAAGTTTTACAATTTCACTCACTTGATGTGTGACTTTGATAGTTTCAGTAATTATCGACCTCTTCTTGATCAAAAGATCTTTCATAAAATTGGTATAAACGGGCATTTGTTCTAAAGCTTCTACATATGGCACATTAATAGAGACTTTTCATCATTTGAATGAACTTCTTGAATTGATTCTCACCATTTTTCTTGGAAAGTTTTTGAGGATAGGGAGGTAGAGGCTTAGTCAATGGCGCCTTATCCTTTTGCACTACCGGCTCTGGTATGTCAATAATGTGATCCCTAGACAGGGTCACCCCCTTTAGGGTCTCTTCCACACAATCATCTATGCCAATCCGAACCTCATCACTTGATTGAACATCATTGTTTGGGATTTACTCCTCTTTTATCGCTTGGCCATCATCTACATGTCTCTTTTCAATTGAGGTGGGTGCATTCCCGCCTCTTCCATTTCTTGTGATAATCGCCATAGCAAGCCCCGTGTTGTTACAACCCTTTGGGTTTACCACCGTGTCATTTGGTAGTGCACCATTAGGACGAGTATTAAGATCTTGAGAGATTTTCCCCATTTGAACTTCAAGATTACGAATTGGTGTGGTATGTGAGGCAAGTTGGGCATTCGAATCGGCATTCTTTTCCATCATTTGCTTGAACATGTTCTCAATACGACCTATTTTATTGTTTGAAGAACTTGAACCATGGGAAGGATAAGGAGGTGGGTTGCTAGGTTGTTGGTACATTGGGGACTTTGAAAACCCGCTTCTCAATTTCCTTGATTTTTATTGTTTCCCCAACTACCTTGATTGTTGCCTCCCTAATTTCCTTAGTTGTTTCCACTGCACTTTCCTTTGTTGTTGTTGTTGTGCCAAGTCCTTTGATTGTTAGAACCCCAATAGCCTTGGTTATTTTGTAGTCGCCATTGTTGTTGATTGGATCCTCGGAAATTGTTCCTTTGCCCTTGGTGATTGTTCACAAATTGTACCTCTTCTTCTTGCTCATGATAAGAATCATCCTGATCAAAACTACCATTATCTTGTCCATAACTCTCCACTCTATATTGAAATTTTGGACCCTTGGTACTCTTCCTGTTGACCTAAACATTTACCCCTTCCATAACATGAACTTGCTTAGTTGCTTGAACTTGATTAAGTTAGTCCTTAGTGAGTTGGGTCATGATTTTTGTTAATTCGGAAATTTGTTGCCCATGGTCTTACAACTCTTTATCAAGATGAATCATGTTGGGAACACCTTGGGGGAAATTAGCTCGGGATTGCCAAGCCGAATAAGTTTCTGCCATCTCATCTAGAATCTCACATGCATCTGCATAAGGTGTTGTCATAAAGTTTCCCCAGGCCAATTAATTGTCCACACATTGGTTTGTAGTATTAATACCACGGTAGAAAGTTTGTTGGATCATGTTGTCGGTCATATCATTGTTCGGGTACTCCTTAACCATTGTCTGATACTGCTCCCACATTTCATGCAAAGATTCATTGGGCTCTTGCTTGAAAGCCAATATTTCATCCTGAAGAGTAGCCATCAGCCAGAGAGAGAAAAACTTAGCAATAAACTTCACTGCCAATTCATCCCAGGTATGGATAGAATGATTAGTCAAACATTTGGATTTACCCCATAGAGAGAAGGGTAAAAGCCTTAGCCTCACAGCATCCTCCAAAACATTTGTTTGTTTCCTCCCCCAACACAATCCATAAAACCCTTCAAATGTTTATCAGCATTTTGATTCGGTGCCCCGGTGAAAAAACCATGTTGCTCTAGCAAAGTAAACAACATATTGGTAATTTGAAAGTTTCTCGCCCTAATGCGAGGGGGGACTATTGCACTTGCATAACCTTTGTTAGGTGAAATCTAGTGTTGCGTCGCTTGTGGTTGTGGTGGCGGAGGTGGAAGCACGTTGTCTTGTTGACCACAGCCTTGATGATTTGGTTGTGGCGCTTAAGACATGTCATGTAGTTGTTCCTTCTCGCCGTCCACCATGCCCAATGGCGAATTTCTGAGATCATTGTTCACCATTTTGTACCTACAATTACTTCAACAAGTTAGTATCACGGATGGAAAAGAAGACATTTATAGAACACACTCAAATATATGGCTAACACCATATAACTCCCCGGCAACGGTGCCAAAAATTGATCCACGCCCAATCCGCACTGAATAATGAGTGGAAACGGACATTGCAATTGTAATACCCAACTAGAGTCGGGGTAGAATTCCTCAGGGTGTTTATAATGGGTGTTGAGGTAGATACTTGAAAAGAGAACGTGAAATAACTAAATTATACATCCAAATAAAAAGTGATTGTTGTCCAAATTAAAACTAAGATATTAAACTAATTAAAATCAACTAGAGAGAGAGTAATTGTTTTTGGTGTTTTTAAACTATTGAGGAAAATCCTAGGGGTGTAACCTTCACCTAGGTGCAAACCCAATGGGTATACTACGTTAATGATTGTTTTGTAGATCGGGGTGTATTATAACTCTATATTCTCAAGTAACCAGTCAATACCTCTCAGTTATAGACTTGTTATGCCCAAATTGGCTTTCTCAATTCTAATTGGGTAGCAATCCAAGCAATTGATATAAGTCCAAGTTAGATTTTCCCCATCTCTAGTTCAAACACTTTAATAAAACTAGCCAAAACCTTAAATAGCTCAATTTCTTATTATCCAAGTTTTCCTAGACTAAGTTCCTCTTTCTCACGTAAGAACTATGTCAACTAGGCATGAATCAATGTTTGCAATCATTAATTCTAGATATAATGCATAAACAAAACTAAATAACAAACACACAATCATAAACAATCATTAAAATTAATAACCCATAAGATTTACACACTAGGGTGATTCACAACCCTAGTTAAAATCTAGTTACTCATGCTAGAAAACAAGGAAAACAAAGTAAAAGAAGTAATTAAAGCCATAAACTACAATTAATTGATAAAACTATCTCCAATTTTAGTCACAAAGTTCCTAAAATGGTGAAATATTACCGCTACAGCTGGTAGGAATACAAAGCTTTTTCTTAAAAAGTATTTTCCGTTTATTTATAGTGCCCAAAGATTCGCTGAAAAAATGCTTTTTGGGAGGTTCTGCGGACGCACAATTTCATATGCGGGCCGTACTTTTTTTTCCTACTCTTGCATGAGGAGGAAACCTGCCGTCGCATAATTCCATGTGCGGCTGTCCGCAGAATTTGATTGCAGACCACACTTCCGTGATATAAAACACTTTGTCTTTTTGCACTTTCTCTAAGCTTTTTAAACTTTTTAAGTGCGACCAGCTTTTGTAGCCGCACAATTCGGTGTGCGGACCGTGCTTCTTTAAAGCTCCTCCAAGGCTTCAGAGCTTATTTTGTGGCCATACTTCTTTTTCTGCAGACTGCATAATCTTCTGCAGCCGCAAAATTACTTTTACGGACCGCACTTCTTCTTGTAGTTCTCCTTTTTTCTTGTTTCGCTGGAATACTCCCTTTTGAGTTAGATTTCTTCATTAAGCTCTAAACCTCCAACATGCCTGCAATTCACATTATTTCATTAGATTTGGAAACAAAAATCACTACTTTCGGACTAAAACTAAAGCAAGAAGGTACTAATAAGTGGTTAAAATCCACATTTATCAACTACTAACTAGAGGTGGAGGACAGGCGGGTAGAGGTCATATTAGAGGGGGAGGCCAGACACGTTGTTATACGTTCCCAGATAGGAATAAGGTAGTTGCATCAGATGCAGTCATTACATGTATTGTTCCGGTTTGTCATAGAGAAGCATCAGCTTTATTTGATTTTGGCTCTACTTATTCATATATTTCATCGTACTTTGCTTCATATTTGAATGTATCTCGTGATACACTGGGTAATCATGTTTATGACTCTATACACGTTGGGGATTCTATTAAGGTGGACCATGTATATTCTTCTTGTTTGGTAAATATTGGGGCTACGAGGCTAGGGATGATCTTCTGTTGCTTAATATGGTGGATATTGATGTGATTTTGGGTATGGATTGGTTATCTTCATACCATGCTATTCTTGATTGTCACGCTAAGACCATGACATTGGCTATGCCGGGGTTCCCGAGGTTGGAGTGAAGAGGTTTCTTGGGTCATATTCCTAATAGGGTGGTTTCTTTCCTGAAGGCACAACAGATGGTTGAGAAGGGGTTCTTGGTGTACTTACCCTTCGTTAAAGATGTGAGTGTTGATACTCCCACAGTTTATTCAATCCCTGTGGTGAGGGAGATTCTAGATGTTTTTCCTACAGACCTACCGGGCATGCCACTCGATCGGGATATTGATTTAGCACCGTGCACTCAGCCCGTATCTATTCCACCATATCGCATGGCTCCTAGTGTGAAGGAGTTGAAGGAACAATTATAGGAATTGGTAGATAAAGGTTTTATCAGACCTAGTGTGACATTTTGGGGTACGCCAGTTCTATTTGTGAAGAAAATGGATGGTTCCATGAGAATATGCATTGACTAAAGTAAATTGATCAAGGTTACCATCAAGAACAAGTATCAAGTGTCGCGTATTGATGATTTTTTTGATTAGCTTCAGTGTGTGAGGGTATTCTTGAAGATTGACTTGAGATCGTGGTACCATTAGTTGAAGATCAGGGCTTCAGACATTCCTAAGAAGACCTTCAGGACCCATTACGGGCATTATGATTTATTGGTGATGCCGTTTGGGCTGACCAATGCCCCCAACATCTTTAATGCACTTGGTGAACAATGTGTTTCACCCTTATCTGGATTCCTTAGTCATTGTGTTTATTTATTATATATTGGTATATTCTCGCAACCGGGAGGAGCATGACCAACGTTTGAGGATAATGCTCCAAACATTAAGGGAGAAGAAGCTATATGCTAAGTTTGCCAAGTGCAAGTTTTGGTTTGACTCAGTGGCATTCTTGGGTCACGTGTTGTCCAGTTAGGGGATTAACTTTTATTAGAAGAAGATTGAGGCAGTTCGGAGTTGGCCCAGACCTTCTACCATAATAGAGATCCAGAGTTTCCTAGGGTTGGCTGGGTATTATCGCTACTTTGTGGAGGGGTTTCTATCTATCACATTCCCATTAACTAAGTTGACTCAGAAGGGTGCCCCACTCAGGTGGTCTGATGAGCGTGAGGAGAGCTTTCAGAAGCTCAAGACTGCCTTGACTACAACTTCAGTTCTAGTTTTGCCTTCGAGATCGGGTTCATATACAGTCTATTATGATGCTTTATGGGATGGAATTGGGTGTGTGTTGATGCAGGATGATAAGGTGATTTCCTATGCTTCACGTTAATTGAAGACCCATGAGAAGAACTACCCAGTGCATTATTTGGTGTTAGCAACCATTGTACACACGCTTATGACTTGGAGGCACTATTTATATGGCGTGTCTTATAAGATGTATATAGATCACTGGAGTCTTCAACATCGATTCAAGCAAAAGGATTTGAACTTGATGCAATGGAGGTGGTTGGAGCTGTGGAAGGACTATTATATCACCAATGTTTGTCATCCTAGGAAGGCCAATGTGGTAGTCGACGCCTTGAGTAGGAAGGCAAAGAATATGGGGAGTCTTTCTTTTATTCCAGATGGGGAGAGGACTTTGGCTATAGATGTTCAAGATTTAGCCAACAATTTCGTCTGATTGGACATTTTGGAGCTTAGCAGAGTCCTTTCTTGTGTTGTATCACAGTCGTACTTGTTTGAGCACATCAAGGCCCATCAGTATGATGATCCCCACTTTCTTGTCCTTATGGACACGATGCATCGAGGTGGTGCTAGGGAGATGAGTATTGCTGATGATGGTGTGTTGCTGCTTGAGGGCCAGATTTGTGTTCCTAATGTTGATAGGCTAAGAGAGCTGATCCTTGAGAAGGCTCATAGTTCTCGGTATTTTATTCACCCAGGCATGGCGAAGATGTACCATGACTTGAGGAAGGATTATTGGCGGCGGAGGAGGTTACACCCCATGTTTTCGTATGTAAGAGTACGTCGTAAGTCAATTGATGTAAGCTCAGAAATGAAATCATCTTTGAGAAGTTTACAAAGTTAGTTAATCATGTTAATGTGGAGGTTACAAAAATTTAAGATCATGAATACCAAGTACCATAAGGGTTTGAAGGCTTAGAAGCTAAACTAATTGAAGAAAATAAGTTTCGTCGAAAGTCGACAAGTTAGGAATGTTATAACATATATTTCTGGGGTGAGACTAGGGTGATTAAAATTATAAAGATATTATGTTATGAGTTATTTTTGAAGTCCAGCGAGTTGTGAAACAAAAGTTAGAAAAGGTCATCACAAGTTGCATTCATAAATGTGTTGAATCTTAAGTCAAATGTAGCTGAGATTTTTTCCTAATATACTTAGAATTACTAGATGATCTACCTACCAATTGAAGATCTACGAGTCTAGTTTCTAACGTATTAAACCGTTCATCGATACGACATCAGTAGAGATATATTCATGTTTTCGCGAGACCGCGCAAGCAGCTCTCAGTGGGACCCACTTAGGCGGTGGACGACCCTTGAACATTTTAAAGGTCTTGGACAGCTTATTTTTTTGTCATTTTCGTCGAAGGACAGTTCCCAAACCCTCCCAACACCTCTCTAATAGTTCTCGAAGGTTCCAAGTCAAATTCAAAGGTGTTTTACCTAAACCTAACCTCAAAAGTTAGCCTAAGTGAATAAGAGAGTCTCTATGGTGTCGTGATGTGATTAAGGGTGCTTATAAGCTAAGGGGATCTTTGGTTCGAGTTTTTTCAGATTATTTAAGGTATGTATAACACCTTATTTCTTGGTATTAATATTATCTATGTGTTGGTTGAATTATTTGGATGAAGAATTATAAGATAGAACTTGAAGCTGTATAAGAATTTATTATCTCTTATTGGACTATTTTGGAGTTGCAAATATGACTTCATATGGCTGGACATCGTGGGCAATAGATTGGTTATAATATTCTTTTGTTGTTATGCTTGTCAGTATGTTGATTATGTTGATGAAGTTGTAATTTAGGAGAAGAAGCAACCACACAATACCCAGAAGTTGTTCATGTCGTTGTTTTATCTGGTTGGGCTGGTTGATGTTACATTTATGATGGATATAAGGTTGGACTGTCATGTCGATATATATGTTTATATGCTGGACCTATTGTTGGTGTTGTAATTATAGGCAAGATGGGAAAAATAGTTGGGGTTTGGTTCCTATCCAAGCTTGCCGCTCGTCGTGATAAATAGCAGTTTTGTGTGTCACGTTTGTACACTTGTTGTTCTGTAGATTGATTGGTGTTGTTGGGCTGTTGTTATATGGTATTTCAGAAGGCCCTTGTTATAGGGGAGATGCTGCCCAAATTTACATAAACGAGCTACTAGCTTAAGTTATGGAATTAGCCTTTACTGAGCACTGATTTTGAATCTCCTTATGCCGTGGTAGATTGAGTTGAGTTGTTTGAAGAATTGCTTTGAAGGTATTAAGCACTCAACGGAGTTAAGGTATGTTAAGGATAAACCTTTCTTTATATTGCAATGCTCCCGTAACTACATGCTTTTGTTAACGAGGCATAAAGAGAAGTTCGTATTCCTGAATTTATGTACATTAACCTAGTCTCATAAGCTACAGTATTCTCCCTTATCGGGATTTTATATTTAGTTAAGTATTGTCTTCTTTCAGTCAGGATAGTAGAGAGTCTATATATATATAGTATTACAGTATTTCCACCACCACCGAGCTATAATCGGTGGGCATGCCCCTATTGGGCAGCCTCTGATCAGATGGCTTATAACATATATTTGAAGTCTTAGAAGCTAAACTAATTGAAGAAAATAAGTTTCGTCGAAAATCGACAAGTTGGGAATGTTATAACATATATTTTTGGGGTGAGACTAGGGTTATTAACATTATAAAGAGATTATGTTATGAGTTGTTTTCGAAGTCTAGCGAGTTGTGGAACAAAAGTTGGAAAAGGTCATCACAAGTTGCATTCATAAATGTGTTGAATCTTAAGTCAAATGTAGCTGAGATTTTCTCCCAATATACTTAGAATTAGGGGATGATCTACCTACCAATTGAAGATCTACGAGTCTAGTTTCTACCGTATTAAACCGTTCATCGGTACGACTTCAGTAGAGAGATATTCATGTTTTCGCGAGACCTTGCAAGCACCTCTTAGTGGGACCCACTTAGGCGGTGGACGACCCTTGAACATTTTAAAGGTCTTGGACGGCTTATTATTTTTTCATTTTCGACAAAGGACAGTTCCCAAACCCTCTCTAATAGTTCTCGAGGGTTCCAAGTCAAATCCAATGGTGTTTTACCTAAACCTAACCTCAAAAGTTAGCCTAAGTGAAGAAAAGAGTCACTATGGTGTCGTGATGTGATTAAGTGAGCTTATAAGCTAAGGGGAGCTTTGGTTCGAGTTTTTTCAGATTATTTAAGGTATGTATAACACCTTATTTCTTGGTATTAATATTATCTATGTGTTGGTTAAATTATTTGGATGAAGAATTATAAGATAGAACTTGAAGTTGTATAAGAATTTATTGTCTCTTATTGGACTATTTTGGAGTTGCAAATATGACTTCATATGGCTGGACATCGTGGGCAATAGATTGGTTATAATGTTCTTTTGATGTTATGCTTGTCAGTATGTTGATTATGTTGATGAAATTGTAATTTAGGAGAAGAAGCAACCACACAATACCCAGAAGTTGTTCATGTCATTGTTTTATCTGTTTGGGCTGGTTGATGTTACATTTATGATGGATATAAGGTTGGAATGTCATGTCGATATATATGTTTATATGCTGGACCTATTGATGTTGTAATTATAGGAAAGATGGGAAAAATAGTTGGGGTTTGGTTCCAATCCAAGCTTGCCGCTCGTCGTGTTAAATAGCAGTTTTGTGTGTCACGTTTGTACACTTGTTGTTGTGTAGATTGATTGGTGTTGTTGGGCTGTTGTTATATGGTATTTCAGAAGGCCCTTGTTACAGGGGAGATGCTGCCCAAATTTACATAAACGAGCTACTAGCTTAAGTTATGGAATTAGCCTTTACTCAGCACTTATTTTGAATCTCCTTATGCCGTGGTAGATTGAGTTGAGTTGTTTGAAGAATTGCTTGGAAGGTATTAAGCACTCAACGGAGTTAAGGTATGTTAAGGCTAAACCTTTCCTTTATTTTGGCATGATCCCGTAACTACATGCTTTTGTTAACGAGGCATAAAGAGAAGTTCGTATTCCTGAATTTATGTACATTAACCTAGTCTCAAAAGCTACAGTATTCTCCCTTATCGGGACTTTATATTTAGTTAAGTATTGTCTTCTTTCAGTCAGGATATTAGAGAGTCTATATATATACAGTATTACAGAATTTCCACCACCACCGAGCTATAATCAGTGGGCATGCCTCTATTGGGCAACCTCTGATCAGATGGCTTATAACATATATTTGAAGTCTTAGAAGCTAAACTAATTGAAGAAAATAAGTTTCGTCGAAAGTCGACAAGTTGGGAATGTTATAACATATATTTTTGGGGTGAGACTAGGGTTATTAACATTATAAAGAGATTATGTTATGAGTTATTTTCGAAGTCTAGCGAGTTGTGGAACAAAAGTTGAAAAAGGTCATCACAAGTTGCATTCATATATGTGTTGAATCTTAAGTCAAATATAGCTGAGATTTTCTCCTAATATACTTAGAATTAGGGGATGATCTACCTACCAATTGTAGATCCACGAGTCTAGTTTCTAACGTATTAAACCGTTCATCGGTACGACTTCAGTAGAGAGATATTCATGTTTTCGCGAGACCTTGCAAGCACCTCTTAGTGGGACCCACTTAGGCGGTGGACGACCCTTGAACATTTTAAAGGTCTTGGACGGCTTATTATTTTTTCATTTTCGACAAAGGACAGTTCCCAAACCCTCTCTAATAGTTCTCGAGGGTTCCAAGTCAAATCCAATGGTGTTTTACCTAAACCTAACCTCAAAAGTTAGCCTAAGTGAAGAAAAGAGTCACTATGGTGTCGTGATGTGATTAAGTGAGCTTATAAGCTAAGGGGAGCTTTGGTTCGAGTTTTTTCAGATTATTTAAGGTATGTATAACACCTTATTTCTTGGTATTAATATTATCTATGTGTTGGTTAAATTATTTGGATGAAGAATTATAAGATAGAACTTGAAGTTGTATAAGAATTTATTGTCTCTTATTGGACTATTTTGGAGTTGCAAATATGACTTCATATGGCTGGACATCGTGGGCAATAGATTGGTTATAATGTTCTTTTGTTGTTATGCTTGTCAGTATGTTGATTATGTTGATGAAGTTGTAATTTAGGAGAATAAGCAACCACACAATACCCAGAAGTTGTTCATGTCGTTGTTTTATCTGGTTGGGCTGGTTGATGTTACATTTATGATGGATATAAGGTTGGACTGTCATGTCGATATATATGTTTATATGCTGGACCTATTGTTGGTGTTGTAATTATAGGCAAGATGGGAAAAATAGTTGGGGTTTGGTTCCTATCCAAGCTTGCCGCTCGTCGTGTTAAATAGCAGTTTTGTGTGTCACGTTTGTACACTTGTTGTTCTATAGATTGATTGGTGTTGTTGGGCTGTTGTTATATGGTATTTCAGAAGGCCCTTGTTATAGGGGAGATGCTGCCCAAATTTACATAAACGAGCTACTAGCTTAAGTTATGGAATTAGCCTTTACTGTGAACTGATTTTGAATCTCCTTATGCCGTGGTAGATTGAGTTGAGTTGTTTAAAGAATTGCTTTGAAGGTATTAAGCACTCAACGGAGTTAAGGTATGTTAAGGATAAACCTTTCCTTTATTTTGGCATGATCCCGTAACTACATGCTTTTGTTAACGAGGCATAAAGAGAATTTGTATTCCTGAATTTATGTACATTAACCTAGTCTCATAAGCTACAGTATTCTCCCTTATCGGGATTTTATATTTAGTTAAGTATTGTCTTCTTTCTATCAGGATAGTAGAAAGTCTATATATACACAGTATTACAGTATTTCCACTACCACCGAGCTATAATCGGTGGGCATGCCCCTATTGGGCAAACTCTGATCAGATGGCTTATAACATATATTTGAATGTTTAGAAGCTAAACTAATTGAAGAAAATAAGTTTCGTCGAAAGTCGACAAGTTGGGAATGTTATAACATATATTTTTGGGGTGAGACTAGGGTTATTAACATTATAAAGAGATTATGTTATGAGTTATTTTTGAAGTCTAGCGAGTTGTGGAACAAAAGTTGGAAAGGGTCATCACAAGTTGCATTCATAAATGTGTTGAATCTTAAGTCAAATGTATTTGAGATTTTCTCCCAATATACATCGAATTAGGGGATGATCTACCTACCAATTGAAGATCTATGAGTCTAGTTTCTAACATATTAAACCGTTCATCGATACGACATCAGTCGAGAGATATTCATGTTTTCGCGAAACCGCGCAAGCAGCTCTCAATGGGACCCACTTAGGCGGTGGACGATCCTTGAACATTTTAAAGGTCTTGGACGGCTTATTTTTTGTCATTTTCGACCAAGGACAGTTCCTAAACCCTCTCAAGACCTCTCTAATAGTTCTCGAGGGTTCCAAGTCAAATCCAATGGTGTTTTACCTAAACCTAACCTCAAACGTTAGCCTAAGTGAAGAAGAGAGTCTCTATGGTGTCCTGATGTGATTAAGGGTGCTTATAAGCTAAGGAAAGCTTTGGTTCGACTTTTTTCAGATTATTTAAGGTATGTATAACACCTTATTTCTTGGTATTAATATTATCTCTGTGTTGGTTAAATTATTTGGATGAAGAACTATAAGATAGAACTTGAAGTTGTATACGAATTTATTGTCTCTTATTGGACTATTTTGGAGTTGCAAATATGACTTCATATGGCTGAACATCGTGGGAAATAGATTGGTTATAATGTTCTTTTGTTGTTATGCTTGTCAGTATATTGATTATGTTGATGAAGTTGTAATTTAGGAGAAGAATCAACCACACAATACCCAGAAGTTGTTCATGTCGTTGTTTTATCTGGTTGGGCTAGTTGATGTTACATTTATGATGGATATAAGGTTGGAATGTCATGTCGATATATATGTTTATATGCTGGAACTATTGTTGGTGTTGTAATTATAGGAAAGATGGTAAAAATAGTTGGGGTTTGGTTCCAATCCAAGCTTGCCGCTCGTCTTGTTAAATATCAGTTTTGTGTGTCACGTTTGTACACTTGTTGTTTTGTAGATTGATTGGTGTTGTTGGGCTGTTGTTATATGGTATTTTAGAAGGCCCTTGTTATAGGGGAGATGCTGCCCAAATTTACATACACGAGCTACTAGCTTAAGTTATGGAATTAGCCTTTACTGAGCACTGATATTGAATCTCCTTATGCCGTGGTAGATTGAGTTGAGTTGTTTGAAGAATTGCTTTGAAGGTATTAAGCACTCAACGGAGTTAAGGTATGCTAAGGATAAACCTTTCCTTTATTTTGGCATGATCCCGTAACTACATGCTTTTGTTAACGAGGCATAAAGAGAAGTTCGTATTCCTGAATTTATGTAATAAGCTACAGTATTCTCCCTTATCGGGATTTTATATTTAGTTAAGTATTGTCCTCTTTCAGTCAGGATAGTGGAGAGTCTATATATATACAGTATTACAGTATTTCCACTACTACCGAGCTATAATCGGTAGGCATGCCCCTATTGGGCAAACTCTGATCAGATGGCTTTTAACATATATTTGAAGGCTTAGAAGCTAAACTAATTGAAGAAAATAAGTTTCGTCGAAAGTCGACAAGTTGGGAATGTTATAACATATATTTTTGTGGTGAGACTAGGGTTATTAACATTATAAAGAGATTATGTTATGAGTTATTTTTGAAGTCTAGCAAGTTGTGGAACAAAAGTTGGAAAAGGTCATCACAAGTTGCATTCATAAATGTGTTGAATCTTAAGTCAAATGTATTTGAGATTTTCTCCCAATATACATAGAATTAGGGGATGATCTACCTACCAATTGAAGATCTACGAGTCTAGTTTCTAACATATTAAACCGTTCATCGATACGACATCGGTAGAGAGATATTCATGTTTTCGTGAGACCACGCATGCAACTCTTAGTGGGACCCACTTAGGCGGTGGACGACCCTTGAACATTTTAAAGGTCTTGGACGGCTTATTATTTTGGCATTTTCGACCAAGGACAGTTCCCAAACCCTCTCAACACCTCTCTAATAGTTCTCGAGGGTTCCAAGTCAAATCCAATGGTGTTTTACCTAAACCTAACCTCAAAAGTTAGCCTAAGTGAAGAAGAGAGTCTCTATGGTGTCGTGATGTGATTAAGGGTGCTTATAAGCTAAGAAAAGCTTTGGTTCGAGTTTTTTCAGATTATTAAAGGTATGTATAACACCTTATTTCTTGGTATTAATATTATCTATGTGTTGGTTAAATTATTTGGATGAAGAACTATAAGATAGAACTTGAAGTTGTATACGAATTTATTGTCTCTTATTGGACTATTTTGGAGTTGCAAATATGACTTCATATCGCTGGAAATTGTGGGTAATAGATTGGTTATAATGTTCTTATTGTTGTTATTCTTGTAAGTATGTTGATTATGTGGATGAAGTTGTAATTTAGGAGAAGAAGCAACCACACAATACCTAGAAGTTGTTCATGTCGTTGTTTTATCTGGTTGGGCTGGTTGATGTTACATTTATGATGGATATAAGGTTGGAATGTCATGTCGATATATATGTTTATATGTTGGACCTATTTTTGGTGTTGTAGGTACAGGAATGATGGAAAAAAGAGTTGGGGTTTGGTTCCAATCCAAGCTTGCCGCTCGTCGTGTTAAATAGCAGTTTTGTGCGTCAGGTTTGTACACTTGTTGTGGTGTAGATTGATTGGTGTTGTTGGGCTGTTGTTATATGGTATTTTAGAAGGCCCTTGTTACAGGGGAGATACTGCCCAAATTTACATAAACGAGCTACTAGCTTAAGTTATGGAATTAGCCTTTAGTCAACACTGATTTTGAATTTCCTTATGCAGTGGTAGATTGAGTTGAGTTGTTTGAAGAATTGCTTGGAAGGTATGATCCCGTAACTACATGCTTTTGTTAACGAGGCATAAAGAGAAGTTCGTATTCCTGAATTTATGTACATTAACCTAGTATCATAAGCTACAGTATTCTCCCTTATCGGGACTTTATATTTAGTTTAGTATTGTCTTCTTTCAGTCAGGATAGCGGAGATTCTATATATATATATACAGTATTACAGTATTTCCACCACCACCGAGCTATAATCGGCGGGCATGCCCCTATTGGGCAACCTCTGATCAGATGGTAAGTTATATATCGAGCCTTCTGTGGCCGAGCGCGTATGAGAGAGCCCAGAATGGACGAGATACAGAGCCTAGTATGGCCGAGCACCTATGTGCGATCCAAATACGGCAGAGCAGTTACACATACCGAGCCTTATAGAACCATACATATATTTTACTTACTATATTGAGAGAGATGAGTCAGTATCAGTAGGTAAGCATATCTTCAGATTATCTTTGAATCCCAGTTACTTTCAATTATTATATTATCAACTTTCAGTTATTCGGTTGCCATACATACTCAATACATTATTTCGTACTGACGTCCCTTTTGCTGGGGATGCTGCATTTCATGCCTGCAGGTCCTGATAGACTGCTGTATAGACCTTCATAGCAGACAATGTCAAACATCAGCTTGGTTGGTAAGCTCCACTTCCTCGGAGTTACCATGTCTATTCCTTGGAGTCAATTTTATATATACATGTTTGATGGGTAGGTCGAGGCCCTTTCCCGACCATGATATTGTTCAGTTATCTCTAGAGGCTTGTAGACGAGTCCTGTACATTTTATATATCAGTATTGTGGCTTTACTAGCCCTATGCTGATGTTTAGTTTGGTATTGCTGGTTGTAGACATTATTTTTAGATGATTCAGAATATGGTCTCATCAGCCTAAGTTGAGGGTTACCCCTCTATAGTTCATAGTTACAGAGTGGTACGCTCAGGCGGAGTATGGCACCGGGCATCAGCACGCCTCTTCAGGTTTGGGGCGTGACAAACATGGTATCAGAGCAGTTCTATCCTAGGGAGTCTACAAGCCGTGTCTAGTAGATCCTTGTTTATAGATGTTTTGTGCACCACATTATATAAACAGGAAGCTACAAGGCATTTAGGAGTCTGTTACCCTTCTTTCAAATCTAAATCGTGCTATAGAGCTGAGTCATAAGAGTTCGAGCCAAGACTTATATTTGCTAATAATATAGAGATACTTTCAATTAGAAAGAATTACAGCTAGCCAGAGGGCTAATATAGCAACAAGTAAGGGCACTAATAGAGAGAGAGTTCTTGATGACGTGGCCCTGTTTGAGAACCTATCATATCGTGCATACCATATGTGCAAATTTCCAGCTTAAGACCCTAAGATGGGAATATCAAATAGACCCTGTGAATAGCAGGCCATGGGAGTATTATAAGGTAAAAGTTTAAGTTTCAACATGTAATTGAAGCAAGGTGAAGGAGGGTACGACATACCCTGTTAGTGAAGATTATCAATATTTACAATTCAGGTAGAGAAATACAAGTACTCTGAGTTTACTTTCAACAGCAATAGAGGTATGTACAATTGGCCACACCCATCTCAATTATGCCCAATGGAAGCTAACAAATAAAGTTTAAGAGAATGATGGGATATCAGGATCCAGCTGGGGTTAGAGTAACCTAAACTTGTGGAATGGGCCAGGGGAGCTAAAATTTAAACAAGGTTTTGTTGAAGTTTTTAGAATAATGTGATAGACATAAATATTAGCAGGAAAATAAGAAGAGAGTAAATGAAGCGTTACGTGTAAGGTATGATAAATGGGTGACAACAGTAATTCAAAATATGACAAGATGACATAGTCTATAGTCAAGTGAAAGAAAAGACAAGATGTGACAGGCCTTGAGACAATAAGAGAGTATAAGTTGGTGACTCCCACGTGATTACCAACAAGCTAAGTTAGACCCCGGGCGTAAATAAAATTAGTATTGGCTAGTAAAATAGATAAAACCGAACATGATTTAGGGACTAAAGGATTTGATAATAGTCATCATCATGAGAATTTCAGAGATCGCGTTTCGGTAATGATAGAATGGACAACGGAAGAATAACCTTTAAAGGTCATTCAGGAAAACGCTTCCCTAAAGCAAGCACAGTGAGCAGAGTTAAGCTTAAGAAACTATGTGTGCCAGTTACACTAGGTGTCACCCTCGTACGTAAGAAATTCAGTAATCCCTGGTAGAAACGGGTTACACAAGGTAAGTAAGAGTCAGTAAAGACGTGAAAAGATAGCAAGGATGAAGAGGTGAAATATATATGTGTAAATCTTCATAGCATTAAATGTTAATACTCCCCTAAATGGGGAAAAGATGGTGTGATATGGTATTAAGTCGAAGTTAAGTGGTTCAGGTAACAATGAAATAGTAAAGGAAGAATGCGGTAAAATGGCAAAAGGAATGATATTGCATTTATTCAGATCCTAGAGATATGTTACGACTCTAGAACACGGTTCAAGCACGATGTCGGGGAGAGGCAGTAAGGGTTCCTGACCAGGATGTTATTGATAAATAAGTGTGAATGGACACTTGATACATTAAGAGCCAGTGTCGAAGGCAAGTTAAGACAAAAGACATAACCCAAGAGAGTTTACATAGAATATATATATGAGCATGGTCTGACGAGTAGTTAGTAGTTGATCTAGGAAGAGCCTAGTTATGGCTAGACAAGATGTCTCAGATAAATCAGCAGATCATGCAAGATAAACATAGTGATATCCAGCACATGAAATTTCGCCTCACAGATATGACATCGTAATCCTTGAGAAATATTCAGATATAAGTTGGGGTAGTTAACGGTATTGTATCAGTATTACAAAAATAGAAGAGAGTGCCACTGGGGAGATAGTTAAAATTTTAGTTCAGAAGTAACCCTACGAGCACAAGGGCGTAGAGGTAAGTAACTAAGGATAATTATAGGCGAGTAAGTACATCAAAAATTTCGTCGGGTATACGATGTAAAACACTCCGAACTTTACATGAGTCAGAGGGTCTTCTCTAAATGCTACAACGAAAGACTAGCTGAGGAAATAAGGAAAGAGGATTCAACATAAGCCTAGTGGCCTAAAGAAGAAATGATCTTGTAACAACAGTCTCACTACAACATTGTATGCACTCTAAAACAAAGTGGCACCTATCGTGACTAAGGAACAGAAGTAAAATCAAAAGTAATATTCGAGATCATATGGGTTGCACGAAATTCAAATAGTTGTGGGCACTAAGATAAGCCAAGTATTCATGCAACAAGTGGCAGAACGACAAGGAAAAGTAATTGCTTGCTTTTAAACAAAGCTGAGAAGGCACGAAAGGAATTATTCTATCAATGACCCAAAGTTAGTTACATTATGAACACACTTAATATTTTAGACTATTGTCCATGTAGCATATATGTTGACATTCCTACAGCTATAGTAGACTCCGGTATAAGTTAAAAGAAAGAATTGAGTCCACCTCACAGATAATGGCTTGAATTGTTAGAAGATTATATTATCGATGTTCCATAGCGCCCATGAAAGGCGAAAGCAATAACTAATACCCTGAGCACCAGATCAAAAGATAGCTTAAGCCTTCTTAAAGGTCAAGAGAGAAGAGGAAACTAAAGAGTTACATCAGCTAAGTAAATCAAGAGTCTGATTATTAGATCTAGATAACTATAGAAATCATATTCAAAACATTGTAGAATCATTCTTAATATCAGAGGTACGATAGAGATAGTACATCGACCATATTATATAATGAATCTACAATAAAGCTAGTTGATAAAGTACCAGTCTCATAAGGAGTAAGTATGAAGCTCTCACCGGATTGTGTATGCACTAGAGGTGCAAGTATTATAGTAGATCTTCAAGTTGTGGACATTAATTCCACCTCTATGGAAGGAAGGTTATGAAAATGATAGAAGATATAATGCAAGATTCAAAGATAATAAAGGTAAAGTTAAAGAAGGTAGAGATACTAAAGCGCAGAAGGTTGTGAATAGTCCATACTTCATATAGAGGGCTAGAAGTGTCGTGATTCAATATCCACAAATGATAGTGCTGTCATCAGCGATATATCTTCTAGCATATGGTTTCTAGGTACCGAGAGGTCTAGTTAAGAGAGTACAGAAGAGCTAGAGAGGGCGTGATATTTCACTTGAGGTTCCAGAATAACATAAGGAAATGTATGGTGCTAGTAAGCTAAAGGAAGGCTGTGAGTACTATAAATAGATATGTGTAGGTCGCAAGCTAAAGTATGGTAGAGCAACAGGGTTTTAGGTGGACAGGATTAAGGATAAGAAGAGGTGATTGAGAATGTTATGAGAATATGTAAGGCCTCAGGATTAAGTCCATCAAAACAAGACAATTGATGGTTTTCGTAAGTTATAGAAAGCCCTTTATAGCCTGAATGAACTCGGAGAAGTTTAAGACTACGAGCATTTATAAGAGATGGAACGCTGCCCTAGTAAGAGAATAAGGGTGTAATTATGATAAATGTTAAAAGGATGACATTTAGGCCTTCGATTGAGTAATGATTAAAAGAGAAATTATTTCATGTATTGCATGGGATTAAAATACCCCCATAAGATGAATCACATTGGGATGATGTGAAATATGGTTATTGAATATTAGTATCATCCCTAGGTGGATCAAGAAAATAACTTCAAATGTTCCCCAATGAGACGTGAGCCCTAAAGACAATGTATTACGTAAGAGGTTTCAAGTTATTAGTGGTAGATTATAGATCAACATTAAGGTGAATCAACAATAGGCAGATAAAAGTTCCAAAATACGAGATGAGATTAGGCCGTCATTATTAAGATGCACAGTAATGGGGAAGAACTAAAAGACTTAGATTTGTACATATAGGATAAGTAGCGAGAGAGTAACCTGGAGTTGGGTAGCAAACCTCAGTACTAATAAATTGAAGTAAGTGTTGTGGTATAGTATAAGCTACCTAGATATAGTAAATCCATAATCATTGCTAATCGAGGCTATGAAACAAGATATAGCAATAGTCATAAGTTCGACAAGTACCGAGCGAAAAACTTTAGTACACCTATAGATGCCTAGAGGGATAGCTTGTCATAGTTTTGTATATGTTCATAGAGTGAGGCCTAGAGATTGGCTAAAAGTTGGAGGACAAAGGAGAGAAGAGTCACATAGGTGCATATATAAGGACAGAGTCATACATGCTGTATGACATAAGGTAGCAATAGTTACGAGATTGGAAAAATTCCGACCACAAGTCGTGGTGCGAGAAAGAGGCCTAAAGGGGGGGAATGGCCTAGCCTATGGAGTTATTCACAGAACTGTTGCCTAGATGGAAAGGAAAACAGTAAAGTATTAGTAAGTCCTATAGGCTATGAGACTGATAAGCACATCAGACAACATTCGAGGACAAATGTTCCAAAGGGGGGAATGATATTACACCCCATATTTTCGTACGTAAGAGTACATCGTAAGTCAATTTATGTAAGCTCAAAAATGAAATCATCTTTGAAAAGTTTACAAAGTTAGTTAATCATGTTAATATGGAGGTTACAAATACTTAAGATCATGAATACCAAGTACCAAGAGGGTTTGAAGGCTTAGAAGCTAAACTAATTGAAGAAAATAAGTTTCGTCCAAAGTCGACAAATTAGGAATGTTATAACATGTATTTTTGCGAAAAGTCTACGGTGATTAATATTATAAGGAGATTATGTTATGAGTTATTTTAGTCGTACGATAGTCGTGTGTTATGTTTTGATGTCTAGCGAATTGTGGAAAAAAGTTTGGAAAAGGTCATCACAAGTTGTATTTATATATGTGTTGAAACTTAAGTCAAACGTAGATGAACTTTTCTCCCAATATAATTGGAATTAGGGGATGATATACCTACCAAATTGAATATCTATGAGTCTAGTTTGAAACTCATTAAACCATTAATCGATACGACATCAGAGTAGAGAGATATTCGCATTTTCGCGAGACCGCGCAAGCAGCTCTCAATGGGACCCACTTAGGCGGTGGACAACCCTTTAATATTTTAAAGGGCTTGGACGGCTTATTTTTTGTCAATTTCGACCAAGGATAGTTCCCAAACCTCTCAACACCTCTCTAACAGTTCTCAAGGGTTCCAAGTCAAATCCAATGGTGTTTTACCTAAACCTAACCTCAAAAGTTTGCCTAAGTGAAGAAGAGAGTCTCTAAGGTGTTGTGATGTGATTAAGGGTGCTTATAAGCTAAGGGAAGCTTTAGTTCAAGTTTTTCCAGATTATTTAAGGTATGTATAACACCCTATTTCTTGGTATTAATCTTATCTATGTGTTGGTTAAGTTATTTGGATGAAGAATTATAAGATAGAACTTGAAGTTGTATAAGAATTTGTTATCTCTTATTGAACTATTTTGGAGTTGTATATATGACTTCATATGGCTGGAAATTATGGGAAATAGATTGGTTATAATGTTCTTATTATTTTTATGCTTGTCAATATGTTGAGTATGTTGATGATATTGTAATTAGAAGAAGAAGCAACCACACAATACCTACAAGTTGTTTATGTCGTTGTTTTATCTTATGGGGCTGGTTGATGTTACATTTATGATGGATATAAGGTTGGAATGTCATGAAAATATATATGTTTATATGCTGGACCTATTGTTGGTGTTGTAAGTACAGGAAAGATGGGAAAAAGAGTTGGGATTTGGTTCCAATCCAAGCTTGCCGCTCGTCGTGTTAAATGGCAGTTTTGTGTGTCAAGTTTATACACTTGTTGTTGTGTAGATTGATTGGTGTTGTTGGGATGTTGTTATATGGTATTTCATAAGGCCCTTTATACAGGAGAGAGCCTATACATAAATTATTACAATATTTTCATTACCATCGAACTATAATCGACGGGCAGACCCATATTGGGCAACCTCTGATTAGATGGTAAGTTATATATCGAGCCTATTGTGGCCGAGCGCCTATGAGCGAGCCCAGCATGGCCGAGGTACAGAGCCTAGTATGGCCGAGAGCCTATGAGCAAGCCTATTACAGCAGAATAGTTACACATACCGAGATTTATAGAATCAGACATATATTTTACTTACTATATTAAGAGAGATGAGTCAGTATAAGCAGGTAAGCGTATCTTCATATTATCTTTAACTCTAAGTTACTTTCAGTTATTATATTATCATCTCAGTCTCAACTTTCAGTTATTCTGTTGCCTTACATACTCGGTCCATTATTTCGTACTGACGTCCCTTTTGCTGGGGACGCTGCATTTCATGCCTGCATGTCCTGATAGACAGATGTCTATACCTTCCGAGTAGACAAAGTCACACATCAGCATGGTTGGTAAGCTCCATTTCCTCGGAGTTTCCAGGTCTATACCTTGGACTCCATTTTTTATTTACATGTTTGATGGGTAGGTCGAGGCCCTGTCCCGACCATGATACAGTTCAGTTATCCCTAGAGGCTTGTAGACGAGTCCTGTACATTTTATATATCAGTATTGTGGCTTTACCAGCCCTATGTTTATGTTTCGTTTTGTATTTCTGGTTGTAGACGTTATTTTCATATGATTCAGAATATGGCCTCATCGGCCTAAGTTGAGGGTTACCCCTCTAGAGTTCACAGTTACTGAGTGATACGCTCGGGCCGAGTATGGCACCGGGTGCTGGCACGCCTCTTCGTGTTTGGGGTGTGATAGAGGAAGAAGAAAGACATTGTTGAACATGTTGCACGGTGTTTATATTGTCAGTAGGTTAAGTATGAGAATTAGAGATCTAGTGATTTTCTTCAGAGGCTAGATATACCGAGGCAGAAGCGGGAGAGTATTGCTATGGGTTTTGTGGTTGGGCTACCACGAACCTTGAGGAGTTTTGATGTTGTGTGGGTCATTGTGGATAGACTGAACATGTACGCACACTTCATTCCAATCAAGACTTCCTACAGATCAGAGTTAGTTAGATCGGGTTTATCTTAAAGTGATTGTTCTTCTGCATAATGTGCATGTGTCTATACATCATATCGAGGTACTCAGTTTACATCACATTTTTTTAGAGCGATGCAACATGAATTGGGCACACATGTTGAGTTGAGTATGGCATTTCATCCCTAGTCGGACGAGCAGTCCGAGCATACTAATAAGATCTTAGAGGAAATGTTGAGAGCCTATGCCATTCATTTCGGGGTCCAGTGGGATCAATTTCTACAAGCAGAGTTCTCCTTCAACAACATCTACCAGTCGAGTATCCAGATGGCTCCATATGAGGCCTTATATGGGAGACAATGTCATTATCTGGTTAGTTGGTTGAAGTTTGTGGAGGCTAGGCTATTGGGAACCTATTAAGTTCGTGATACATTGGAGAAGGTGAAATTGATTCAGGAGTGGCTTCATACAACGTAATCAAAGGAAAAAGAGTTATGCTGATAAGAATGCTCGTGATGTGGCATTAATGTGTCACGACCCAAACTCTCTCCTTAGGAGTCGTGATGGCACCTAGTATCTGAACTAGATAAGCTGGATGATAAACATTATCTAGAACAAATAAAGCATTAAATAACGAGACAAGATTTATCATAAAAGCGGAAATATGAGTAATACATGCCGAAGTGTCAAGTTAATCCCTTGGTATATTGTTCCTTTAGAGTTGTTGGAGAGAGTCGGTGAGGTAGCCTACGGACTTTCTTTGCCACCCAGCTTATCGAAGGTGTCACGCCCCGAACCTAGGAGCGAGACAAGCACCCCGTGCCTCACCTAACCTGGCGTACCAAATTGCGACTAAGGGACTCTGAACACATAATGTCATACTTTGGCCATGGGGCCACCTTGCAAGACAATTTGCGAAGCAAAATATAAAACTGAATGGAAACTAGCACTAACTAAATATAAATATAAAGCTAGGCCGACAAGGCCGTCATAGCTACTACAGCTGACAAACCACGAATTTATACAAACCCAACATACTGCACTAACCAACAGGATATGCCTACAAGCCTCTACTGATAGATGTACTGTGATCGGAACAGGGCCCCGACCTACCCATAACATATATACAGATATACATAAGATGTACACAAAACTCTAGTCCTGGCAACTCCGAAAGACGTGGAGCTTACCGATCAGGCGGAACTCGGAAAACACCTACTGAGGAGGTCTACCCGTCTGTCTGTCTGAACCTGCACGCATGAAATGCAGCGCCCCCAAAAAAGGGACATCAGTACGAAATAATGTACCGAGTATGTAAGGCAATAAAATAACTGAAATCTGAAACTGAACTGATAATATGATAACTGAAATTAACTGGGAGTCAAAGATGATCTGGAGATATACTTACCTGCTGATACTGACTCAACTCCTTCAATATAGTAAGTAAAATAATTGTACGGCCTTATAAGGCTCGGTATATATAACTGCTCTGCCATAGTAGGCTCGCTTATAGGCGCTCGGCCATACTAGGCTATGTATCTCGACCATGCTGGGCTCGCTCATAGGCGCTCGGCCACAGTAGGCTCGGTATATAACTTTCCATCTGATCAGAAGTTGCCCAATAGGGGCCTGCCCATCGATTATAGCTCGATGGTAATGAAAATACTGTAATACTGTATATAAGCTTGCTGCTCTCTTGACTGAAAGAAGACAATACTAAAATTGAATATAGAGTCTCGATAAGGAATAATATTGTAACTTATGAGACTAGAATAGTGTGAATAAATTCATGAATATGAACTTCTCTTTTGTCTCATTACTAACACATGTAGCTACGAGATCATGCCAAAATGAAGGAAGGCTTAGCCTTAACATACCTTATCACAATCTTTTCAATCACCAAGTTGAACTCACCTCTTCGCACCTTAATCTACAAGAATGATAATAATACTATCGTTAAGTTACGAAAGGTACAACTATCGCACAACGAACGACAAACCTATTTTGTATTAAAACGGGCAGCATCTCCCCTATAATATGCCCTTCCTCCAACTTCAAGATAACACCAACAATACAAGGACAGAACAATAACAACATATATACATCATTTTCCAGCCCTATATACACCATCAAATACTACAAAACAGCCCAACACACCCCAATCTCTTCGTACACAAAACGACCACCGTAGTAGTGTCAAACGATCCGAAAATGTTATGACGAACGACCAGCCAACCACCCTACATTTATATGGTGTTTATAAACCCCCTTCCTCCTCCAAAACTCCACAAAATAGTAATAAAACACGCAGCCCAACAGCAACACAAAACAGTCCACAAAACAGTCCGCTACAAGTGAATAACTCGAACTCACGGCTTCCGATCACCGTCCCGTGAGTTCTTACAAGTATAGAACGACTTACCATGAATTTACAGCAGAAAAAATGGATGAAAGAGAGCAGAAAACTCACCTTATTTGTTGGATAACTCAGCTCCTATCTTGGTTCTTCAAACTCTAAGTTTTACCTCCAATTGGAACTTGAAAGGGAGAGAAAATCAATTAGGGTTTGTGGGAAATTTTTTGGAGGATTCTTTGCAGAGCTTATGTCTGGTTATTATGCTCTATTTTAAGTCTAATATATGAAGAAAATAGGCCCTTAAAAGGCCTCTTTGGACGACCCGAAATGGCCCATTTTTGGGCTTTCATTTAAGCAAGTAGGTGACACACCTACTTGTCACCTAGCAGCTTGCGCAGTATCGCGAAAATGCACATAACTCTCTACTCCGATGTCGTATTGACAAATGGTTTAATGCGTTGGAAAATAGACTCATAGATCTTTAATTTGATGGGTGGAACACACCATAACTCTAAGTATATTGGGAGAAAATTGCAGTTACATTTGACCCAAAGTTTCAGTAAAACTTATGAATGTAACTTGTGATGACTTTCATCGACTTTTGTTCCACAACTCGCTTGACTTAAAAACATAACACACGGATGTAATACGACTAATATAAATCATAACATAATCTCTTTATCATGTTAATCACCCTAGTCTCACCCCAAAGGTACATGTTATAACATTCCCAACTTGTCGACTTTCGATGAAACATTGTTTTATTTAATTGCTTTAGCTTCTGAACTGTCCAACCCTCTTTGTACTTGTTGTTCATGATCTTCAATATTTGTAACCTCAGAGGTAACATGATTAACTTACTTTATATACTTTTAAATATTATCTCATTTTTTTGTCCTACATTAGTTTACTTACGACGCATTTTTACATACGAAAATATAGGGTGTAACATCACTCCCCCCTTGGGAACATTCGTCCTCGAATGTTTACTCTTGGAGACTTTGGAAACTTTTTCCAGAGTATCCTTCGTACACTAGGTTAAAACCAACCTGCACGTAGCCAGAAACATACTATGCATGCCACACATGGCCAATCTTTATAAATAGCAGCAATTTGCCTCTGACATAATCCTGTCTCGTAGCCCTGCTACATCTGGAACACACAAACGACCCTTGTATCTGAGAACCCCATCTCCCTTGAGCTCTAACAATGGCTTCTTCTGCTGCGGAACTCGCTCTCTCAACTCGACCAACTCTGGGTCCTCGTACTGCCTTTCCTTGACTTCAACTATGAGGGATGATTTTGCAGTGTTTTGGATTACAACTCCACCATCCTCAGAATCTACTAACCGAACCCCCAATGAAGCCAATTGATGAATATCTCTAGCTAATTGTCTTTTCTCGGGCTCTACATGTGCTAAGCTACCCATAGATCGGCGACTTAAGGCATCTGCTACAACATTAGCTTTCCCTGGATGGTAGAGAATGTTAACATCGTAATCTTTCAATAACTCAAGCCATCGCCTTTGTCGCAAATTCAACTCTTTCTGCTTGAAAATATATTGTAGGCTTTTATGATCAGTAAATATATCAACATGAACACCATATAAATAATGCCGCCATATCTTAAGTGCATGGACAACCGCAGCTAACTCGAGGTCGTGGGTCGGATAATTCCTCTCGTGCTTCCTCAACTGCCTTGAAGCATATGCAATTACCTTCCCATGTTGCATCAGGACACATCCTAACCCGACACCTGATGCATCACAATACACGGCATAACCCTCTAGACCCTCTGGAAGTGTTAGAACTGGAGCTGAGGTCAACTTGTTCTTAAGCTCTTGGAAACTCCGCTCACAAGCCTCTGTCCATTGAAACTTAGTTTCTTTCTGTGTCAACTTCGTCAATGGTGCCGAAAGGGAAGAAAAACCCTCTACGAACCTCCGATAGTATCCTGCTAAGCCTAGAAAGCTACGAACCTCTGTCGGAGTGGTAGGTCTAGGCCAAGATTTCACGGCCTCAATCTTCTGAGTGTCCACCTTTATCCCTTCATCTGATACAATATGCCCCAAGAATGCTACAGACTTCAACCAGAACTCACATTTAGAAAACTTAGCATACAACTTACGATCACAGAGGGTTTGGAGTACCGCTCGCAGGTGGTCCGCATGCTCGTCCTCTGAACGGGAATAAACCAGAATATCATCAATAAATACTATCACGAACAGATCTAAAAATGGCCGGAATAGGCTATTCATCAAGTCCATAAATACAGCGGGTGCATTAGTCAACCCGAAGGACATGACAAGGAACTCGAAGTGGCCATATCGGGTCCTGAAGGCTGTCTTCGGAATATCTTTTTCCCGAACTCTGACCTGGTGGTACCCCGACCTCAAATCAATCTTGGAAAAGCATCTAGCTCCCTGCAACTGATCAAACAAGTCATCGATCCTTGGAAGTGGATACTTATTCTTAATAGTTACCTTGTTCAACTGCCTATAATCGATACACATCCTCAGCGAGCCGTCTTTCTTCCGCACAAATAGTACCGGTGCACCCCAAGGTGAGGTACTGGGCCTAATGTAACCTTTCTCCAGCAAATCTTTTAACTGCTCCTTCAACTCCTTCAATTCGGCAGGTGCCATTCTATACGGAGGGACGGATATTGGTTGAGTTCCTGGAAGCAAATCGATGCTAAAATCAATCTCTCGCTCTGGAGGAATACCCGGAAGCTCATCTGGAAACACATCTGCATACTCTTTGACTATGGGAATAGACTGAAGTGTAGGTATCTCAGCATCTGCATCTCTAACTCGCACAATATGATAAATGCACCCTTTTGCGATCATTTTCCTCGCCTTCAGATAGGAAATAAACCTACCTCTGGGTGTTGGTGTATTACCTACCCATTCAAGGACTGGCTCACCCGGAAAATGAAATTTGGCTACCTTTGCTCGGCAATCAACTGTGGCATAGCAAGCTGCCAACCAGTCCATGCCCATGATAGCATCAAAGTCCATCATCTCTAGCTCAACTAGGTCAGCTGAGGTCTGACGACTACAAATTGTCACCGTACAACCTCGGTAAACCCGTCTAGCAATAATCGATTCTCCGACCGGTGTAGATACCGCAAAAGGATCACTTAGTATTTCAGGCACTATACCAAACTTCCTCGCGACAAATGGGGTAATATACGATAAAGTAGATCCTGGGTCTATCAAAGCATAAGCATCGTGAGAGAAAATGGTTAATATACCTGTCACAACGTCTGGTGAAGACTCCTGGTCCTGTCGACCCGCTAAAGCATAGATACGGTTCTGATTACCACTTGAACTGGAACCTCTACCTCTGCCTCGACCTCTACCAGCCGAAGACTGAGACTCACGCCTTGAAGGATGCACGGACATAGACGATCCTGTTGCTGAACTCGCTGGTTGTGCCATTCCCCCAGAATCTCTATTTGGGCAATCTCGCATCATATGCCCCGGACGCCCACATGTATAACAAGCATCAGAACCTGCTCGGCATTGACCCAAGTTTCCTCTACCACAGATGTCACACCGCGGAGGAAATGACCATGTCTGCGCAGAACCTCGTTGTCGCTGCAAACCCGACGCCCGTGAGCTCTCACCTGGTCCTGACTGAGTATAGCGGTCATACCCGTAACCCTGTAACTGAGGTGGCGGAGGCCTAGGTGGCCGTCCGAAGTACTGGGTCCTATAACTACCCTGAGATTGCTCCTGAGACCTGGGAAATCTCATCCTCTTACGTTGCCCTTGCTCAGCCCTCTCTGTACCCTGCTGCCGACGCCTACCCCTTTCTATATTCTGGGCGAATGCCTGAATCCGGGAGATATCCATACTATCCTGCAATGCAGCGGTGGCACATGCCTCGGTTAACTCTGGGGCTAACCCTGCTATAAACCTGTGAATCCTATCCCGCATAGTAGAAACTATGGATGGTGCATATCTGGCCAATGAGTCAAAACGGAGACTATACTCTCGAACACTCATATTACCCTGCTTGAGGGCTAGAAACTGATCGACTCGAGCCTGTCGGATCTCCCGCGGTAAGTACTGGTCAAGGAAAGCATCTGAAAAATTCTCCCAAATAGCTGGAGGTGTATCACGTCCCCTGGACCTCTCCCATCCCTCATACCAAAGGATGGCTATATCTCGGAGTCGAAAAGCTGCTAGCTCAACTGCCTCTTTCTCCGTGGCATGCATAACACGAAAGATCCTGTGAAGCTGATCTATGAAATCCTGCGGGTCCTCCCTCTGATCTGTCCCCGTGAACTCTGGGGGACTCAAAGCAATAAACTCTCGGACCCTTGAACTCCCAGACCCCTCAGAAGTTCCTGCACTAGCTGATGCCCTAGCATGTTGCTGGGTAGCTACCAACTGTGTCAACAAATGCGCCGCACTCCTTAAGTCCTGATCTGATGGAAGTGGAGGGGGAACTGGATGTGCGGTTTCCCTAGGAATCTCCGTAGTTGGTGGAGGAGCCGGTAATGGCTGAGTAGGGGTCTCCCCTTGAGCCTCAGACTGGGCCCCATCTACTGGGGGTACCCTGTTGGTCCCCTCACCTACTACTGTATCTCTCCTCTGGCTAGCCGTAGTCTTCCTAGTCACCGTCATCTATGCATGCAAACACCAACACATAAGTTTAATTCAAATTTCCTATAACTCAGTTCTATAGCACGATTTAGATTTCAAAGAAGTGTAACCAACTCCTAAATGCCCTGTAGTTCCTTGCTTATATAATGTGGTGCACAACACATCTATAAACAAGACCCTACTAGACACGGCTTGTAGACTTCCTAGGACAGAACTGCTCTGATACCAAGTTTGTCACGCCCCGAACCTAGGAGCGAGACAAGCACCCCGTGCCTCACCTAACCTGGCGTACCAAATTGCGACTAAGGGACTCTGAACACATAATGTCATACTTTGGCCATGGGGCCACCTTGCAAGACAATTTGCGAAGCAAAATATAAAACTGAATGGAAACTAGCACTAACTAAATATCAATATAAAGCTAGGCCGACAAGGCCGTCATAGCTACTACAGCTGACAAACCACCAATTTATACAAACCCAACATACTGCACTAACCAACAGGATATGCCTACAAGCCTCTACTGATAGATGTACTGTGATCGGAACAGGGCCCCGACCTACCCATAACATATATACAGATATACATAAGATGTACACAAAACTCTAGTCCTGGCAACTCCGAAAGACGTGGAGCTTACCGATCAGGCGGAACTCGGAAAACACCTACTGAGGAGGTCTACCCGTCTGTCTGTCTGAACCTGCACGCATGAAATGCAGCGCCCCCAAAAAAGGGACGTCAGTACGAAATAATGTACCGAGTATGTAAGGCAATAAAATAACTGAAATTTGAAACTGAACTGATAATATGATAACTGAAATTAACTGGGAGTCAAAGATGATCTGGAGATATACTTACCTGCTGATACTGACTCAACTCCTTCAACATAGTAAGTAAAATAATTGTACGGCCTTAAAAGGCTCGGTATATATAACTGCTCTGCCATAGTAGGCTCGCTTATAGGCGCTCGGCCATACTAGGCTATGTATCTCGACCATGCTGGGCTCGCTCATAGGCGCTCGGCCACAGTAGGCTCGGTATATAACTTTCCATCTGATCAGAAGTTGCCCAATAGGGGCCTGCCCATCGATTATAGCTCGATGGTAATAAAAATACTGTAATACTGTATATATAGGCTTGCTGCTCTCTTGACTGAAAGAAGACAATACTAAAATTGAATATAGAGTCTCGATAAGGAATAATATTGTAACTTATGAGACTAGAATAGTGTGAATAAATTCATGAATATGAACTTCTCTTTTTGTCTCATTACTAACACATGTAGCTACGAGATCATGCCAAAATGAAGGAAGGCTTAGCCTTAACATACCTTATCACAATCTTTTCAATCACCAAGTTGAACTCACCTCTTCGCACCTTAATCTACAAGAATGATAATAATACTATCGTTAAGTTACGAAAGGTACAACTATCGCACAACGAACGACAAACCTATTTTGTATTAAAACGGGCAGCATCTCCCCTATAATATGCCCTTCCTCCAACTTCAAGATAACACCAACAATACAAGGACAGAACAATAACAACATATATACATCATTTTCCAGCCCTATATACACCATCAAATACTACAAAACAGCCCAACACACCCCAATCTCTTCGTACACAAAACGACCACCGTAGTAGTGTCAAACGATCCGAAAATGTTATGACGAACGACCAGACAACCACCCTACATTTATATGGTGTTTATAAACCCCCTTCCTCCTCCAAAACTCCACAAAATAGTAATAAAACACGCAGCCCAACAGCAACACAAAACAGTCCACAAAACAGTCCGCTACAAGTGAATAACTCGAACTCACGGCTTCCGATCACCGTCCCGTGAGTTCTTACAAGTATAGAACGACTTACCATGAATTTACAGCAGAAAAAATGGATGAAAGAGAGCAGTAAACTCACCTTATTTGTTGGATAACTCAGCTCCTATCTTGGTTCTTCAAACTCTAAGTTTTACCTCCAATTGGAACTTGAAAGGGAGAGAAAATCAATTAGGGTTTGTGGGAAATTTTTGGGAGGATTCTTTGCAGAGCTTATGTCTGGTTATTATGCTCTATTTTAAGTCTAATATATGAAGAAAATAGGCCCTTAAAAGGCCTCTTTGGACGACCCGAAATGGCCCATTTTTGGGCTTTCATTTAAGCAAGTAGGTGACACACCTACTTGTCACCTAGCAGCTTGCGCAGTATCGCAAAAATGCACATAACTCTCTACTCCGATGTCGTATTGACAAATGGTTTAATGCGTTGAAAAATAGACTCATAGATATTTAATTTGATGGGTGGAACACACCATAACTCTAAGTATATTGGGAGAAAATTGCAGTTACATTTGACCCAAAGTTTCAGTAAAACTTATGAATGTAACTTGTGATGACTTTCATCGACTTTTGTTCCACAACTCGCTTGACTTAAAAACATAACACACGGATGTAATACGACTAATATAAATCATAACATAATCTCTTTATCATGTTAATTACCCTAGTCTCACCCCAAAGGTACATGTTATAACATTCCCAACTTGTCGACTTTCGATGAAACATTGTTTTATTTAATTGCTTTAGCTTCTGAACTGTCCAACCCTCTTTGTACTTGTTGTTCATGATCTTCAATATTTGTAACCTCAGAGGTAACATGATTAACTTACTTTATATACTTTTAAATATTATCTCATTTTTTTGTCCTACATTAGTTTACTTACGACGCATTTTTACATACGAAAATATAGGGTGTAACAGAAGGTCCATTGGGTGTTTCATGTTTCCATGCTTCGGAAGTACAATGAGGATGCTTGCATGTGTTAGATTTCAGCTTGGTGCAGCTAGACAAGTATTTGACTTATGATGAGGAGCCAGTGGCCATTTTGGATAGGTAGGTCCAAAGTTGAGGTCGAAGGATATTTTATCGATGAAGGTTTAGTGGAGAGGTTAACCATTCGAGGAGGCAACTTGAGAGACCAAGCATGATATGCGGAGCAGATACCCTCATATTTTTGATATCCCGGATTTGATTCTAAACCCATTCGAGGATGAATGTTTATTTAGGAGGGGAGAATATAACGACCCAGTCGGTCGTTTTGTGTATTTGAGTCGCATTTCCCAATTTAATTCTTCCCCTATGTTTATTTATTGTTATGTGAGTTTCGGAAATGGTTGGTTTGGTTTTGGAAGGGGTTTGGATTAAATTGGAACATCTAGTTCCACAGTTGGAAGCTTAAGTTTTAAGAGTTCACCGAGGTTTGACTTTTGTATAAATAGACATTTGAACCTTGATTCAGAGTCGGATTTGGATGAAACTTGTATATTTAGACTCATACTCGTATGGGCAGTCAGGATTTGTGACTTTTGTCGGGTTCCGGGTGGCGGGCTCGGGTTGAATTTCTGGTTGACTTTTTGATATATGATAAAGATTGGAGATTTATTACTTTGAATCAATTTCCATAGCCGTGTTTGATGTTATTTAGTTGTTTTTGGCTAGATGTTATTTGACTTGTTTGAAGTAAGTATATTGCCTAATCATGCGTGAGGGAATACCCCTTAGGATTTGGCGTTAATTGCCCATTTGTGTTACATGAAAAACGACGTGTACATAAGGTCATGAGCGGTGCACAAGTGCTATATATGGCTATGACTGGATTAAACTTTAGGCTATTAATATGCTTTAATTTGAAAATATACTTTATATGAAAAATGCTTAAATACTTTGTGACTACATGAACATGATCTTTTCAATTGGTTTAGCCATAGACATGCCTTATATGTTGAACTTATGTCCTTGTTCACCTTGTAGATAAATCATGAGCTTATAGTTTTTATTAAATTTGATATTTTTCTTTTGTGATAATTGTGGCACATGTGGACATGTTGGCCGAATTGTTTGGGTGTTGGAACAAGGTTTCTTCCGTGTGATTGTGATGGATATTGTTGTTATTGTTGGGTGTGGAGAGATAGATATGAATATTGTTATTGTGTCAGGACGTAACGATACGGAGTGATATTGTTATATTTTCAGGGTGGAGCGATTCGGATGGATATTTTCATTATGTTAGGGCGGAGCGATACAAACGGATATTGTTATTGTGTCAGAGTGGAGCGATACAGATTGATATTGTTATTGTGTCAAGGCAGAGCGACACGTATGGATATTTTTATTAAGATGCAAGGTGTAATATGGTTGTGTTACTTTTTGATGACTTGCTGTGAAGCTAAAACTTCACTTGCGTTGAGTTATTATCACATGTTTTAAAGAGATTGTTGATATTATTTTTTGTCATACATTCGGTTGCCAGTCTTTGATATATTGCATAGTTTATTTTTTGACTAGTGAGTATCACATGACTTGAACCTCTTCACTACTTCACCGTTGTTAGTCTTGAAGATTGGTGTTCTCACACTACACTTCTGCACGTTTTTGTGCAGATTCAGGTGTTGGAGGCAGCAGACCTAGACAGTGAGGGCTTGCATTGACCGCGAGGATTCAAGGTAGAGCTGCATGATCGCCGCAGTCCCTTGGAGTCCCATACCTTCATTTATGCTGTTGTTTTTATATATGAACAATATTGTGTTTGAGACATCCTTACGTATTGAATTATAGCTCATGACTCTGTACTACCTAATTCTAGGGACATGTTTGATTATTGCCAAATTTTGCTGTTGTTAACTCTATTTCTGGTTTCATATTAAATTCTTTCTTATTATATCATGTTTTACTGATTTAAATATTCATGAGTGATCGACTTACCTCGTTTTAGAGATTAGGTGCAATCATTACCCCTATGGTGGGATTTGGTCGTGACAGTCACACTGGTAGGCTATCTCCTGTGAGCAGGTTGGGGATTTTCTAATTTCTTATGAGGTTTCTATGAAGAGTTTTACCATCTACCCTATGGGGTGCATGTGTTGCGATGAGGGTTCGTATCGCTTGAGGAAGATGGCATGACTGTCATGAGGTTGAGTGTGTATTTGGGCTGATGAACTGGGATGCATTATGGTTTGTGAATCATGAGCTTGTAAGGAATATAGCCAAGTAATTATGTGGGAACATGGAAGTTAAAGAGGAGTAGTCATCTGTAAGGCCCTATAAAAAGTTTACCAACAACCCAGGATTTTGTAGTGCCAAGGTAGGCTAACGTGTTCGAAGGTAGTTGATAATTTTTGCAGTGAGCTTGCTCACCACGGTACAAACTTTTTGGGGTGTGAAATGCATTGGAGAGTTAAAAGAATGATTTTTGCAGAACATGGCCTTTCTGCGATGCATTATGCGGCCGCATAACTACTCCGCAGTCTGCAGATTCGCCGCAAAGTGCAACAGGAACAAAGCTAATTTTGGATGTTGTTTTGCGGTCAACTATGCAACCGCATAATCATTTCAGGGGCCGCACATCCGTCACAAATTTAGCATGAAACAAATTTCAGAGGGAGGCGTTTGCGGTGCGTTATGCTACCGTATAACTGTTCTGCGAATTGTAGACCTGACCCGATCAGCCCAGTTTTTTGTAGCATTTATGCAGTCCATTGTGGGCTGCAGACCTGATATGCGGTACACTCTTCGACCATAGAGTTAAGTTTCGAGGGTCCATTTTGTGATTTTATAACCCAACCCCTAGTGCTTTGATCATCAATCCTTGCCCTAATCTTGAAGATTTAAGGGAATCACTCACTAGGCCATCACCTATCTAGGTAAGTTCTTGTCCTACACCATCCATAAAAGTTTGTTTCGGGTCTAAGTAGGCCGGGGAGTAGAAGATAATGCATGAATGTTTGGATATAAGGGTCTTGGAGGTCGTTGAACTATGTGGGGTTAGTTGTTGATTGATTTTTGTTGTGGGGTGAAGGAAGACTCCATAGGAGAACCTTGTAGTAAAACTATACACCTAGTATTTGATGAAATGCTTAAATGAGCTTAAACCATGAATCTCTTCATAATTATGGTTTACTTTTGTTATGTATCTAAATAGATTAAAGTTGCTAGGATTTCGGAATGTTGTAGTATTTTAAAGAAAGATCAAGCGAGGTATGTTAGCTAAACTTCTCTCATAGAACCGAATTCCATGATGTCGTCTTATTTTTCAAGTGTGATTGGCTCAAGTTCTTATTTCTTATGTTCCGAGTCATTCTAAATAAATTTGATTATTCCCAATTACACATATATATATATATATATATATATATATATATATATATATATATATATATATATATATATATATATATACACACACACATACACACACAAATGTGTTCCAATTGCCCCTATCATATTATGTTCTCCTTCAGGAATTAATTCAAGTATGACCTATGTATCAAAATGTTATGATTTAAAGTCATGTTTCAATTGCAAGTTATCATGCCTAATTTTGGAAGAAGAACTTACTCTGCTTAAGACTCTTATTGCTCATATATATATATATTTAATGGTATTGATTACAAATGCTCTTATTGTTGATAATCCATGATGATGCTTGAAAGTGAAATAAGTGAGTATAAAATAGTGCCAATGAAATGAAAAGAATGTGTGAAAGGTTATGGAATGAGCTGTAAGTCCTTTATATAATAAACGTTTTGGGATCATTGTTTAGTCACCGAGGAAGGATAGGTTGAAATAACCTAACCCCAAAACTACATGTGCCGGTGTAGAAGTGATTGAGGGGTAAATACCCGTACTGATGTGTTGAGATTATTCCCCTTAATGGGGATGAGATTCGTCTATTGAGATTATTCCCCTTAACTGGGATGAGATGATTGCTAGCGGAATGTGATGTCAACCCGCACGGCATTGTGGTTAGACGGCTTAGCCGATCGGGCCGATATCGGATGCCATGACGCACACATGGTGGTGTTGTGATTGGATGTCTCGGGGTAAAACGGCTTAGCTGATCGGGCTGAGATTGGACTACGTGCTAAAAGCACGGTGATGTATCAGTACTAAAGTTCTCCCAACTAAAAAATATAGATATTTACTTGAAAATCTATCTTTCTCTTAACTTGACACTTTAATATTGTTTGAGGCTCTCATTGATTCCATGTTTCTTTGTCCTTGTACTGTTACTTGATTAATTGAGAGGGTGTTTAGTCTTACATACTAGTACTATTCCATATGTACTAACTAGCCTTTTGTCTGGGGGCGATGTATCTTCAATGGATGCAGGTGGTTCCACAGCAGGCGGCATCGATCAGTGATAGCGGTACACCCTCTCCTCAGCTGACTTGGTGAGCCCTATTTCATATCAGGGTCTTGTACCTCTTGTTCCTTATGTGTAGTGTTTTGAGGTATAGCCGGGGCCTTGTTGCCGACATCATCATATTTTGATTTTGGAAAGTCAAATTAGAAACGTTATATATATATCACATGTTTCCACTTCTAAACTTTGAATGTGTAATATATTTTTTGAAATTGTAAATGAAGTAACTAATAGTAATGAAATTGGCGTTGTTCATGAAATCCTCTCATTATATAACGAATGGTACACATCTTCACTGTATTCATGGGTAAGGTCGGCTAGGAGGCAACGAGTAGGCTTGCTTGACTGGAATATCTCGATTGTGCGTTGGTCGCGCTCCCCAAGGTCGAGGCATGACAAGCTTGGCATATGAGCCTAAGGTTTTAAGGTGACATACGATGTCTCGGAGCCGTGTCTAGTAGAGTCCTTCTTATCGGTGTGTTGTCGACCACATCTATAATTATGTGGCTACTTGGGAATTTAGGAATGTCGCCCTTCTTTGATGTTCTAGATCGTGCGATAGAGCTTATTTTAAGTTTGTTCCTCCTTTAACTCATGCATTGTTTTAATTTTCAGTATATGGCGCTTAAGAAGATGGCAAGAAATGGCCAAAGAGCCAATGCCACCCCAGGAGTGGCAGTTTATCCTATACCTGATGATGCGGGTGAGCAACCAAGGGGTGAGGATAATCCCCCAACCACAACACTACCTGATTCTACTACTCCTGCTCAGACTGCACCAATCCCTACTCATACTGAGGGTGCAACTATTCCACCTCTAACTGATACTCCGGTTCCACCTCCTGCCTCAGCTTCTGGTCCCAGTGTTTTTGATGGGGACCTTAGGAGAGCCATACTGATGTTGGCTCAGATAGTGGCATCCCAGGCACAGATATCGAATGTTGCACCTACTTCTTCCAGGCAGCAAGGGGATTCTGCAAGTTACAGAGTGAACGGGTTTCTTCTGTTGGATCCTCTAGTGTTCACGGGTACTGATCCTGAGGAGGACCCCCAGGACATTATTGATGAGATGCACAAGACTCTCCGAGTTATGTGTGCTACTGAGACCGAAGTAGTGGAATTGACCTCCTACTACCTGAAAGATGTGGCATAGTTTTGGTTTGACCTGTGGGTGGAGTCCCGTGAGGTGGGGAGCCCTCCGGCAAGGTGGAGTGAGTTTGCCAACTCCTTCAGTTATCATTTCATTCATGTCGATACTAAGGCAGCCCATACAGCCGAGTTTGAGAGCCTGAAATGAGGTATCATGATTGTGTGGGATTATCACATGAGGTTCGCGCGCCTATCCAAGTATGCCATCTACATGTTTCCTACTATGGAGGCTAGGGTGCGCCGGTTTGTGAAGGGCCTCATTCCCTTGGTTATTGATAAGGCCGCTATAGCTACCTTGAATTATGATATGAACTATGGGAAAATGGTGGCATGTGCGGAAGCCACAGTGACCCGCAAATTGAAGTATAGGATGAGGCGAGAGGGTATCAATAAGGCCCGATCTGCGGGCAGCTTTGGTGGTTCTTCCAGTGGTGGTGGTGGTGGAAGATCAACATTAAGGGGAAGGTCATCTAGGCCATCCTAGTCCTTTGCTCAGTCTTTAGTCAGAGCACCATCATTAGGGCTTGGTCAGTAGTAGTGGAGCCATTTCAGGCCCAGTTTGGGCAACAGGGGATCCTACAAGTAGGGTCGGCCTGGAGAGAAATTCCAGTAGCAGCGGAGGCCCCCATGACCTAGGTGTGGGAAGATGCATTTAGGGGCCTGCTCATGGACCTACCCATATGCAACGGGTGCAGTATAAGGGGTCATATTCAGAGGGATTGCCATTCATCCTACTAGAGTGTGGGCAGGGTTACGGCACAACTAGCTTTTTCTACAGCTACTACATCCATAACACCTCCTCTAGCTCGAGACACTCCAGCAACCGCAGGGCGTGGTGCAGCTAGGGGTTGTGCACAGAGTTCGGGTGGACCTATCGTTCTATGCTATGAAGGGTCGCGGGAGTTTAGAGGCTTCTCCGGATAATGTCACGGATCTATTAACTGTCCAATCTCATGATGTTTATTCTCTTATAGATCCTGGTACCACTTGTTCATATGTTACCCCTTATGTTGCAATGGAATTTGGGATAGAACCAGAATAGCTTCATGAGCCATTCTCTGTATCTACTCCAGTTGGTGAGCCTATTGTGGCAGCGTGGGTTTATAGGGATTGTTTTGTCACGGTGCATGGTCGATACACCATGGACGATCTCATTGAATGGGGATGGACTGGATTTATTCATGTTTTTCCAAGCTTGGTTGCAGAACCAGAACCGTTAGGTTTGAACCGTTAGGTTTGAATTTCCAAATGAAACAACTATTGAGTGGAAGGGGGATGATATAGTGGTGAAGGATAGGCTTATTTCTTACCTCAAGGCAACAAATATGATCAACAATGGGTGTATTTATCATTTGGTCTGGGTTACGGACGCTGATGTTGAGGCACCTACACTTGAGTCTGTGCTAGTTGTGAATGAACTTTCGGAGGTCTTTCCTGATGTGCTCCCTGGGATCCCACCAGATAGAGAGATTGATTTTGGGATTGATGTGATGCCTAACATGCATCCTAGATCTATTCAATCCTATAGAATGACGCCTGCAGATTTGAAGGAACTAGCAAAGCAGTTGAAGGACTTGTTAGAAAAGGGTTTGATCCGTCCGAGTGTGTCGCCTTGGGGTGCAGCAGTTCTCTTAGAATGGAAGAAAGATGGGTTATTGAGAATGTGTATTGACTATGAGTAGCTCAACAAAGTCATAATCAACAATAAGTACCCACTGGTAAGGATAGATGACTTGTTCAATCAATTGCAGGGTGGTAAGTATTTTTCCAAGATCGACCTAAGATCGGGATATCACTAATTGAAGATCAGGGAGCAGGATATTCCGAAAACATCTTTCAGGACCTAGTATGGGCTCTTTGAATTTCTGGTGATGTCTTTTGGGCTAACGAATTCCTCAGTAGCTTTCATGGATCTTATGAATCGAATCTTCAAGCCTTTTCTCTACTACTTTGTGACAATGTTCATTGATGACATTCTTGTTTATTCACGAAGTAGAGAGGACCATGCCGATAATCTTAGGGCACTTCTGTAGACTCTGTATCAGCACGTGTTGTATGCAAATTTTTCAAAGTGTGAATTTTGGATTGAATCTGTCACATTCTTAGGTCATATCGTCCCTAGTGAAGGAATCAAGCTTGACCCTCAAAAGATCGTAGCTGTGGAGAATTTGCATCGACCTACTACTCCAACAGAGATTCGTAGTTTCTTGGTCTTAGCTGGGTATTACAGGAAGTTTGTGAAGGGGTTCTCTACTCTTGCCTCTCCATTGACTAAATAGATTCAGAAGGCGGTTAAGTTCCAGTGGAAAGACCTTTGCGAAAAGAGTTTCCAAGATTTTAAATCGAGATTGACCACGACACCGGTGTTGAGCTTACTAGAGGGTATGTATGGGTTTGTTGTATATTGTGATGCTTCAAGGAACAGACTTGGATGTGTATTGATGCAACATGGCAAGATGATTGCTTATGCTTCTAGGCAACTCAAGAATCATGAGAAGAACTATCCAACACATGGCGTAGAACGTGCAACAGTGGTATTTGCACGGATGATTTGGCGTCATTATTTGTATGGGGTGCATGTGGATATATTCACGGATCATAAGAGCCTTCAATATATTTTCAAGCAGAAGGAATTGTATCTGAGGCAGGGAAGATGGCTTGAGTTACTCAAGAACTATAACATCGATATTTTATATCATCTAGGGAAGGCTAATATTGTGGCAGATGCTCTTAAGTGAACATCCATGGGTAGTTTGGCTCACTTGGAGGCACATCAAAGGCCGTTGCCCAAGGAAGTTCACTGGTTGGCTAGTTTGGGAGTTCGTCTTGTGGACTATAGTGAAGAAGGGGTGGTTGTGCAAAATAGGGTTGAATCATCACTTGTTGTAGAAGTCAAGGAGAAGCAATACGACGATCCATTTTTGGTGCAGTTGAAGGAGGGGATTCATAAACATAAGACCTAGGCTTTTTCTCCTGGAATGGATGATGGTACACTAAGGTACCAAGGGCGATTATCTGTTTCAAATATAGATGGTCTCCGAATAAGAATCGTGACTGAGGCTCACAATTCAAGGTATTCTGTGCACCTAGGCTCTGCAAAGATATACCATGATCTTAGGGAAGTCTACTGGTGGAATGATATGAAGAGAATGTAGTTGACTTTGTGGCAAGACGTCCAAATTGTCAATAAGTGAAGGCCGAACACCAAAGGCCCGGTGGATTGGCGCAAAATATAGAAATACTAATGTCGAAATGGGAAATGATCAATATGGACTTTGTTGTAGGTCTATCTCGCACCCTTACAAGTTTGACTCGATTAGGGTGATTGTGGACCGACTCACGAAATCAGCACACTTCTTACACTGCTCAGTTGTACATCAACAAAATAGTCGGGTTGCATGGCACTCCGATTTCTATTATCTCGGATAAAGGGGCACAGTGCACAACTAATTTTTGGAATAAATTTCAAGAAGGTTTGGGTATTCAGGTGAATCTTAGTATAACCTTCCATCCACAAAACCGACAGGCAAGCAGAGCGGACTATTCAGATGCTCGAGGATATATTGCGCGCTTGTTTTCTTGACTTCAAGGGTAGCTGGGATGATCATTTGCCTCTCATAGAATTTGTCTACAACAATAGTTACCATCCTAGCTTTCAGATGACACCGTTCGAGGCTCTATATGGTAGGAGATGTGGATCTCCCATTAGGCAGTTCGAGATAGGGGAAGTAGAGCTGATAGCTACAGGCCTCGTGAATCGGGCTGTGGAGAAGGTTATGATCATTAAGGAATGGTTGAAAACTGCTCAGAGTCATCAGAAGTCCTATTCAGATGTACGTTGCAGGGATTTGGAGTTCAGATAATTGGTCAAGTAGCTTACAGGCTCGAGCTACCACCAGAGATGTCATTGGTGCACCGGGTGTTTGATGTATCTATGTTGAAGAAGGTAGTTGGAGACCCGACACTCATTATTATGGTAGAGACTATTGTGTTTAATAACAAATTTACCTATGAGGAGATTCCGATCGCCATTCTTGATAGGCAGGTTCAAAAGTCGAGGAATAAATAGATTGCCTCCGTGAAAGTGTTATGGTGGAACTAACATGTGGAAGAGGCCACCTGGGAGCCCAAGGAAGAGATGGATAAAAAGTACCCTCATTAGTTTGTATAACTAGGTAGTTGTGTTTTGAAAGAAGGAGTAAGCGCTTACCTTCTATAAATTATGTTCAACTTGAATAGTTTATGTTAAGGATGCTCCTTTTATGGTAATATAATGTTTACGATGTTATGGTCAATGTTGTTTTCATGATATGTTACGTCATTAGATTATAAATATGTTGTTATGATTGGTTTTTGCGATTCTCTCACATGTGGATAATCCCAAATACAAAGGAGACTCTGCCGAAGGAAAAGAAGACAATTCACACATAAAACCAAATATATAGCTAAATCCGTTTTATGCTCCCCGGCAACGGTGCCAAAAATTGATATCGTCCAAGTCACACCTCTATTTGAGGTTATGAAACCGTCGATGCAATAGTAATACCCAACAGAGAGTCGGGGTCGAATTCCACAGGGAGCTATATGAATGGGATTTAGAAGTATATATTGTGGTGAATAAGCTTGAACTATCTTAAATTACACTTTCAAAAGATTTGGTTGATTCTAGATCTAGTTTAAACTACGATTGCAAGATAAATAATTAAAACTAAGAAATTATTTTTGTTGTTGCTTTCAAATAGTGTAAAAGGCCTAGGGCTATGGCCTTCACCTAGTTGTTTGCCTAATGGGTTGTAAACTGTAAAGCTTGTTTCCTTGGTTGGGGTGTATTATAGCTATCAACTCTCAAGTACCCATTCAATACCTCTCGGTAAGAGATTGATTTTGCCAAATTTGGCTTTCTCAAGTCCAAATGGGTATTGAGCAAAACAGTTGATAAAATGCTCAAGTCGAGTTTTACTATCTCTACGTTCAACCATTTAATTGGGACTACCAATCTCTTGATTTTATCCCAAATTCTTGTTAGTCAAGTTTTGCTAGACTAAGTCTCTCTTTCTCAATAAGAGACCAAGTCAAATAGGCATGAACTAATATTTGCAACCATTAATTCTACAATCAAAAGCAAGAACAAGGCTAAATAATAAACTCACAACCATAAACAAGCCATTAGGTTTACTCACTAGGGTGGGGTCACAACCCTAGTTAGAAATCTAGCTACTCTTAATGGATATAGAACAAAATAAAGAAGAAATGATGATAAAACTCATATTGCAAAATTAAAAGATAAAAAGCCAATGTTAAATCACCAAAGTAAGCTAAAGATGCATAAAGAGGCAAGTAAAAATGGCTACATGACATTTAATATTTAAAACTTATCCTAATTTCGTGAAACTAGTGTATTTATATAAAGTTGGAATTTTTAGCTGGAATTTTTTGACAAAAATGCCCTTTCGGAGGGTCTGCGGCCGCACAATTCCATGTGCGGTCCGCACTTCTCTTCAGTCTTGACAGGAGCTGGATCTACGGCCACAAGATTCTGGATTGCAGCCGCATCTCTCATATTCTGCGGTGCACACAATTCTTGGTGCGGCCGCACAGGGCTCTTCTACGGACCGCACATTTCTGAGTGCGGCCGCGTAGCTGATTTTTGCGGCCGCACAATTATTGTGCCTTCCACATTTATTTTTGAGCTTGAAATGAGACTCTCTTAACTATAGCTCTTGCATAGCTTCTCCGGGCGCACAATAATTGTGCAGTCTGCACTTTACACTTGGACTCTACTAAATTTCCTTCACATTCTGCGGCCGCAAATGAAAATATGCGATCCGCACTTGAGCTTCTGTGCCTGATTTTTGTCCTTGAGTTCAGATCACTCCTTTTTGAGTTGGATTTCATATTAGTGGCTCATTTTTCAGTACTCTTGCAATTAAGCATATTTCATTAGTTTTCGAGAATACAATTAAATACTTTTGGACTAAAACGAGAGCTAAAAAGCACTAATAAGTAGTCAAAATCCCCACTTATCAACTCCCCCAAACTTAAGCTTTTGCTTGTCCTCAAGCAGATAAGGTAATTCAAACCTCCACAAGATAAGAGCTATTCCAGCTAATCTAAGGTGTATCAAACACACATCAATTGGGACCAACAATTACCCACAACACTTATGAATTACCAACAAGGCAATGATTTGAGGTTTTAAGTACAAATAGTTCTAATGTGACACTTGAGCATCAAGAGTTGACTTTATTCATCAAGAAAGCTCGCTCTTTCATGTAAGTCATTGTGGATCCCAAACTCCTCCTCTTCTACACTCTGTTTGTACCTTACTTAAGAATGTAGCACTCAATGCAAAGTTTTGTGAAAGGTTCGCTCATCTCTCTCAAAAGATTGTCGCAAGTAAAGCTTTAAGTACCATAGGCTTGCCCCTCATGTAAATCGCCACTAATGTAAGGTCACTCGACTTGAAATCACGTAGGGCATTTTGGGAATGTAATGAAGTCTTTTGGACTAAGATTGAATATAGTAGGATAGAACGGGTTCATCTTTCATTAGGCACTTTTTCTCTTATCGGCTCATGCTATGCCACTTTTAGGAGGCATTTTCTTTCCCATAGGGGGAGGGGTAGAGAGACTTAGCATCACTCTTTCTTGGTCATGATATTCATTTCCTCCTCCTTTGTTTTCTCCATGCTTTACATCATTACCATTCTTTGAAATCCCTTCAATTTTTCAACTTATTCACTTTCTTTTTTGCATTTTTTTATTTTTCTTCTTCTTTCTTTTTTTTTGCCTTCCCTTTTTTCATTTCTTTTCTCTTTTTGTGCCTTGATACCTTTTTCAAACTCCTTGTTTCTCCCCCAAACTTATGTTCTAGCCAATTGTTTCTCAATATTGTTAAGGAAATCTCGGGTGCCAAGAGAGGGTCACTACAAAACGGGTAAAGGCTTGTAACATGGTTATCAAATGAGAAAGGTTTTATGATCAAATGGGTTGACTAGGGATAACAACTTTGGTGGGTAATGGAAAATTTCAAGTGGGTCAAGGAGAGCCTAGAATCACTTCTGAAGCCAAGCAAAACTTAAAATTTCGCCTAGAAACACATTCGTGGCAAGTTCTAGACCATTTGCACGGGTACTTGGACTTGCAATAAAATCATCTCACTTCTCACGCAGATGGAATGATAAAAAGGATAGAGTCAAGGGCCTACAACAACCATATTCAAAATTAAAAATCACTATGGCTCGACTAAACCATTCGATGATTGCCTAAGTCAACTCAAGAGTCATAAAATTGCTAATTAGAGCTACTTCTTTCCCGAGAAACATTTTTTTAACCATAAGCATGTAGTTAAGTGTGCTGGTACCAAGTGAAGCATGTTTGACTCTTTTATTCATTACCACTACTATTCTTACCTAAACATCAAAAACGGACTTAATCCCTTAAGAAGGTTGTCATGCCATCCAATGTTGGGAAGAATCACCCGGTTCACACAGAAACTACCATTGGAAAGAACCGTGGTATTAAGAAAACCAACGGCTTATTGACTACTAAAAACATAAAAAGAAACTACAAAATTAAACATAGACTAATAAGAAAACAAAATAAAGAAGCTACAAAGAAAGATACTAAAGGGAAGAATATATACATAAATAAAAGGAAAGAGGAAAATGTTATCAGTTATTACAAACCAAATGTCAAATATCCAAATATCAAATAAACTCCACCCCCTGAATAAAAATAACCATTGACCCCAATGCTTAACAAAATAAGAATATGGAAAGTTAAGAGTAAACAGGACTCCCTATGCGGCCTTGGACATCTTTGTGTCCATAGCAACATCACCGGACTCAGTCTCCTATAACTGGATCTCATCATCTCTGGCTCTGGGAGTAACTGGGTTGGTGAACTTCTGGCGCACCACATCAGTAGTGTCAGCAGCCATGACTGGCTCATTAGACTGGCCAGCTGGTACTGATGGTGCGGCTGGATCTACTGATGTTGCTGGGTCTTTCCCCATCAGCATGTCAAATGGAAGATCACAAACTTCTCCTATCTTAGTCACCTCTTTCATCAGTCTGTCAATTGATTTCTTGGACGCCTGGGATTTTCTCATTTTCTTTACCTTCTTCCCGAGCTCCTCAATCACTGTGCCATATGCTACCAGTGTGTTCATGATGGTGGTCTGGTTCTCCAAGATCTTCTTCAATATGTTCTCCACTATCGAAGGAATCTAGGGTGCTGAGATGGATGACTGTGTTGCAACAACATTGGATATGTCAGTCATCTTTGTAGTGGCTATCTGCATCCGATTGTTGAGGCTCGCCGGTGTTTGGAGACTTGCAGCGCAGATTGTGGATGAGCGGGCATGGGCACCGGCTTCAAAATCGATGTGGAAGGCACTAATGCTAAAGAACTGAAGAAAGAGGCGGAAGCATAGCTGCTGCACTATCAGAAGGAGGTGCTGAATTATATGGCATGTCAACTATCCTAGCAGGTGCCCTGGCAGGCTCATCATACGGGCCTGCAGTAGTAGAGGGCTGACCCCTCTTCTTTGGGTTTCCTCCATCCATCAACGAATAAAACGAGAAAGGCTTCTTCGCCATCACCCTGGTGTCAAAATCCCAAGGTTCCACCCCCGCATATGTGAGGTACTCAGTGATAGTGTTGGGATGCGGGTAGGAGGTGTCACCCTGCCTGGGAACCAAGGACATGTTGACCGACATCACGGCACCCACATTGATTGGGTACCCGACCATGATCGAGGCGACTAGCACTGCTCGCGGGATTGGTAGATTTATTTCATTCTGGCATGGTTATATTATGCTACACACAAACGTCTGCCATCCCTTTGCCTTAAAATTTAGGAATCCCTGTTGTGATCCGCTGAATTGGAATCCCTGTTATGATCCATGGTGGTGGTGGTCCCGGAGCTGCCAGAAGCTCAGCTAGCCATGGGCGAGCTGCATCGCCCAGAGCCAGCTTTTCTAAGTATTGCACTGGCTCCACATGCTCCAACCTTAGGTATGTGTTCAGGGTGGTTTGGTCAAACCTCACTTTCAAGTACCTCACTTTCGTCACTTTGGTCCCCTTCTTGATGTGTGCCATGTTGGCTTAAAATTTCCAAACCAAGTGCTCTTTGGAATCCACTGCACTTTGAGTGAACCATTTCCACCTTTTTCTTTCCTGAAATTGTCTTAACACATTTGGGTTGTATATATCTAGATCATTCAACGCAAACTGCCGCTCAAAAGTGAGCGATCTCTGCGTCCACCACTCTCGAAACCTGTTGAATACAATCAGGATCACAAATCTATTTTGCCAAACTTCCTTCTCCTTTGACCTCTCCAGGCCTGCAACTCTGGTATCACCCCCCGGACATCAATCGGGATCTCATCCACCTCTACTGTAGTAGCCTGTGTGTCAGGAGGACATGTAGATGAAGGCTCTGAAGCCTGATTGTTCCCTTCTGACCCCTCAGAAGGACTCTCAGAAGAGGTAGGCTCATTTCTCAGTCGGTATCTGTCCTGGGGCAGCCGTGGCTGTGATATCATAGTAGGCTGCCTTTGCACTGAGTCACCCTCCGATTCTTCCCTATACGGGGCATATGAACTTGATTCAGAGGGCTCCAGCTATCTACCCCGGCCTGTTGGTGCTTTCTTACTGATCACTTTATGGAGGGCGAGGGATAAGGTTCTTTTGCCTCTCCCTCTAGAAGCTTCACCCCTCCCCTTTGATGTATTACCATGACCACGTGATCTAACCATATTCAGCACAAAATAGTAGCAAGATTCAGTTCTAGTTAACTGCAGGTAAGCAGAAGATTTTAAGAACAAAACATGTTGCAGGTTGGGGAAGTGCGGACCACATATTTTTTAGTGCGGCCGCATATGGGGTTGTGCGGACCGCACAATTTGAAAGAGCGTCCGCAATGATGATTCTGTGGTCCGTACAATTTTGGATGCGACCGCATATTGAAACTTCAAAAATGACAACTCTCTGAAGACAGACAATTGCTTGATCTGCGGCTGCACACACTTTACTGCGGCCGCTGTTGAATTTTTGCGGATCGCACAATTGCAAGTGCGTTCCGCACAACCACTCTAAACCAAATGCCCTAGCCTACTGATATGCGTACCACACAATTCCTTGTGCGGCCGCACAATCCAAAAGCAATCGGCAGTAAACTTAGGGTTTCTGATTCACGCACAATTTAGACATGGTAGTAGCAATTTAGACATGATACACAGTTTACCCATCCCCAAATAGCAAATTGAAAGTTACCCACACAAACTTCAGCTCACATGATGATGAATTTGACATTAGGCCTAAAAATAACTAAACTAATTATGAACAAAATAAAGAAAATTGAAAAATATAAAGATAAATTGAACATACCAGTAATGTAGTGATGCCAAGGAAGAATCAAAGATGATGAAATGAGTATTAGATGCGTGAATCAGTTGAGTGCACTGTGTTTGCCTTTGTGTTAATTGTTCAGTGTTCGTAAAGTCTCAACAGTAGTGAGAAGGCTACTATTTATACTTGACCGGTTAGGGCAAGAGTTCAAGAGATGAGTGTGGCCGCACAATTTCATGTGCGGTCCACACTTCTTTACCTGTTATACATTTACCCTTTATTTATCTGCGGTCCACACATTTTTGAGTTCGGTCGCAAATTTTGCTGTGGACCGCACATTTCCTTCTGCGGCTGCACTTTGGCCATTTCTCTGATAGGCAAACTTCAGAGAGTTTCGAATTTTTTAATCTCCAGTTATTGTGCGGCCGTAGATCCCTTTCTGTTGTGGAATTCAAAATTGTGCGGTCCACACTTTTTTCATACTTAGCCATTGTTTCTCTGAGCATAGTTCCTGCAAAGCACACTCATGCCTGCAACACACATCAAAACCAGTTAGCACAAAACAAGACCTATCTAAAGAAGAAGAAGAAGAAGAAAAAGAAAAAAGAAACATGGGTTGCCTCCAAAGAAGCCCCTGATTTAACGTCACGGCACGACGCAGATTACCATCATCACTTGAAATGAATCACTGCCACGACGTAGCCATCACAACTTTTCCCAGGTCGTGCTTCACCCGGTGATCATTGACTCTAAACACCTCATCATTTTAATTCTTCAAGTCCAATGCACAAAAGGGTGTCACACTCACAACCTCAAACGGGCCACTCTATTTATGCTTCAACTTTCCCGGAAACATCCGTAATCGACAATTGAACAACACAAGATCACCTTCTTTAAACTCCTTGTTCTGAATGTACTTGTCATGGAGGTACTTCATCTTCTCCTTATATAAGAACGAACTTGTATATGCATGGTACCGGAATTCATCTAGCTCATTCAAATGTGCAACCCGCAATGCGGCAGCTACATCCCAATCAAGATTTATCTTCTTCAAAGCCCACGTAGCCTTGTGCTCAAGTTCCACCGGAAGGTGACAAGCTTTGCCAAACACCAACTCATATGGAGACATCCCGATAGATGTTTTGAAAGAAGTCCGATAAGCCCATAGTGCATCATCAAGCTTCTTTCACCAATCCGTCCGATTAGCATTTACTGTTTTGGACAAAATACTCTTTATCTCCCAGTTGGAGACTTCCATTTGACCACTTGCTTGAGGGTGATAGGGAGTCGTAACTTTATGAGTGACACCATACTTGGTGAGTATGGTATCAAAATATTTGTTGCAAAAATGCAATCCTGCATCACTTATGATAGCAGAGTACCAAATCTTGTGAAAATATTCTTCTTCAAAAATCCCACCACACTTCTCGCTTCATTGTTGGGTAGAGCAACGGCCTCAACCCATTTTGACACATAATCAACAACTACCAAGATGTAGGTGTTTCCACAAGAACTCACAAAGGGACCCATGAAGTCAATACCCTACACATCAAAAATATCATTCTCCAAAATGGTGGTGAGGGGCATTTCATTTTTCTTTGAGATTCCACCGGCCCTTTGACATTCATCATAATGCTTGACGAGATCATTTGCATCCTTGTAAACAGTGGGCCAATAAAAACCGCAAATTAACAGTTTGGCCGCCGTTCTTTCTCCACCATGGTGACCACCATATGGCGAAGAATGAAAAGCCCCAAGAATTTCACATTGTTCCTCCTCCGGTACACATCTTCTAATCACTCCATCCGTACAAATTCGGAAAAGGTACGATTCATCCCAATAATAGTCTTGACAATCCTCTTTGAGATTCATCCTTTGATTTGAAGAGAACCCACCTAGGATAATACCACTCACAAGAAAATTTGTTGGATGCGCGAACCATGGCACCTCTTTCTTTGAAATGGCTAAGAGTTGCTCATCGGGGAAGGAGTAATTGATTTCAAGGCCATCATGTGGCCTCCCCTCCTCCTCCAAACAAGACAAGTGGCATGCCACTTGGTTTTCATTTCGTTTTCGGTCTTGGATGTCTATTTCAAACTCTTACAACAAAAGCACCTACCTCATCATTCGAGCTTTGTAATCTTTATTGCTCATAAGGTAACGAAGTGCTGCATGATCCCTGTGGACAATCACTTTTGCACCCATCAAGTATGGGAGGAACTTCTCAATAGCAAACACAATGGCAAGTAGCTCTTTTTCGGTCACGGTGTAATTGACTTGGGCATCATTCATTGTCGTACTAGCATAGTATACTGGATGAATGATCTTGTTGATACGTTGCCCTAGAACTTCTCCAACCGCCACATCACTAGCATCACACATGAGCCCAAAAGGAATGCTCCAATTTGGGGCGGTGATAATGGGAGTAGTTGTCAACTTGAACTTGAGCAATTCGAATGCTCTCATGCAATCATCTTGCCAAGACCTTATCCAAATTTGCCAAGAAATCATCAAAGGAATTCCCAACTACCGAAAAGTCATCCATGAAGACTTCAAGGTAATCCTCTACCATAACCATAAATATCGCCATCATACACCGTTGGAAAGTTGTCGGTGCATTGCATAATCCAAATGGCACCGGCTTGAAAGCGAAAGTGCCATAGGGACAAGTGAAGGTTGTTTTCTTTTGATCTTCCGGGGCATTAAGGATTTGATTGTAGCCTGAATATCCATCTAGAAAGCAATAGAGCGCCCGACCAGCCAACCTATCAAGCATTTGGTCAAGAAAGGGTAATGGGAAATGGTCTTTCCTTGTGACTTTGTTTAGGTTCCGATAGTCCATACACATTCTCCACCCGGTCAACATTCTTGTTGGAATCAACTCGTTCTTATCATTGGTGACCACAGTTATGCCCCCTTCTTCGGAACGCATTGCACCGGAGAAGTCCACGAACTGTCAGAAATGGGGTAGACAACCCTGACATTTAACGACTTTATGATCTCATTTTTGACCACCTCTTGCATTGCTTCGTTGAGTCTCCTTTGATGTTCAATGGAGGGTTTGGCATCTTCCTCCAAATTAATCTTGTGCATGCAAAATGTGGGGCTTATTCACCGAATATCCTCCAAAGTCCACCCAATAGCTTTCTTCCTCTTGTTGAGCACCGCCAATGTAGAGTCAACTTGAACGTTAGTCAAACAAGAGGAAAGAATAACCGGTAAAGTAGAATAAGTGCCAAGAAATTCATACCTTAGATGTGGAGGCAATGGCTTCAACTCCAAGATAGGAGGCTCTTCAATTGAAGGCTTTGTAGGAGGAGTTTTCCTATTTTCAAGATCCAAGGAAAGTTTTCGAGGTGCATAATTGTATGACCCCATCCCTTGCAAAGAATTTACACATTCCATAAAGCCATCCATTTCCTCATCATCAAAATTTAGCAAAATGGCCTCCAACATGTCATCCACATTAATAGTGGAACTTGTATCATCAATAATAACATCATTCACCATGCCCACATACGTACATACTTCATTGCTATTCGGTTGCCTCATAGATTTGCACACGTGTAACATCACCTTTTCATCACCCACCCGGAAAGTGAGTTCACCGGCTTCCACATCAACAAGAGCCTTTCCCATAGAAAGAAAAGGTCTACCAAGAATAATCGGCACCTCATAGTCCACTTCACAATCAAGAGTAACAAAATTCGATGGGAGAGTGAATTTATCAACACGAACCAACACATCATCAATTATACCCAACGTTCTCTTCATGGTATGATCCGCCATTTGTAATCTCATAGATGTGGGTCTTGGTTGGCTAATTCCCAAAGTATTGAAAACCGAATAGGGCATCAAATTGATAATTGCCCCAAGATCACAAAGAGCTTTAGGAAAGTCGGCACTTCCAATGGTAAAAGGGATTGTGAAATCACAGGGATCTTCTAATTTAGGATCCATTGAATGCACAATTGCACTCACTTGATGAGTCATATTTATAGTTTCACAATTCATCGACCGCTTGTTTGTCACCAAGTCCTTCATGAACTTTGCATAACCAGGTATTTGCTCCAAAGACTCAACCAATGTCACATTAATATATAGACTCGTCATCATGTCAACGAACTTTTTGAATTGATTCTCACCATTTTAGTTGGCAAGCCTTTGAGGATATGGAGGAGGAGGCCTTGGCATTGGTGCCTTAACCTTTGGCACTACCGGTTTCGGTATGTCAACAATGTGCTCCCTAGATGGGTTCACTTGATCTTGAATCTCCTCCACATTGTCAGCAATATCAATTCTTACTTCATCGTTTGCTTGCACCACATTGTTCGGGACCTCATCTTCTTGTACCACATGATCATCATCCATAATTTTCCTTTGACTTGAGGTGGGTGCATCTCCACCTTTTCCACTCTTTGTAGTAATAGCCATGGCATGTCCTGTGTTGTTCCCACTCTTTGAGTTCACCACCGTATCACTTGGTAGTGCCCCCTTAAGACGAGTGTTTAAAGATTGCGAGATTTGGCCCAATTGAACTTCCAAATTGCGAGTTGAAGTGGTGTGAGAGGCTAGTTGGACATTGGAGTCGGCATTCTTCTCCATCATTTGTTTGAACATGTTCTCAATTTGTCCCATCTCATTATTGGAAGAGCTTGGATCATGGGAAGGATAAGGAGGCGGGTTGCTCGGTTGTTGATACATCGGGGGCCTTTGAAAGCCCGACCCCCGGTTTTCTTGGTTATTGTTCCACCCCCCTTGGTTGTTGCCTCCTCAATATCCTTGACTATTGCCACTCTAATTTCCTTGGTTATTTTGACCATTCAAATTTCCTTGTTTGTTTTGATTGTTCCAATTCTCATGGTTGTTATCACCATTCCAATTGTTTTAGTTGCTAAAATTCCAATTTCCTTTATTACCATGAGGTCGCCATTTTTGTTGATTCAGGACTTCAGAGTTATTTCTTTACCCCTGAAAGTTATTCACATATTGTACCTCCTCCTCTTGTGCATTGTAAAATTCATCTTGATCAAACCCACTATCTTCTTGCACATAATGTTCCGCATCATTTTGTACTTGAGGACCCTTTTGCCTTCTCTTGTTTACCATCATATTAACCCCTTCCATTGCATTGACTTGCATACGAATTTGCACTTGTTGAAGTTGAGCCTTGGCTAATTGATTCATTGTGGTGGTCAACTCGGCAATTGCTTGCCCATGATCATGAAATTCTTTATGTAGGTGCACTACAAGAAATATGTCTTTTGGTTTCAATATTTAGTGGAGATTTTATTTATTGCTACAAATATCACATTTGTTGTGGAGACTCTAAAAGTTACTACAGAAGATAAATTTTTAGTAGCGACTTTCTTAGGTTGCCTCTAATATGTGCCACTAAATCCTGAATTTTTAGTTGCATCTATTAACAAAAATTTGGCTCCAATATTTTAGGAGCGACTTAAAAAATATCGCCTCTATAGGTCTTTTGGAGCGACTAGGTCGCTACTATAATTTTAAAAAACAATCACTTAAAATTACATAAATAAAAAGAATCAAGAAAGTAAATAAAAGACTAGTTTACAGAGAAGAAGCATGCGTACTTCTGCAACTTCATCCTCTCACTCTCTCTCAACAAAAGGGGTTTTCTCTCACACTTATTATCCATCCAATTCCCTAAAATCTCTTTAATCTATCCTTAAATTGCAAATGTAAATCGATACCCAAAGCCCTAATAAGAAATTATATTTTCAAATTAGGTATGTGTTTGAATCCTAAATTCTTTTGGGTGGTACATGAAGCTAGCGAGAATGATTATTTCTACAATTTTACCTTTAATTTCTCTGGCCCATTTAAAAATATACAGGAATTAGAAGTAATTGTTCTTGAATAGCCATTGCCTAAAGCCCTTTCTGAGTATCAACTGCTCTTTCACTGGGTAAGTTGAAAACTTCTTTCTAAACTTTTAGAACTTTTGATGATTGCATTTTTGGTATTCTACTCAAAATCGTGAAATGTGATATTAGGTGTTATGGGTCTTCATGTTTCTTGATATTTTTCTATGGAACCCGGATTTTTCGTAAATATTTGCCTAATAATATTTTGTGTAGTGCGAGTGAAGGTTATTTGAGCTTGTGTTGATATATTAATCGACAAGAGTCTTCATTGCGTTTATTGCAATTGAACTTATTATTTTATTTTTTTTTTGGGTTTTGTACTATCATATTAAATTGTTTACTTCTAGAACGGTACAGTGAAGTTGCAGCTAAAATTGACAAAACTGAAGGATAGAACATTGGTAGTCTTTGGACTTATTCTTTTTTCCTTTAGCTGTTGTTTTGAGGAAAACTCATATGATGAAAGCATGAACTATATCAAGTTTCGCAGTGGTGCCAACTCGATATTTATGATCTTGAAGCTCTAAGTTACAAAAGTCAGGTAGTAAGATACTTTTCCTAAACATATTTTCATGGTCCATACTTTCAGGTAATTTTAAATTTCTGCTCACATTAAACTTTAACGTCTCCTCCCATTTTTTTTTTCTTTTATTTAAGTTTAGAGATCAGAGGGAATTATTCTTTTAGATGTGGTTGACTCTCTCTTAGTCGTGTGATATTTGGAGAATTTATTAGTGCTTGTAAGTTATAAGGTTTTACTCACTGATTGTTATAAAGATAAATAACATAAAAAGGTATAGAAATTACATAACAAGTCTGCTGCATTATTTGAATGGATGAGAATTTTTATTAACATCTGGGGGAATATCCTTTATGTACTGAGCACTTTCTTAGTGCTTGGTATTTTGTAATTTATAAAACTTTAGTTTCTCATTTTAAAAGTATGTGGTACAGAAATGACCTAATTTCATTAATAGGTGTCTACATTGATTTGATTCTATGGAATTGGGATATTTTATGGAAATGTGACCATGTTGGACAGTAAATATTTTCCTCTTTTACTAGTATAGTATTACTGTATTTTTGTTTGATGCACTGTTTCTATTATGATCCTATTCTTAATAGGAAAAATTTGTTGCTGCAATGCTAATTTTTTATGGGTGATTTGTTTTGTTCATTTTTTCAAGTTATGTTCTTGCTGATATGTTGGTTGTTGTTGCACTTTACTTTTAGTTAATTAATTGATTTCTTTTTATCCTAAAAATAAGAATGGATAAAAGTTGGTTGAATCTTAGGAATATAGGAGACCAAAGATACAAAGACGGAGTAGACGGCTTTCTTAGTTGGGTATTCAACCAACCAAGGGTGAGCACTATTATTCGATGTCCTTGTAAAGGATGTATGAACACTGTGTTCGAGTTAAGGACCAATGTAAGAGGAGACTTGTTGAGAAAGGGTTTCTGAGATTCTTATAAAGTGTGGGACTTGCATGGAGAAGTGTTAGTTAGAGTTGGAAATTCTAATGTAGCACGCAATGATGAAGTAGGAGATGATAGCATTGAAGAGGATAATATTACGGAAATGATTCACGATGCTTGTGGATACACTAATATGGCGATAATTAATAATTTTTCAGAGGACAATGAAGAGCCAAATATACATGCAACAAAGTTCTACAAATTATTAGAAGATACTCGGATAGAACTTTATCTTGGTTGTAGTAAAGTCTCAAAGTTGTCTTTTGTTGTTAAACAACTTGACTTGAAGTGCATTGACCATTGGAGCAACAAATCGATGGTTGAATCGTTGAGATTTCTTAAATAAGTTCTTCCGGAGGGGTCATTTGTACCAAATTCTTTCATTGAAGTGAAGAAAGTTTTTTGTGACCTAGGCTCGGGGTACAATAAAATAGATGCATGTCGGAATGATTATATTTTATATTGGCGCGATTATGCCAATGCTCAATCATGTCCTAAGTGTGGTAAGTCTAGATGGAAGTCAGACAAACAAAAAGGGAAGAAAGTAGCTTGTAAAGTATTGCGATATTTTCCATTCAAACCAAGGCTTAAGAGATTGTACATGGCAAAAGAGACAGCAAAAAATATGAGGTGGCACAAGGAGGAAAATATTGATAATGGCATCTTGCGACATCTGTCTGACTCCATTGCCTGGAAATTCTTTGATGAGTGACATCACACCTTTTCAGCTGAATTAAGAAATGTTCGATTAGGTTTAGCAAGTGACGGGTTCAAAACTTTTGGTAACATGAGTGTCAATCATAGTATTTGGCTAGTCGTAGTAACTACATATAATTTGCTACTATGGCATTGCATGAATGATTCGTATTTTATGATGACACTTCTTATTCTAGGACCCAAGTGTCCAGGTATTGATGTAGATGTGTACTTACAACCAATGATTGAAGAGTCAAAATAATTATGGGATGGAGTGAAAACTTATGATACATACTAAAAATCTAATTTTAAGATGTGTGCAGCTATCATGTGGACGATTAATGACTTTTCTAAGTACGGAAACCTTTCAGGATGGTCAACAAAAGGCAAGCTTGCATTCCCTTGTTGCCACAAAGACACAAAATCAGTTTCATTACGTAATAAGTTGTGTTATATGAGCCATCGTTGCTTTCTCCCAATAGATCATTCATGGCGCCGAAATAGGAGGAAATTTGATGGGAAGGTAGAAAATAGGGTTGCACCTAATCCTTTAACAGGCGATGAAGAACTTATACAATTACAATGCTTGGCAAATATTAGTTATGGGAAGGGAAAAAAGGAAAACGTGATTACAATTGGAGGAAGAAAAGTATTTTTTTTCAATTGCCTTATTGGAGTACTCTTTTATTACGGTATAATCTTGATCTAATGCACATAGAGAGAAATGTGTCTGATAATATTATATTAACCGTGATGAATATGGTTTGAAAGATAAAGGACACACTAAAAAGTAGACTTTGGTATTAGGCAAGAGTTGCATATGATTCAGGATGGGGATAATGTATTATTACCTGCAACATGTTATGCATTGTCCTCAGAAGAGAAGTTGAAGTTATGCAATTTCTTGGCTAATTTTAAGGTTCGTGATGCCTTTACATTAAATATTTCAAGGTGTGTCAACGTACTTGAAAAAAGATTTATGGATTGAAAAGTCATGATCACCATGTATTATTGCAAGACATTCTCCTAGTTGCAATACGTGGTTTGTTGCCTAATGCAGTATGTCAACCAATTATAGATCTAGGCAAATTTTTCAAAAAATGTATGCTCTAAGTCCTTAACAATTGAAGGTCTTGATATCTTGGAGGCTGAATGTGCATGCACATTATGCAAACTTGAAATTGATTTTCCTCCGTCGTTTTTTGATGTCATGGTTCATTTGCCAAGTCACTTGGCAAGTGAGGCAAAGCTTGGTGGACCAGCTCAATTACAATGGATGTATCCTTTTGAGAGGTAATGTGTTCTATAATAAAAATGCAATATTTTTTAACGACACATTATATTAATGAGTCATTTACATATAGGTATTTGCAAACATAAAAGTCATATGTCCGCAACAATGCTCGCCCTGAAGGTTCGATTGCAGACGGTTATTTGGCAACAGAAAGTCTCACATTTTGCTCACGATACTTAAAGAATATCTCAACCAAGTTCAATAAACCAGCTAGAAATGATGATGGTTCCGTGTCAAATGGTGAGATGTCTGTCTTTAAGAAAAGTGGGCAAAATAAAATGTGGTTCAGAAGGTAACTTAATAATAGTGTTTGGTTCACTACTCTTTGAATAATGGTTTCATAATCTGTTGACTTAGTGCAGGTTGATAAAATACCTTCTTTTATAAGGCACGTAATATGTTTGATAAAATACCTGGGAGAGATCTTGGTTTATATTCTAATACAACTATAAAAATGCTAGCCTATTTTACGATATTAATGGGCAGAAGTATCTATTTTATGAGAAATTTTGGTTTGTTTCTGCTATTATTCTGCAAAAGTGTATATTCTGGTACAACTATAAGAATGCTAGCCTATATTATGGGTTTGTTTCGAATATTTTTATGAGAAATTTGGGTTTGTTTCGAATGATAGCCTATTTTATGATATTACTGTCAAGCCTTCTGAATTTCATAAGTTTGGGTGCCGACAATAAAAAGGGAAAATGCCATAAACTACTTTTTATAGCTTCTCATGTTCTTGCCATGATTAGTCTCTGGAGGTGTCTTTTTTTTTTTTTGGATTAAATGGACGATCTGAAGTTCATATTTTAGCTAAGTTTTGTAGCTGAAAATTTTTGAATTTTAGATATTTATTGTCATTGTTAGTTGGAGATTTTGATCAGGGAATCAAAATTTGCAAAGCTGGTTATGGTTTTTTTTTTGTGTGGGGAGGAAGTATGGATGTGTATGCGAGTAATCGTTCTTGTTGTTTCTGAAAATGGGATTACAAGGAGCATTATCTTGGAAGACATATATAGCAAAGTCCAATTTTGATTCTAGACTTTTAAGAGAGGAGCTGAGCTGGGTAATAAAAATTGGAGATCTGGATAATATATTTGTTTTATAAGCCCTTTTGTATCTGAACATAGTAACTTTTTTTGGATAAGTAAAAGATAAATTGACTTTTTTTATATAGTAAGAGGTATTTATTTAAGTACTTATTAGTTTTTAATCATACTAAGAATTGTTATATTGGCAGAAAGATGATCTTTGTAATCTTTATGTAGTACTCTCTTGCAAATGTTTAGTTATTGTTGGTATTACTTTCTACACCAAAGTTGTTGCATATAGCTTTTGCAGTTCGATGTAGTACCCTTGAGTAAATGTTTAGTTATTAGATTGGTGGTATTTCTGTGGATTAATCTCTCAGTCTTGGTGTCATACTGCTGTAAATCTGGTTTATGGTGAATTAAAATGAAGCTTGGTTGTTGTCTTAGAAATAAATTATCAATGCTTTGCGCAAGGATTTTTAGTTTATTATGAGACTCTCGAGCTTAAGTCGCTTCTTCGGCCTAATCTTCTTATCCGTATCTTTTATCACCTTGATATTATCTTCAAGCTCTAACAATGTGATCTTGTATTTTTTCTTAAATAATAGAGACAAGGTTCTTAAAAAGTGGTGATAATGAAGGAGGAGCTTGAAGCTAAGGCACTCAATGTTTTGCTTTTTGGTTATATATAAATGAGTGTAGTGACAATGAAGAACTATGTAGTATATATGCGGAGGAGCTTGAAGATAAGGCACTCAATATTTTACGTTTTTGTTATATGTATATGCATATAATGACAATGAAGTATTACAGTTACACACCATATTTTCGTACGTGAAAGTACGCCATAAGTAAATTGATATAAGTTCGAAAATGAGATGTTACATCCGTACGTTAAAATTTTGTCGTAAGTTAAGCGACAGAAGTTCGGGAATGAGATTATTTTGGGATTATAAGTATTACGTTGTTTCAAACAAGTGATAAGTAAATTTGTGAAGGTGAGAGGGTAAGCAAATCGAAGAAGATGAGTTTCGTCGAAGTTTGGCAATTTGAGATAAAATACGGTCCAAGCTATAATACCCTGTATTTATGGACAAGTGACATCCAAGGTACCACATGACCGTGATTATAAGGTGTATAAAGTGTGTTAAAAGTATGTGATATTTTAAGTAATTTAAGATAATTCTTAATTATATGGATAATTAGTTAATTATTGGATAGTGAAACATTATTAAGTTAATTAAGAGATTAGTGGTTAATTAATTATAATGTTTGGATAAGATTAATTAAGCCAATGTGAAAGCAATTGGAACAAGGATCAATACCCAAATTATGACTCTTATATTACATAGCAAGGTGGCACTTTTTAGGAGAATTTAGTGGCCAAATCGTCATGCCATGTGGGGCCCACACCTAAAGGCTTAAAAATCTTTCTAAACTCACTTTGTATCTCTACAATATGATGAAGGATGCTTCAGCAAGTTCATATAAGAACTTATGTAATAGTAACGTGAGTTATCAAACAATTCATACGAGTTTGTGGAGGGGTTTTATACTCTTGCCTCTCTATTGACTAAATTGACGCAGAAGGCAATTAAGTTCCAATGGTCAGATGCTTGTGAAAAGAGTTTCCATGAATTGAAAGCAAGATTGACTACGGCACCGGTGTTGACTCTACCAGAGGGTATGGATGGATTTGTGGTATATTGTAATGCTTCAAGAACCGGGCTTGGATGTGTATTAATGCAACATAGGAAGGTGATAGCTTATTCTTCTAGGCAACTAAAGAATCATGAAAAGAACTATCCAACACATGATTTAGAACTTGCGGCGGCGGTATTTGCATTGAAAATTTGGCGTCATTATTTATATGGGGTCCATGTGGATATATTCACAGACCATAAGAGCCTTCAATATATTTTCAAATAGAAAGAATTGAATCTGAGACAGAGAAGATGGCTTGAATTACTCAAGGATTATGACATCGATATTTTTTACCATCTGAGGAAGGCTAATGTTATGGCGGATGCTCTTAGCCGAAAATCCATGGGTAGCTTAGCACACTTGAAGGCATATCAAAGGCCATTAGCCAAAGAAGTTCACCGATTGGCTAGTTTGGGAGTTCGTCTTACGGACTCTAGTGAAGGAGGAGCAATTATTCAAAATAGGGCTGAATCATCGCTTGTTATGGAAGTCAACGAGAAGCAATACAACAATCCATTATTGGTGCAGTTAAAAGAGGGGATTCATAAACATAAGACCATGGCCTTTTCTCTTGGCATGGATGATGGTACACTAAGGTACCAAGGGCGACTATGTGTTCCTAATGTGGATGGTCTCTGGGGAAGAATTATGACCGAAGCTCATACTTCTAGGTATTCCGTGCATCCAGGTTCTACAAAAATATATCACGGTCTTAAGGAAGTGTATTGGTGGAATGATATGAAGAGGAATGTGGCGGTCTTTGTGGCAAGATGTCCGAATTGTCAGGAAGTGAAGGCCGAACACCAAAGGTCAGGTGGGTTGGCACAAAACATAGAAATTCCAATGTGGAAGTGGAAAATGATTAATATGGACTTTGTGGTAGGATTACCGTGCACTTCGCGCAAGTTTGACTCAATTTGGGTGATTGTGGATTGGCTCACGAAGTCATAACACTTTTTGCCGGTTAAGTCTACCGACACAGTGGAGCAGTATGCTCAACTGTATATCAAAGAAATAGTCAGGTTGTATTGCACCCCAGCTTCCATCATTTCTGATTGGGGGGCATAATTCACTGCTAATTGTTGGAAGAAATTTCAGCAAGGTTTGGGTACTCAAGTGAATCTTAGTACAGCCTTTCACCTGCAGACTGACGGGCAGGCAGAGCGGACTATTCAGACGCTTGAGGATATGTTGCGTGCTTGCATTCTAGACTTCAAAGGTAGTTGGGATGATCATTTACCACTCATAGAATTTGCCTACAACAATAGCTATCACGCTAGCATTCAAATGGCATCATTCGAGGTTTTATATGGTAGGAGATGTAGATCTCCCATTGGGTGGTTCAAAATTGGGGAAGCAGAGTTGATAGGGCCAGACCTCGTGCATCAGGCCATGGAAAAGGTTAAAATCATTAAAGAATGGTTGAAGACTACTAAGAGTCATCACGAGTTCAAAGAAGATGATTGGGTATTCTTGAAAGTTTCCCCCATGAAAGGGGTAATGCGATTTGGTAAGAAAGGGAAATTGAGTCCGAGGTATGTCGGACCGTACAAAATCATTCAGAGGATCGGTGAGGTGGCGTACAAGGTCGAGCTACAACCTGAGATGTCATTAGTACACCTGGTGTTTCATGTGTCTATGTTGAAGAAAGTAGTTGGAGATCCGACACTCATTGTTCCGGTTGAGACTATTGAGGTAAATGAGAAATTGACTTACGAAAAGATTTCGGTTTCTATTATTTATCGGCAAGTCTGAAAATTGAGGAATAAAGAAATTGCCTCCGTGAAAGTGTTGTGGCGAAACCAACAGGTTGAAGAGGCTACTTGTGAGGCCGATGAATAAATGAAGAAAAAGTATCCTTATTTGTTTGAATGACCATGTATTTAAAATTGTGATCTAGGAAAAAAATTATAAGACTTCCTTTTTATGAATTTTATATCATGTGAACAATTGGCATTAAGGGTGTTCTTTTCTGGATATATATTGCTTATGAGACCACATTTTGTGTTGTTTTGTATTATGTTACATCGTTGGAGTACGTATATGTTGTTAGGATGTGTTTCTGGGGCTCTCTGACAGGTGGATATGCCTAGTTACAAAAGAAACTCTGGCGAACTTTTTGAAAATCTAGGGAGTTAGTCAAATTTGAGGTTGCTGGTGTGTGGTATGAAAAACTGAGTTGCATAAGATGCTAATGACGGATTTTTACCCTCATTCGAGGACGAATGATCCTAAGCGGGGGAGAATGTAACACCCCAGAAAATTTCAAAGTACTTAAGTGTAAAGCCTAGTAAAATTTGCAAAGAAAATAATGTTTCATGGTGCCGGACTAGACTTATGTGTTGAGGATTAGCTTGCTGCGACTCGGACTTTTTCGGTTGAACAATGCACCGGAAAGTAAAAGAAAATGTTTGGCGGAAAAGTGCATTTCTGCATTTCTCCGGAAAGTGCATCGCATACCTTGTTCTGGAGCTCCATTTTTGGGTTTTTAAAACCCAACCCTATTTCGTTAAATACACTCTTTGGGCCATTTTTGAGACATAATCTGATATTTTAGAGTAAGAGAGAGTGCCCTAGAGTAAGAAGGAGTTCTTCAATAATGTTTCTTCAATTCTTGCTCATGTTTTAGGAGATTAAGAAGGGAAGCTCACTAGGTCTTCATCCTAGAGGTAAGATTCTATACCCTAAACCCTAATTTCGAAATCTTCTGAAAATGGGTAACTAGCAAGATAATTTTTGGGCATGAGAGTTGTTTATTTTACATGCATGTGTTATCAAAGGGTGTAGGAAGATTCTTGAGAAAAAAATGGTAAAGATTGGGTTGTGGGATGATTGAATCCTTCATAAAAAGGGCATTGAAACCATATGCACACCTAGTGTTTGATAAAATTGCTCAAGTGAGCTAGAACCATGATCATCTTCCAAATTTTGATTCAATTTGTTATATTTCTACAATAGATTGGAGTTGCTAAGAATTCTGGAACATTTTAGAGTTTAAGGAAGCTCAATTGAGGTATGTTGGCTAAACTCTTCTCTTAGAATTGAATCACATGATATTCATGAAAAATATATGAGTCCCGAGTGGTTCATTTCTAGAATTGGCTATTCCGAGTAAGATTGGGTTGAACGATATATATATATATTCGACAAGTATCTCAGATGCTTTATTCATGTTATGTTATCAATTGATGATGTGTTAAAATATGGTTGCGCATTAATAATGTTCCGACTTCAAGTCAAGTTCAAACGAAGACTATTATGCCAAATTTTGTGAAATATCTCTATGTGCCTTAGACTCTAAATTGCTCACATGTGTACTACACACCCTGATTTGAATTGTATTTGTTGTTGTTAATGATGATGATATTTGAAATTGAAAAGGTGAGCAGGAAATACTGAATATGGCCAACGTGTCAAGATTGATCTTATAATTATGGCCATTATTGCCAATGAAGTGAAAAGATGTGAAAGTAATATGAAATACGATGATTGATATAAAAAGGTGGATGTCTCGATTAAGACAGCCTAGCCGGTCGGGTCGTGATCGGACACCATGTCGCATACATGGTGGTGATTGTGCCGAAAATTGTAATTGAAATGGTAATTGTGGTTGATGTCCCTAATGGATAGCCTAGCCAATCGGGTCATGATCGGACTTCGTGTTAAATACGATGGTATTAATATTGAGAGAAATTGTGGTTGATGTCTCTAATGAGATAGCCTAACCGATAGGGTCGTGATCGGACTCCGTGCTAAGAGTATGGTGGTACTACTTTTGTGAATAATGGTATTGTGAACAATGATATATCGATACTAAAAATCTCCCAATGTGAGATATGGAAAGTAATTTGAACAGTGACTTGATCCTAAATTGAGGTTTGATGTTAATTAAAGCTTCCTTTGATATTATGATAATCTTGTTTGTATTATTTGTCATTCTTTTGAGAGGGTTATTAGTTATACATACTAGTGTTATTCGAAAGTACTAACATCCCTTTTGCTGGGGGCGCTGCATCTTTTAATGGATACAGGTGGTTCCACAGCAGGAGATATTGATCAGTGATAGCAGTGCACATTCTTCCCAGCTGACTTGGTAATCCCCACTTCATTCCGGGGTTATGAATCTTTTGTACTTTGTGTATTCTGTTTGAGGTATAGCCGGGGCCTTGTTGCCGGCATTATCATTGTACTCTTCTTTATCTATAGAGGCTCCGTAGACATAGTGTGGTGTCACGACCCAACTGTAGGGTCATGACTAGCACCCGGACCATACTTGTCGAGCACCAACGTACATTTTATCTAACCTTCCTTATTATCTTTAAGGGCTGACAAGATCAATATAAATGGTAGACATGGATCATGAACATCCAACAATGAAAGATAATGTCTTGAACATACATAACATGGGACGACAAGACTGTCAAGAAACTATATATAAGGTACGAGCTACCATGAGTCGACACCTGTCTATGAGCCTCTAAAGGAATATAAGTTCTACAACATTGCCGGAACAGGGCCCCGACATACCCATAATGTCTATAACAAAAATGCATACCAAGACCACGGCAAGTCCGGAGAAGGGATCTCGCCAATAACCGCTGAACTGGACAGCCTACTGTGGTGGGGGAGCTTCGTCTACCCGTCTATCAGGACCTACAGCACGACATGCAGTGTCCACAAAAAAAAGGACGTCTGTACGAATAAAGTACTGAGTATGTAAGGCAGGAAAGCATGAGTAAGAACAGTAATGTAAATAGGGATAGGGAATATACAACCTGTGACATCTGGGTACCTCTGAGGGCTACTGACATGATACATACATATATATACATAAACTTTTAAAACATACGCCTTTGTGGGCATCACCATCATCATATCGTACCCGATCGTAATAGGCTCGGTAAAACGTACCCGGCCATCATATGGCTCGGTAGAATCATACCCGGCCACGTGGAGCTCGGTAAAACCCAACTGATCAGTGGTTGCACAATAGGTGCCATACCCGGCCGACTATAGCGCGGCTCGGTAGAGTAAAATAGATACATATATATGATGCATGCTGGACTCATTGGAATCATATTTTGAACCTTTCGGAGTGACGTAAGGTCGGTATCCTTCGTACACGTTATTAGGATTAACTATTCATCAAGAATCGTATAAGAATCAGGAACTACCAACAACATTGATAATATAAGAATAAGAGAAGTAACATCAATATCAATCGTTTCATAAGAAGGGCAGCAATGTAAGTACTGCTAGCTTCTAAGAGTAGAGTATCTTTGGGAGCTCGTTCATTACATTATGTACAATCGGAGTCGTGCAAAAGAATGAAGGGGATAGCCTCACATACCTTGTATATACTGCCCAACCTCAAGCTATGCAAATGTCACGACTCCTTAGTCTAGAATAAGAGAAATGACACTATCATTATCGTTTAAGCGTCGTAACTATTATGTATCGACTGCAACCTATTTTACGATGAAACGGACAGCACCTCCCCTATTTATATGACTTAACACAAGTCAATACAATCACCAAACAGCCCAAACAACATCATTAATAATCATATTGAGCCTCCCAAAATAGTCCACCAACCAACAACATTACTACCAAACCTTTCGATATATATTTCACAAGTTCTAGCTTCAACGACTTAGCCGCAACTTGGATAATCTTAAATATATATATATAGAGTAAGAGGTTCCTTACCTTTAAACAGAAATAACAACTCCAACTTGACCTTAATTTTCCACGAAATATCTCTCCAATTCTGCCACAAGAACAAGGAAGCGAAACTAGCAATCAATTCGGGTTTTTCGGCACTAGAATTACTTTAGAAGACTTGAAATCACCTAGGGTTGATATTAAAAACTTGAAGGAGTATTTAAAGAACATAAAACACTTACAAAAACCTCCCACACGAGCTGGAACAACACAAAAGTTAGCAACAACAAGAAGAACAAGAAACTTACTAGCGCCACGGGATTCCCGACACTTGATTTGTGTTGTTTGCCCTTTGTTTGGGTCTTGGATCATGAGAGAACCTTGAGAGAGTGTTTTTAGGGTTCTAAGGTCTGAATATACTGAAAAATAATGACTTAAAACGGGGTTGAGGTATCTTATATATATCCATATGTCTTAAACCGCCTATGTGGGCCCCATAGAGAGCTGCTTGGCGCACTCTCACGAAAATGCGAATATCTCTCTATTCCGAGATCGTATCGATAAACGGTTTAATAAGTTGGAAACAGACTCATAGATCTTCAATTTGATAGGTATATCACCCCATAATTCCAAGTATATTGGGAGAAAAATGTAGTAACATTTGACCTAAAGTTTAAGTAAAATTATAAACGTAAGTTGCGACAACTTTTATCGACTTTGTTTCATAACTCGCTTGACTTCAAGACTTATGATACGGATATTATATGATTAAAATACATTAAAACATGACCTCTTGGGACAATTAATCACCTCTAGTGTTACCCGAAAATACGGGTTACAACATCCTTGATTCGTTTAACTTCTAATACTTGTTAACCACTCTTATATACCCTTGTATTGTTTAAGACCAATAGGATTAACTTCTTATCATCTCAAAGATAATCTCTTCTTGGATTTACGTCGACTAACTTACGGCGTGATCTAAGGTAGCGAATTTGGGTTGTAACATGTGGGTTGTATATTGGTGCCAGAAAAGATAAATTATGCTATGTTGTGGTTGTATTAGTTGTCCATTTGAGATTTTAAAAATGGTGAAACTTATAGTAAGAAATTTGTAATTGCAGACATGACCACTTTATTATTTAATTAAAGAAAATATATATTCTCTTTATTCATGAATGAGTTTGGGTAAAAGGAATCTAACAGGCTTGCTCGGTCGGGTTCACTCGGTTGAGCGCCGGTCACGTTCCTCGGTTTTGCTGCGTGGCAAATGTGATTTGAGGCCTCGAGCAGGTCCGTGGTATATTATGGGATAGGTTTGTATGTTTTGATGGGGTCCCCTGATTTGGCAAGTCTAGTTTTGGTAATTCGCACCTGCGCATTTTGGAGCATAGGTGCGGATCCGCTTGTCCGCATTTTGCATGGCTTCTGTGATGTTTGCCCTGGACAGGAGCCTCACTTCTACGAGTGAAGGATCGTAGGTGTGGCTATCGCATTTGGGAGTTATGGATCGCAGGTGCGAGGATGACCACCTATGCGGTCTTGTGAGCGCTTTTGAGGCATCGCAGGTGGGACAGCTTTTGCGCAGGTGCGAATGCAGGTATGGTTAGTGTTAACCGTAGGTACGGAGAATGGCTTGCAGAGGCGAGGGCGCATGTACGCATTTTTGTCTGCAAATGCGGAACCCCTAGGAACATCTTATTATATCGAGGATTTGGCCATTATTATCATATTTTGAGTTGTAAACCTCAGATTTGAGCGATTCTTGAGGAGTTCTTCACGTGTTGGATTGGGGTAAGTGTTCTTTATCCGGTATTGAATGTATTTCATGATTTCATCATTATTTTTATCATTAAATTAGTGAATTGAATGAGAGCAAATGAGAATTTTTGTAAAAAGCTTTCAAGATTGTAAAATGAGGATTTGAAGGACGATTTGATGTCGGAATTGGATTATTTTGATACGGTTGGATTCGTATCGGAATGGATGTTCATATTTTATTAATTTTGTTGGGTTCCGAGGTGTGGGCCCGGGGTTGAGTTTTTGGGTTCAATTTTATTTTTATCAAAGATCGAAGCTTTATTATCCGGAAATGTTTCCTATGGCTTTTATTTATGATATTAAGTTATTTTGATTAGATTTGAGTCTTCCGGAGACTGTTTCACACGAGAAGGTCATTTTAGAGTATCGGTTTAGCTTCTTTGAGGTAAGTATATTTCCTAACTTTGTGCGGGGGAACTACCCCTTAGGATTTGAGTCGTTTGTGCTATTTGTGTCTTGTGAAGGCCGTGTATGCGAGGTGACGAGTACGTACTCGGGCTTATTTGCAGATAATTGACCGTGTTAGACTCTTAGGTTCTTATATTCATTAAAAATGAAGTTGTCTTATCATGTTGAATCCTCCATTTTCTAAATTCACCCATACGTGCCTTATTTGTAGTCGATTGATTTATGTTCTACCCTTGTTGCCAAATAAACTCTTATGTGCCTTAATTGTTACACCCCATGTTTTCGTACGTAAAATTACACCATAAGTAAATTGATGAAATCTTGAAAATACGATATACATCCCACATTTTCGTACTTTAATGTTTACTCGTAAGGTAATCGACGTAAGTTCGGGAATGGGATTATTTTGAGATTATAAGCATTATGCTATTTCAAACAAGTGACGAGTAAATTCGTGACGGTGAGAGGATAAGCGAATCGAAGAAAATAAGTTTCGTCGAAATTTGACAATTTGGGATAAAATACGGTCCGAGCTATAATACCCGGTATTTATGGACTAGTACCATACAAGGTACCACGTGGCCATGATAGTAAGGTGTACAGGGTACGTTAAAAGTGAGTAGTATTTTAAGTAAGTTGAGATAACTCTTAAATATTGAGTAATGGTATATTACCTAATTAATTAAGGGAATTTTGTAGATAATTAACTAAGACTATGGATAAGCTTAAGGAGCCTAAACGTGGCAGCAAAGACCATTATGTACGTGTGACTCTTAAGGTCATATAATAAGGTGGCATATTTTAAAGAATTTGTGGCCAAGTCATCCCCTAAAGTGGGGCCCGTTCAATAACATAAAAATCAATCTCCCTAATTCATTAAAGGGAGATGGCTTAGAGATTTAACAAAGTAATGGATGGAAATTCTCAAACAAGAATTCTTATGAACCCCTACAATGATTATAGCAATATGACTTGCAAATCTAAGGGATCCCGGTACAATCTTTCTCAAGAATATCTTACAGATTTTTTCCTACTTTGATCCGCTGTTACGTGTTGTCGCAATTGACGTGTATTAGAGGGATTGTCAAGAGAATCAGCTCAGGTATGTTAAGGCTATCCATTCTTTCTTTTGGCATGATCAATACGATACAAACGAAACGAGTAAACCCACAATTTTCATAAATGATTCTATTCATAGAAGTATTAGAGATGCCTACGTTCTTGATTCACCATGCGAATTATTATTATATCTTCTGTTAATGGGTCTCAGAAAAATACATATTTGATAAAGTTTATTCGAAAGGCATATTGATTTTATGATATTCCGAGAAATCTTATTAACGTATTTCATATGTATTTCATGCAATTATACATGCACATTGACCCATGACCAGATGACGTTATATACGTGTATATATGTATATATATATATATATATATATATATATATATATATATATATATATATATATATATATATATATATAATATGGGAAAAGGTTACAGCGTTATATACGCACCACCACCTGATCAGTTGGTATACGTTGATGATTTGCCCACAGTGGCCGAAATGATAAGATGGGATGCCCTCAGAGGCTTAATGATGTTATGAACGCATATACCTATGCATGGTATGACATTTATACGCATATGCATGACATAATAAAAATGAAATGATTCACAAAGCTATGCAGACCTATATGTCGAGTCTTTTACTCCATATTTCTCTCATGTCTATTATTTACTAGTTTTCATTCCTTACATACTCGGTACATTATTTGTACTGACGTCCTTTTTTCCTGGGGATGTTGCATTTCATGCCCGAAGGTCCTGATAGACAGGTTGAAAATCCTCCAAGTAGGCTATCAACTCAACAGAAGGTGTTGGTGCGCTCCATAGGCTCCGGAGTTGCTTATGTGGTCAGTATGATTAGGACATGTACTGATTAGTATGGAGGGGCCCTGTCTCGACCTTTATGACATTTATGTACTCATAGAGGATTGTAGACATATGCCGTGTATGTGAAAGATTGTATGCCCTTGTCAGCTTATGGTTTGAGTTTATAAATGATCGTGTTGGCCTATTAGGCCCGTATGTCATGTGTATATGATGATATAATAAGAAAGATACGTTACGTTGGTACTCGGTTGAGTAAGGTACCGGGTGCCCATCGCGACCCATCGGTTTGGGTCGTGCCAAAAGTGGTATCAAAGCAGTTCTGTCCAAGGGAGTCTACAAGCCGTGTCTAGTAGAGTCTTGTTTATGGGGGTGTAGTGCACCACACTTATAAGCAGGAGGCTACATGGTATTTAGGACTGTAACTCTTTCTTCTTACTCTAGATCTTGTGGTATAGCTCAGTTATAAGAACTCAATTTCCTAAACTCTATCTTATTGATAATACGACAATGCCTACATCCAGAAAGACGGTTGATAAGAGATATAGTTGTGGAAGAGTTGAGTCAGAGAAACTCGATTTTGCATGATTCTTGTGATGAGTAAATGTGAGGTTTTCAGTAGATCATGCGTGTACTAAAATGTGTAAGGTTCTTGATAAGAAGCTTTAAGGCAAGAATATTTATCCACTCTTACGGTAAAAAGGAATAAGAGAATTGGAAGGTAGATAAACGTTTCAGTATGCAAAAGAAGCAAGATGAAAAAAGGGTACGAGCTACCCAACTAATGAAGATTATTGCAAAGGAATTAATATAAGCCTTTTGAGTAACCATTAACAATAACAGAGGTATGTACAATCGGCCACACCCATATCATTTATGCCCTATAGGGGCTAACAGAGGTAGTATAAGAGAAGGCGGGATATCAGGATCTAGCTGGGGTTAGGGTAACCCAAAATGGTAGATGGGTTGTTAGCGTTAGCTGACGTTTTCGAAGGACATTACAAAGGTGCTAATAGATCTCCTTGTGAGACACTCAAATGGTTCACTCGAGAATAATACAATTAGAGATGAATACTGAAAGCCTGGAACGGATAAATATTACCTTAGTGTGGCTCGCGTCCCTAGTAGAGCGAGAACGTTAAGCAACCCGAAGAGCCACTAGATGGAGCAAAAGGGAGCGAAGAACAAAAGAATGTCTTGTTCGAGTTTTCAGAATAAAGTGATAGACATAAATGTTAGCATTAAATAATAAAAGAGTTAATAAAGCATCATGAGTAAGATGTATTACATGGATGACAACGGTAGATCAAAAAGATGACAGTATTATAGAGTATATAGTCAATCGAAGGAAAAGATGAGAGGTGACAGGCCTTGAGACAACAAAAGAGTATAGGCCATAAAGTCATATCCTCATTTCAAGAAATAAGTTCGTGACTCCAACGCGACTACCGGAAGGAAACGTTAGACCCCAGAATAATAGAAATCAGTATGGGCTGGTGAACAAGATAAACTAAACATGAATTAGGGACTGAGTGATTGAATAATAGTCGGCATCATTAGAATTTCATATTTTGTTCCGGCAATAATAGAATGGACGACAGAAGAATAACTTTTAAAGTTCATTCAGGAAGACTCTTTCCTAAAGCAAGCAATGTGAGCAAAGTTAAGCTTAAGGGACTGTATGTGCCAGTTATACTAAGTGTCACCCTCGCGAGTAAGGAATTTTGTTATCCTTGGTACAGAAGGATTACCACAAGGAGAGTAAGGGTCATCGATGATGTGAAAGGACGCTAAAGATGAAGAGGTAAAACATCTATAGGTAGGTCGTCGTAGCTCCAACTCTTAGTACTCCACTAAAAGGGGGATATAGAGTGGTGCGGTATTAAGTCAGAATTAAGTGGTTCTAGTAATTATGGAATGGTAAGGGAATATTGCGATAAAAAAAATGAAAAAGGGATGAGATTGCACTTATTCAAAGCCTACAGATATGCTACGATTCCAGAACATTATGCAATCACGACGTCAAGGAGAGAAAGTAAGGGTTCCTACCCGAGATGTTATTCATAGAGAAGGAGCCTGTGCGAGATGTAAGTTAAGACAAAGGGAATAACCCAAGAAAGATTACACGGAATATTGATATGACAATGTTCCAACGAGTAGTTAGTAGTTTATCCAGGAAGAGACTAGTTATGGCTAGACAAGAGGATACAGACAAATCAACAAATTTTGCAAGATGAACATTGTGAACCCCAACATGGGGAATTCAGTCTCGCAGATAATGATATTGTGACCCTTGAGAAATATTCAGATAAGAGTTAGGGTAGTTAAAGGTACTGTATGAATGTTACAGAAATAAAAGAGAATGCCAGCGGGAAGACTGTCAAAATATCAAGCAACCCTACAAGCACAATGGCATGAAGGTAAGTAACTACAGATAATTATAGGCGAGGAAGGACATCAAAAATTCTATCGGGAAGGCGATGTAATAAGCTCGTAGATTTACAAGAGTCAGAGGGTCCTCCCTAAATACTATAATGAAAGACAAGCTGAGGAAATAAGGAAGAAGGCTTCAACCTAAGCACAGTGACCAAAAGAGGAAATGGTCTTGTAACAACAGTCTCACAACAACATTGTATACACTCCATAAGGAAGTGGAACCTGGCGTTGCGAATGAGCGGGAAATGAAACCAAAAGTAATATTCGAAACCATATGAATTGCACAAAATTCCGACATGCATGGGAACTAATATAAGCCAAGTATTCATGCAACAAGTGGCAGAACGACCAGGAAAAGTAAGCGCTTACATTTAAAGAAAGTTGAGAAGGACCGAAAGGAATTATTCGATCAATGATCCAAAGTTAGTTACGTTATGAATGCACTTAAGATTTCGGAGTATTATCCATGCAGTATATATGTTGACAATCATACATCGTAGAAGACTCTGGTATAAGTTAAAAGAAAGAATTGAGTCCAGGTCATAGACAAAGGATTGAATTGTTAGAAGATTGTATCATGGATATTCCATAGCGTCCATGAGAGGCTAAAGTAATAACTAATACCCTGAGCCGCAAATCGGAAGATAGCTTAAGCCTACATAAGGGCCGTTCAGAAGGAAGAGGAACTAAAAGAGTTACATCAACAAAGCAAATCAGGAGTCTGATTATTGGACCCAAAAATTTTTAGACATCATGATTGAGAACATAACAGAATCACTCTTAATATCAGAGGTACAAGAGAGATAGTACAACAACCATATTCTATAACTACTCTACGATAAAGCCAAATAAAAGAGCACCAGCCTCATAAGAAGTGAGTATGAAGCTCCCACCGGATTGTGTATACACCAGAGGTGCAAGTGTTATAATAGAGCTTCAAGTTTTGGATATGAATTATACCTATGTGGAAGGGAGGTTAGAAAGAGATAGAAGATGTGAGGCAAGATTTTAAGGTAAGTAAGGTAAAGGTGAACAACGTACAAGATACTCAAATGCAGAAGGTTGTGAATAGTCCATACTTTAGATAAAAGGCCAAAAATGTTGGGATTCAGTATCCAGGAATGGTAGCAACGTCGTCAGTGGCATATCTTCCAACCTATGTTTTTTTTTTAAAATATTGAGAGATTTATCTAAAAGAGTAAAGAAGGGTTTAAGACAATGTGATGTCTCGCTTGATGTTACACAATAAAATAAGAAAATCTATGGTGCAAGCATGTTGAATGAAGGCGGTGAAATATGTAAATAGATATGTGTAGGTCGCAAGCTAAAGTATGGTAAAGCGATAAGGTTTTAAGAAGACAAGAGTAAGGATAAAAAAGGGCGAGTGAGAAGGTGACGAGAATGGATAAATCCTCAAGATTAAGCCCAGGAAAAGAAGAAGAACTGAGGGTTTCTCTAAGTTATACAAAGCTCAGTATAGCCTGAATGAACTCAAAGGAGTCTAAGACTAATGGCATTTTGAAGAGATGGAATGCTGCCATGATAGTACAATGAGGGTGTAATTGTGATAGATAAGGGATGACGTTTGGGCCTTCAATTGAGTAATGATTTGAAGAGGATTTCATGAATTGAACGGGATTAAAATACCCATGTAAATGAATCACATTGGGATGCTACAAAATACGATTATTGAAGTACAGTATCGCCGCTAAGTGGATTAGGAAAATCACTTCAAATATTCCTCGATGCAACATAAGCCCTAGTGGCAAGGTATTACCTAAGAAATTTCAAGTCATTAGTGGTATATTATAGATCAATATTGAGGTGAATCAACAATGGATGGACAAAAGTCACAATGTATGAGATGAGATTAGGCCATCATTCTTAAGATGAACAGTAATGAGGAAGCATTAAAGGACTTAGATTTATACATATGGGATAAGCAACAAAAGTAACATGGAGTTCGATAGCAGACCTTAGTAACGATAAATCGAGGTAAGATTTATGGGATAGTATGACCTACTTATATGAAGTAAAGTCATGCGGATAGATAACCGGGTATGTGAAATAAGATATAGAAATATTCGTAAGTTAAACAAAGTATAGAGAAAAGAACTTCAGTATACCTATAGATTCCCAGAGAGACATCTTATCAAGCTCTGTATATGCTTACAAAGTGAGGCCTATAGATTGGCTAATAAATTGGAGAAAAAAGGAGAGAAGATTCGCATAGGCGCACATATTAGGAAAAAGTCGTACAGGCTGCATGACAGAAGGTAGCAAGATTTACGAGATTGGAATAATTAATAATGCAGACCATGGTGTGAGAAAGAGCCCTAAAGGGGGGAATGCCCTGGCCTTTGGATTTATTCAAAAAACAGTTGCCTAAATTGAAATAAGAGTATTAAAATATTTGCAAGAGCTATGGGTTATGAGAATGATAAGTGCATCAGTCAACATTCGAGGACGAATGTTCCAAAGGGAGGAATGATGTTACACCCCGTGTTTTTGTACGTAAAAGTACGCCATAAGTCAGGAATGAGATTATTTTGAGATTATAAGCATTATGCTATTTCAAATAAATGACGAGTAAATTCGTGATGGTGAGAGGATAAGCGAATCGAAAAAAATGAGTTTCGTTGAAATTTGACAATTTAGGATAAAATACGGTCCGAACTATAATACCCGGTATTTATGGACTAGTACCATACAAGGTACCACGTGGCCATGATAGTAAGGTGTACAAGGTATGTTAAAAGTGAGTAGTATTTTAAGTAAGTTGAGATAATTTTTTATTATTGGGTAATGGGATATTACCTAATTAATTAAGGAAATTTTATGGATAATTAACTAAGACTATGGATAAACTTAAGGAGCCTAAACGGGGCAGCAAAGGCCATTATGTAAGTGTGACTCTTAAGGTCATATAATAAAGTGGCGAATTTTGAAGACTTTGTGGCCAAGTCATCCCCTAAAATGGGGCCCACTCAATAACATAAAAATCAATCTCCCTAATTCATTAAAGGGGGGTTGGTTAGATATTTAACAAAGTAACGGATGGAAATTCTCAAACAAGAATTCTTATGAACCCCTACAATGATTATAGCAATATGACTTGCAAATCTAAGGGATCCCGGTACAATCTTTCTCAAGAATATCTTACGGATTTTTTCCTACTTTGATCCGCTGTTACGTGTTGTCGCAATTGACGTGTGTTAGAGGGATTGTCAAGAGAATCAGCTCAGGTATGTTAAGGCTATCCATTCTTTCTTTTGGCATGATCAATACGATACAAACGAAACGAGTAAACCCACAATTTTCATAAATAATTCTATTCATAGAAGTATTAGAGATGCCTACGTTCTTGATTCCCCATGCGAATTATTATTATATTTTTTGTTCATGGGTCTCAGAAAAATACGTATTTGATAAAGTTTATCTAAAAGGCATATTGAATTTATGATATTCCGAGAAATCTTATTAACGTAATTCATATGCATTTCATGCATTTATACATGCACGTTGACCCATGAACAGATGGTGTTGTATACATGTATATATATGTATATGGGATATAAAAAAGGTTACGACGTTCTATACGCACCACAACCTGCTCAGCTGGTATAAGTTGATGATTTGCCCACAGTGCCTGAAATGATATGATGGGATGCCCTCAGAGGCTTGATGATGTTATGAACGCATATACCTATGCATTGTATGACATTTATACGCATATGCATGACATTATAAAAATGAAATGATTCATAGAGCTATGCTGACGTACATGTCGAGTCTTTATTCCATTTTTCTCTCATGTCTATTATTTGTACTGACGTCCCTTTTGCCTGGCGATGCTACGTTTCATGCCCGCAGGTCCTGATAGACATGTTTGAGAGTCCTCCAAGTAGGCTATCAGCTCAGCGAAAGGTGTTGGTGCGCTCCATATGCTCCGGAGTTGCTTATGTGGTCAGTATGATTAGGACATGTACTGATTAGTATGGCGGGGCCCTGTCCCGACCTTTATAACATTTATGTACTCTTAGACGCTTGTAGACATATATCGTGTATGTGAAAGATTGTACGGCCTTGTCAGCCTATGTTTTGAGTTTATAAATGATCATGTTGGCCTATTAGGCCCGTATAATGTAATAAGAAAGATATGTTACGTTGGTACTCGGTTGAGTAAGGTATCGGGTGCCCGCCGCGGCCCATCGGTTTGGGTCGTGACATTAATTGAAGTTGTTGATTCTTTTATTGGCATGATGTCTCTTTCCGTAATTGCTTAACCTTAGTTGGAGTTTTTGTCATTCCTCCCATGGCCGACTTATCATTATTTGGAATTATTGTTACCTGCTATCTCTCTTATCGCCAAGTTGTGCTTATTTGGAAACATTCTTACATGTCATCCCTTCAATTGTTGAGTTACTCTTATTGCATATCGTCGTTACACATTATCTCTTCCCTTGTTGATTTATTCTTGTTTGAAACCATTGTTATTTGTTGTGCCTTTCATTGTGAGCTCGTTTTTCCGTTTCATTGTGTACTGCAATTCTAGTGTATTTACTTGCCGTACTCTCATGTTATTGTTGTTGTTTTGTTGAGCTCAGTGTTATTGAGCCGAGGGCTAAGCGTGGTGTGATATTGGATTTTTTTTGAGGAAATGGTGTGGCATATGGGCACATGTGGTGAAAGTAATTATATTGTGTTGTTATGTTTTTGGCACACGTGGTATTGTTGAGAGGTTTGTCGGGGTGTTCGCCCATTAATTGCCCGTGCTATTGTTATTATTGATATCTGCACATGCGGCGTGACAAGTCGGGCTATATATGTGGGTTTGCGCATGTGGCGAGACAAGGCGGGAATAATATTATTATGTGCATGCGACGAGACAAGGCAGACATTTACTTTATTGTTGCGCACGTGGCGAGACAAGGTGGGCTATATCGGGGATGATTTGTGATGACTTTTGATGGCTTAGGGGAATTATCATTGATGTGATTTGTGTAGTGGTGTGCCTACCTTGAGTAAGTTATACATTTTACGTTTTGTTGTGTTGTTTCGTATGTGCCCTTCATTGTCTCCACTCTTTCATGTTGACTTGAGTTGTGATAGGACACTTGCACAAGCATACACATAATTAATCACCCATATAGGTTTATGTCATGACTCAAAACCCGCTATAAGCAGTGATGGTGCCCAACGTCGCCGCTAGGCAAGACAACGGTGAACTTATACGTTAATTGCTCATTTATTACTTTCAAAATCATAAATTTTATTAAGTAAATAAATTTACACATTTAAGATCATGGGTACATACATGATAGGTAATACATAAAAATAAAAAGTAATAATAATATGCAAATCCGTAAACATCAACTAGAATATCCCAAAACCCAGTGTCACAAGTGCATGAGCATTTACTAAGTAGTACAATAATATTACAATATATGTCTGGAATGTACAATAGACATGATAAAGTAAGTAATACGATGGAGACTCTGTGCACTGTGATACGTAGGCTGGAATGCAGCTCACCATAAAGTCTCCTCGGCAGTTCCACCTACGCGCCAAAATCACCACCAAATGAACCTGTCAGATCCTGCACATTTAGTGTAGAAGTGTAGGATGAGTACGTAAATCAACATGTACGCAGTAAGTATCTAGCCTAACCCCAGAGAAGTAGTGACGAGGGGTCGACATCGACACTTACTAGAGGTCCAATAAAGCAGTATGATAAATCATATATAGATATGAAGCACAACAATAATAATGGGGTAAAACGGTAACTAACATAATCCTCCAACTTTTCTTTTGACAATATAAATCTCCCGGAGGTCATACGTTATCTCAACATATCAGAAATATCAAATGTAGTCTCAAAAGGATAAGGAATACCACATAAATGCCAGGTATAAAAGGGGAATATCATAAGTATTCGGACTCCTAGCGGTATTACGCACGATTATGCCGAGGTCATACGACTCGATGTAGAGTGGTATGTACACTACCGAGGGTTGACTGGCACGAACCAGAGATGTATCTCAATATGCTACCGAGGCGTTCGGCCCAATCAGCAAAAAAAGGAAAGAACATATCGAATTACGGGTCACGTGCTTACAATAGAGGTAGAAGAGTATAAAGTGGATAAACACCTTTACCGTTTATCAAATATTTAGCCAACAACTCAAGTTGATAAGACTCGGCCTAATATATATATTTCTAAATCGATTCCAATTATAAATTCAATTAATCAAGCTAGCAGATTGGGTTCAAATAACTCAAAAATTACATGAAAGAGTCCTAAGTCTACCCGGACATAAACATTCTTTAGCTACGTATGGACTCTCGTCACCTCGTGCGTACGAAACACCCAGAACGATTAGCACATAAATATTTTTAATACTTACGGGGTAGTTTCCCCCTCACAAAGTTACACAGGAGACTTATCTCACTATGAAGTTCCAATAACCTACTCCAATGCCTCTCTAACACCTCAACCAATGCCCATCGATATGAAACTAGTCAAACAATGTTAAAGCCAATCAAAATATACCCCAACGCTCGTATTTAATTAATTTATAAAAATCCCCAACTCTGCTCGAAAAGTTAACAAAGTCAACCATCAGACTCATGTGCCCGGATTTCAAAAATTTATAAAGATAAACATTACTTATAACACCATGAACTCAAATATATAATTAATCCCTAATTCCATGTCCAATTTCGTGGCAAAAATCCAAAAAATATAAATTCTAGGTTTTCTTCAAAATCTCACAATTTCCACCAATTTCCATGTTCAAATATTACATGATAGAGTCCTAAGTCTACCCGGACATAAACATGCTTTAGCTACGTACGGACTCTCGTCAACTCGTGTGTACGCAACACCCACAACTAGTAGCACATAACAATTTTTAATACCTATGGGATAGTTTCACCCTCACAAAGTTAGACAGGAGTCTTATCTCGCTCCGAAGTTCCAATAACCGGCTCCAATGCCTCTCTAACACTTCAACCAATGCCCATCGATTCGAAACAAGTCAAACAACGTGCAAATCAATAAAAATATATCCCAACACTCATATTTAATTAATTTATAACAATCACCAACTTTGCTCGAAAGGTCAACAAAAATAAACCCTCGGGCCCACGTGCCCGGATTTCAAAAATATTCGAAGATAAACATTACCCATAATTTATCCCTAATTTCATGTCCAATTTCGTGATTAAAATCAAAAAAATATAAATTCTAGGTTTTCAAAATCGCCCCAAGCTCGGCTCCCATGGAAGATTTGACATAAAATGAACCAAAACTCGTTTTTGCAATCTTATACACTGCCCAGACGACCTTCATCGCGAAAGCGGAAATCCCCTCGTGTTGGCAAAGCACATCCAGCTTCAGCTCCCAAACTCCTCTACGCGAACGTGAAAAATGGCACGTGAACGCGAAACTTTACTAGCCTGCCCATCGCGAACGCATCTGCCCTTTCGCAAACACGAAGACGAGTCAGCCACCACACCAGCTTCTTAATCACGAACGCGAACATCGAATCGCGAACGCGGAGCCTTTCTCCCCAAACCTTCCCGAATGCATGACCACAGTCGCGAACGTGAAGCACAAAAATCCAACAGCCATGATCCTTCTTCACAAACGCGATAACCACCATGCGTTCGCGATGAACAACACCTGAACCAGCAACAACAACAGCAAAACATGGAGAAATGACCCAAAACCATCCTGAAACACACCCGAGGCCCCCGGGACCCCGTTCAATCACACCAACAAGTCCCAAAACATAACTCAGACTTGCTCGAGGCCTTCTTTCATCATAAATACAAATCGACGATCGAAACCTTCTTTCAACTTTCAAACAATCAAACATCGACGAACGCGTCCGATTCATACTTAAACATTCCGGAATAATGCCAAAATTTACGCACAAGTTACAAATCACGATACGAACCTATTCTAAGGCTAGGAATCCCCAAATGGACATCGGTAACACCTAAGTCCACTTCAACCCAAAATTAGAAAATTCTAAAACCTTCAAAATGCCAACTTTCCAAAATAAGCACCGAAATGATCCTGGACCACCCGATACTCAACTCGGACATACGCCCAAATCCGAAATCATCATATGAACCTATTGGATCCTTCAAATTCTGATTTCAATGTTGTTTACTCAAAAGTCAAACCTTAGTCATTTCTTCCAATTTAAAGCTTTCGGATTGAGAAGGTTCCTTCCGAAATAACTCCGAACTTCCCGAAATTCAATTCTGACCACACGTACAAGTCATAAAACAGGAAGAGAAGTTCCTCACGACCCCAATTCTCCAAACGATGTGCTAGAGCTCAAAACTACCGGTCGGGTCATTACACTCTCCCCCACTTAAACATATGTTCGTCCTCGAACGTGCCAATAACAATTCCGAAGTTGATCAAAATCGTTGTTTAATACCGGGTGCACCTACCCATGCCACCACAACCCGTGTGAGCACATTAGCTCGATCTCGACTAAATGTCATTCCTGCTACCTTAGCCCACAAGCCCTAGAGCAAAATTTTGACATCCGAAATTCTCTACGAGGCATGATCCTAACATATGAACAACGTATCAATCTCAACACGCTGAACCCTAAACATGATCATCCACCCATATTGCAATCACACATTGCACCGCATGACTCGAAGGCAATAATAACATCCCCATCCACAAAAGCTGAAATTCCTAGAATCTGATGCCCGTGATACACCCCATAACACATATAACCCATGTTCCAACTCTCACAATACTGTAACGATGAAAGCGACACAAAGAAGCTCATAACCACCTGCCCAAACAATAAATCATAGAGTCTCCCCGCTTGACAAGAACCATTACCTTATTCTGAACTGAATAATGACATTTTCTCCTTAATATACCTCACATAAATTTGATTGCACTGATTTCCAAGTCCAATAACCTCGTCTCACCAAGTACAAGTTTCTCGGGATATAAACCACCTCAAACACCGTCTAAAATATTATATGACGCCATCAATGTGCCCACAAGTTATAACTTGAATATAACTCATAAGGAAGAACAAACTCTGGCAAGGTACTGCCTAGCCCGTGTAACGAATAAAATGGCCAAATAGATTCTATGAACCTATATCAGAGATGAGAAATAGGGAACACAAAATAAGTATAAGGAGCTATACTTAACATCTCAGTGTCGCGGCGTGCAACTATAACACCCCGGAAAATTTTGAAGAACTTAAGTGTAAAGCCCGATAAAATTTGCAAAAAAAAAAATATGTTTCATGGTGCCGGACTAGGCTTACCTGTTCCGGAGCTTCATTTTTTGGGTTTTTAAAATCTGACCCTACTTCGTTAAATACACGCAGAGGGTCATTTTTGAGCAAATATTCTAATGTTTTAGAGAGAAGGGAGAGTGTTTTAGAGAGAGAGAAAACTCTAGGCTAATTATTCATCAAGTCTTGCTCAAATCTTGGAAGATTAACAAGGAAGACCCACAATTTCGTCATCTAAGAGATTGAGATTGCTAGAATTTTCGGAACGTTGTAGTAATTTAAGGAAAGCTTAATTGAAGTGTGTTGGCTAAACTTTATCTCTTGGAATTGAATTCCATAATGTTTTCGTGAGTTTCAAAGTATGGGTTGCGTACTAAAATGTGGTGGTTTGAATCATATTTCAAATGAAAGCTGGTATGCCAATTGTGTGAGAAAATCTCAATATTCTTAAGACTCTTAATTGCTCATATGTGTTACCCAAAGTCTTGATTGGGAATGTCTTATTATTGATAACCTATAAAGATGGTTGAAAGTGAAATCAGTAAATTGGGGATATAAAGTGTGGCCAACGTGCCAATAGTGAAAGGTATACTAGTGGCCAATGGTGCCGATGTAATGAAATAATGTGAGAAAGATTATAAAATAAGCTTTGACTCAACTATTCCAAAATTTACTTCGACAATATAATCGGCTAAAAGTTTATGAACACAAGTGATGCCCATATATGGCTTTTTAGTTAATGCTATGCTTTGTAAGAAATTTTCAATGTGCTTTGCATTCTTACATATTCGTGAGTGGAAATTGTGTATGATTTTAATTTGTGCTTCGATTGCCAATCATTCTACTCCATTTATTGGAAAGAAATCGATTATGTTTAAAGCCTTCATTACTAATGAACTTAAAGTTGCGATTTTCGAAATATTCTACTTGTTGATAATTATGATGATGATCTATGAAAGGGAAGAAATGAAAGTGTCGAATATAAAATACGGCCATTGTGCCATGAATAAAGAATCATATGTATGGCCAAGAGAGCCAATGAAATAATAATGTTGTAAGTGGTTGAAAGTACGGATTAGGTGATATATGATGTGAAAGGTTATGAGATGTACGTATTTGTACTTTTGTTTCCAATGTGTTATGAAAACCTATGGACGGTCTTTGAAACGCATAGGTATATTGTGTTATGAAACCCTATGGACGGTCTATGAAACGCATAGGTATATTGTGTTATGAAATCCTATGGACGGTCTATGGAACGCATAGGTATATTATGTTATGAAACCCTATGGTAGGTCTACGAAACGCATAGGTATATTGTGTTATGAAACTCTTTGGACGGTCTATGAAACGCATAGGTATATTATCTTATGAAATCCTGTGGACGGTCTATGAACGCATAGGTACATTATGATATGAAATCCTGTGGACGGTCTATGAAACGCATAGGTACATTGTGATATGAAATCCTGTGGACGGTCTATGAACGCATAGGTACATTGTGATATGAAATCCTATGGACGGTCTATGAACGCATAGGTACATTGTGTTATGAAATCCATTGTGATATGAAATCCTGTGGACGGTCTATGAAACGCATAGGTGCATTGTGTATAAGAGGTATAGATGTACGGTATGAATAAACACTATGGATGGTCTATGTACGGTATCAATAAACAATATGGACGGTCGATGAAACGCATAAGTGTATAATATGATATGTGAACACTAAGGACGGTCTAATGAGACACATTATTAATGCAGACATTAGGTGCCCCTTTTGTTGTCCTTGTTTGTACAGGTTGTTTCAATTACATTATATTATGTGTTCCACGTATAGATCCTATGCGCATTCTATTTTAAAAGAGGATTTCTAGCTATACATACTAGTGTTATTCGACAGTGCTAACGTCCCTTTTGCCGGGGACGCTGCATCTTTAATGGATGCAGGTGGTTCTACAGCAGGTGGCATTGATCAGTGATAGCAGTACACTCCTTTCAGCCAATTTGGTGAGCCCCACTTCATTTCGGGGTCGTGTATCTTTTGTTTCTTATGTACTTTGTGGTTGAGGTATAACCGGGGCCTTGTTGCCGGCATTTCCATATTACTCTTCAATTGTACTTAGAGAGTCCGTAGACAGGTTGTGGGTGGTATTTGATGTTGGGAATTGGATTAGAACTGTTGGTGTTTAGCAACATGTTTTTCATTAAATCTATAAACTCGTACTATTTTGAAAATATTGAATGATGTTGTTGATGGGAATGAAATGGAAGCGGTTAATGAAATCTCTTCAGTATTTGGTTAACGGAGTACATCTCCTCTTTATTCATGAATTAATTTGGGTAGAAGGAATTTAATAGGCTTGCTCGGTCGGGTTCACTCGGTTGAGTGCCGGTCGCGCTCCTCGGTTTTGGGGCGTGAGAGCAACCCGATCCACACATGATACCATTGCGGCGTGCGACCCGATCAAAAGATGATAGTGTTATGGCATGCAACCTGATCCAAACATGATATTGTTGCGGCGTGCAACCCGATCCAAACATCATGCCCGTGGCGGCGTGCCATCCGATCCACACATAACAATCAATAAGGGAATACCTACCGAGCCAAAATGCTCATACCCACGAAATGCCCGAATATAGACCACAAGCACGCCAAGTGCATAAATACAACCCTGTGGAGACGGATAGTGCCATGCACTACAAAAACCCTAGCACGACAAAGGTATAATAAATAACTTGCATCTCGAAAGCAATCTTGATCATATAACACCACCAGCTACATGGGATCACAACACATATGCGAATAATCAAGCTGTCTCAAAACCCACATGGCATAATAGAGTAGCTGACGATACAAATAACATCCAATGCCCGAAGACTCTTCCATAAGAAATGTTATGCTGAATGAACACATCTGACCTGACGTAGAGCACACATTCATATTAGACCTTCCAACGGACCTCACGTCGATTCTGATTATCTTATACTAGGCCAACAACCTTCCAAAGATCCACAATAACCCTATCCATGACAAATATGAGCAGTCGTCTAATCCGGAACAAACTCTCATAATCCATAACCAAAGGAATAGAGCGCCTTTTAGGCATAAACTCTCACACTAGGGACAGTACTAGAATTTCCATACATGGTTTTAACCCATAAAAATCAAGTGACTAACATGATACATGTATATGATCTTCCCGTGGGTTATACTCCCATGACCTTCCGCACCAGGTAGCAAAGTCTGCACATCCATACCTCCAACCGCACAAATTCTGTAATGCAATTCAGGAATTTTCAAATTAATACGCAATGTCTCTTACATGGGACACCGTCCTCAGGTCACACTAAATATGGCGTCGACATACTATAAACATCTAAAATCTTCGCCCGCTCCTCCGAGATCATGACATTCTTATCAACGCCAAACTACAACCTTGATCCTCAACTTCCAATTCCTATGCCGCTCACTGCAACTATCCTGCCGCTACGCGAGAGTACAAGAATTCGTCATAGTCCTTGAACTACTAGTAGAATCAACACTTCATTGGCAAGAAACCTTTTACTTAACTCATTTTAGTAGACGAATCACAACACACAACCAACTTCTCATAACCGCAAAAGACACAAAACTCAAGTCGTGGTCTAAAATGCCAAAACTATTTCGGGATCCATTTACACATAACAAGGCCATCAGAATCAAATACCTCTAATCGATCAAATTGCGGTGGCAGTCAAGCCCGCACGTACAGCCACAGATCACCCGTATAACCATTACAACCTGACCCAACTGCTTCCAATTTACTCTTGACTTGCCTTCGAAATAATAATAGATCCATTCAAAAACACAACGAAACTTAACAACACTCATCCCCAGTGACCCCAGTTCATGAGACCACATCGCCTCAACGCCCATCAGCCATATCATAGGCGCTCAACAGTATCTCCAACTGGTACACCCGTTCTGAGAGATCTTCTACGAATTCAAAATTATTTCCTTCCATCTCTATAACAACGCACCGTAGACCCCCAATTCTAACATAGAAACACTCCAAGTCTCTTTATAATCCACTGAAAAAACTCAATCCTTAAGCATACCACGGACCTAAAATTTCTTAGACATCGCACTTTAATTCTTGAACCCACTAGAAGCATTGTTGAGAGTCACCCACTTTGAACTGGCACCGAATATAACCAAACTCTAATGCTCTGTTAGACTATGAACACTATCAAATCCACAAGAAGCATAGACTTTAATTCATCCCAAAACTTGCACATGAATTGATAAGGCGAAATGTAGCATGCATTCCTCAAGTCCTTTGCTCGAATTACCCCTGATGTTTTCATTTCTTAGTCATAAATAATCCACCAAGGCACTGATAACCAGGAACCACACATGCATACAACCACGCGATCCAATCATAGACGGTGGGCTCCCCCACTTAACTTTAAGTTACAATCACATAAATCTAGGACCCATAACGATTACTTTATCTCCATTACCATGATCTCGCACCATTACCCTGCCAAATTTATAGTAATCTCTTGTTAATATTTTCATTAACATTCCAAATTATCTGTAAATAGAACTCTTCATAGAAACTTTATCAAAATCACGCAACCGCTCACCTGGTCACAGGCGATGCTGCACTGGGTACAACTACCACGAAATTAGTAAACGCTCCTTAGTCCATGCTCGCCCGCCAGCTGTAAGAGTCTGTTCATTCCCCGTCGACATCAACTTAAAGTCCAACAAAACATTCCAAACTTAAAGTAACGTCGAATCCCATAACGATAATCAAGATTTTACACCCTCTTCATTCCATGAAAACTCCTTTCCGTCATATTCAACCTTCCTCATCACAGTAGCCACCATCCCAAATAAAATTCGTAGACCTTGTCACTATCCAGAATAATCCCCAAATCGCTCTAAACTTTCTCAAGGCATGTGGATATCCTACCATAGAATACATATGCTACTCTACCACTCTCACATCGGTTAAACTATCCCTTTAAGCAACTTCTCGACCTCTAGTGTTCATACTTGACCTGCTAGCAATTCAATCACCACGAGACACCTCCCACCATGTTCTTCCTCCCCCTTTGCTACGAAAATACTGCATCAAATCATAATCCATCTTTATGGTACCCGAACAGAAAAATTGCCACCAACTCTGAGCCTCCATAAAGATCATCTCTCTCGAGCCATCAACATTAGAAGCACCGATTCGACTCTGGAGCCACCATACACTGCCATCTCTGATAACCGCTATTTAGGCACCATTATACAATGCCCTACCCGGAGGCAAATCGAAGGAGACCCTACCACCGATGGGCCTTATTGTGTTCCAACAAGGACGACGACTCCACACCACAAATAAAAATCCCACCGCGCTCATAAATATTAAGTATCGCTACTCCGTCAACCAAGGCCTGTACATCCATTGTCCAATTTCCTTTCCTCCACTCAAATTAAATGCTAAACCTCTAAACCAATAACTAAGTAATCCTCTTTATCGAGTTATTCACTACCGCGACATATACATAAGCACCATACTATTTACACCAACACTGCGCCACAACAACGCATTAACCTCATAATACAATGTGCCAAACCTCGAAACCATAGGCAACAATAGCACTAGGCGGAAACGATCAAGTGCCTTGCCACATGGTGACAATAATAGCCCACTCGAAAACGCAGGGTGAAATACCCTGCACCACATCTGCAGTACCATTATAGCTCCTCGATGCCCAATTGATAATAAGTGCTCAACATCGTAAAGGAATGGGTAGGAAGGAAATGAAGGCATAAGCTTCAATGGAATCAAATCGTACGACTAGGACATACGTTATCTCAACATATCAGAAATATCAAATGTAGTCTCAAAGGGATAAGGAATACAACACAAATGCCAGGTCTTAATAAAAGGGGAATCTCATAAGTATTCGAACTCCTAGCGGTATTACGCACGATTATGCCGAGGTCATATGGCCCGATCTAGAGTGGTATGTACACTGTCGAGGGTCGACCGGTGCGAACCAGAGATGCATCTCAATATACTGCCGAGGCGTTCGGCCCGATCCACAAGAAAGGAACTTATCGAATTACGGGTCACGTGCTTACAATACATGTACAAGAGTATAAAGAGGATATAACCTTTACCGTTTATCAAATATTTCACTAATAGCTCAAGGTGATAAGGCTCGGCCTAATATATATATTCCTAAGTCTACCCGGACATAAATATTTTTTAGCTACGTATGGACTCTCGTCATCTCGTGTCTACGAAACACCCACAACGATTAGCACATAAACCATTTTAATACTTACGGGGTAGAATTCCCCTCATAAAGTTACACTAGAGACTTATTTCACTCCGAAGATCCAATAACTGTCTCCAATGCCTCTGTAACACCTCAACCAATGCCCATCGATCTGAAACTAGTCAAACAACGTGAAAACCAATCAAAATATACCCCAACACTCATATTTAATTAATTTATAAAAATCCCCAACTGTGCTCGGAAAGTCAACTAAGTCAACCATCAGGCCTATGTGCCCGGATTCCGAAAATTTACAAAGATAAACATTAGCCATAACACCACGAACTCAAATATATAATTTATCCCTAATTCCATGTCTAATTGTGTGGTAAAAATCCAAAAAATATAAATTATAGGCTTTCTTCAAAATCTCACAATTTTCCATGTTCAAATTCATGTAAAATTCATGTATAGTTCATGTATTTAGCTCATAATATGTAGAAGTCACTTACCTAGTGATGGGTGACAAAATAGCTACTTCAAAATCGCCCAAGCTCGGTTCCCATGGAAGATTTGAGATAAAATGAGCCAAAACCCATTTTTGCAATCTTAAACACTACCTAGACGACCTTCATCGCGAAAGCATAAATCCCTTTGCATTTGCGAAGAACATCCAGCTTCAACTCCCAAACTCCTCCATGCGAATGCGAAGCTTTACTAGCCTACCCATCGCGAACGTGTATGCCTATCCGCGAACGCAAAGACCAAATCAACCACCAGGTCAGCTTCTTCATCGCGAATGCGAACATTGAATCGTGAATGCGGAGCCTTGCTCCCCAAACCTTCACGAATGTGTGACCGTAGTCGCTAACGCGAAGCACAAAAATCCAACAGCCATGATCCTTCTTCGCGAACGTGATAACCACCACGCGTTCGCCATGAACAACACAAGAACCAGCAATAGCAGCAGCAAAACATGGAGAAATGACCTGTCCAATCACACCAAAAAGTCACAAAACATAATACGAACTTGTTTGACGCCTCAAATCATGCCAAGCAATATCAAAACTATGAATCGACGATCGAAGCCTTCTTTCAACTTTCAAACATTCAAACTTCGACGAACGCGTCTGATCCATACTTAATCATTCTGGAATAATGCCAAACTTTTTGAACAAGTAAAACATCATGATATGAACCTATTTCAAGGCTCAGAACCCCCAATCAGACATCGAAATGATCTCGGACCACCTGATACTCAACACGGACATATGCCTAAGTCAAACCTTAGTCAAACCTTAGTCAACTCTTCCAACTTAAAGCTTCCTAATTGAGAATTTTCCTTCTAAAACAACTCCAAACTTCCAAAAACACGTACAAGTCATAAAATATGAAGTGAAGTAACTCACAACCTCAAATCGCCGAACGACGCGCTAGAGCTCAAAACGACCGGTAGGGTCATTATAGTTTAAGAAGATGAATCCTGATGTTATTGGCCATTAACATGTACTCTCATGTACTTGCCTTCTGCGTGAGAGTTTTTCTATTTGTTGGCACGTGTGTAGTCCATGTGGATATGAGGTATTAATGGTTTTGGCACATGAGTTATCCGTGCAGCAGGTGAGTCGCCCTTGCGGTTATAAATTATGAGGTGGGCGCAAGATGCCAAGTGATTAGGGTTCATAAATTAGGACCCGTGAGTGATGACTATGAGGTAAAGTACCTCAGGGAAATGCTCAAATAAATCTTGTCTAAAAGCGTTTGCTCTTATTGATTTGTTACTTGTTTTTCTTACCTGGTTCACCGGACTTTAATTGTGGTCAGCTTACTCTACGGTATTATTACCTATTTGGTCCCTTTTGCTCATTGTTGTTTCTAGTGTTCTATTGTGAGTATTGTTTTGCTATCTTTATCATGCTTAGCTTTATATTGGCATTGTTTCCCTGTTAGTTTCACATTCATACTCTTATATGTTGTTAACTCTAGTAGGTGCCTTGATTGTCCCTCGTCACTACTCAACTCAGGTTAGTCTTGATATTTACTGGGTACTACTGTGGTGTACTCATGATATGCTTTCTGTACATTTTTGTGTAGATCCAGGTACTTCAGAGTTTGTTGATTCTAGTTAGCTATTCGGGCTTTGCTGTGGAGAGTCAAGGTATACCTGTCGTCGCGTTCGCATGCCCCGGAGTCACCTTCTGATTTTGTACTTGTACTATTTATTTCTATTCTGAAATAGTTATACTTAGGGATTTTCCTAGTAAACTTAGTAGAGCTTATGACTTGTACTACTATTTTTGGAATATTGTATTGCACTCGGGATTATTGGTTTACTATAGAAATTTTAGTTTCATTCTTAATAGTTGTTCTGGTTAAATTCTGTCATTTAACTCAGTAAGTGTTAGGCTTACTTAGTCTTAAAGACTAAGTGCCATCACGACATTCTACAGAGGGAAAATTGGGGTCGTGGCATTTTTAAACCCTAAAACATAAGAGCATGAAATTTATAGATATAGAGGTCGATTTGAAATCAGAATTGGATGAAACGTGCATATTTGAACTCGTATTAGATGAGTGATCAAGATTTGTGACTTTTTCAGGTTTCGGGAGGTGGGACCAAGTTGACTTTTTAATTGACCTTTTGATATTTGATAAAGATTGGAGTTATATTACTTAAAACAGATTCATATAGCCTTGTTTGATGCTATTGAGTTATTTTCGCTAGATTTGACCCATTCATAGGCCGACGGGAGAAGCAAGGGCTTTTTAGAATATTGACTTGACTTGTTTGAGGTAAGTATCTTGTCTAACCTTGTGTGGGGGAAATAACCCTTAGAATTTTGCCTTAATTGCCTATTTGTTTTATGTGGAAAGCGACGGGTGCACGAGGTGATGAGCATGTACAAGGGTGCTATGTGTGGCTTATGTTCGAATTAGACCTTAGACTATTAATAGAATGTGCTTTATAGGAAACATCACTTTGTAACTACATGAACATGATCCCATCCTCATTTTCACTATTTTTATGTCCTTGTGCACATTATTGATAAATTATGAGCTTACATCTTTGATGAAATTTTGGCATTACTATTATTGTGATAATTGTGGCACATTTGGACATATTGGGCGAATTGATTTGGGTGCTGGCACGAGGTCTTTACCGTACGATTGAAATTATTTTTGTGTGGGGAGAAATTAGGGTGACATTTTCTTTGGTTTCCCACGTGGCAAAATAAGGGTGGTGATATGTGCATGTAGCGAAATAAGGATGACATTCATTGTCATTTGCATATGCGGTGAAATAAGGGTGACATTTTTGATGATGTTATATGATGATTTAGGGTTGTTTCTCTTGATGTTGTTTATGTGTTGAAGCGAGGATATTATTTTGATCACATACATGTTTTTCTTAAAACTTTGTCATATATTTTAATGAGTTGTTACTTGAATTTGATACGCCTTCTTATGCCTCCACTTCTACTTGCTGATTTGTTGTCAAAGATGGACTATTCTATGTTGAGTTGTTATCACATGTTCTAATGAGATTGTTGATATTATTTTTCAATATATATTTCGTTGCTAGCTATTGATATATTGCATAGGTTATTTGACTAGTAAGTATCGTATGACTTGAACCTCATCACTACTTCACCGAGGTTAGTCTTGATACTTAGTGGGTATACCGATCGTGGTGTACTCATACTATACTTTTGCATATTTTTGTGCAGATCCAGGTGTTGGAGGCAGCGGACCTAGGGAGTAAGTGCTTACACTGGTCTAGAGGATTCAAGGTAGAGCTTCATGACCATCACAGTCCCTTGGAGTCCATCCTTACATTGATACTGTTATTTTTCATATCCAAACAGTATTGTATTTTGAGATATCCTTGTGTATTGAATAAGAGCTCATGACTTTGTACTCCCTAGTTCTGGGAGATGTATTGAGTATTGCCATTTTGGCTTGTGTTAACTCTATTTTCACTTTTATATTAAATTCTATCTTATTATATCATATTTTGCTTATTTAATGTTGTTAAGTGACCGTCTTACCTAGTCTAGAGACTAGGTGTCATCATGAATCCTATGTTGGGATTTGGGTCGTGACAATTTCATGATGACAACTGTCATAGGAGTTATTACGACAAAGAATAATGACGGGTTCAGAAGGTGTAAGTGAAAACCCTCAGGTGTTGCTTGTAAAAATACCATGTCGGTTAGATTCGAAGTTGTATACGGGTAAAACCGAGGCTAAGGAGCACTCCGGTTTCCTCGCGGGGGAAACGAAGCGAATACGTAACTACAAGGAATCAAAATCAAAGCTGAGAACCCCCCGTATCAAGGCCCGAACAAGGCACCTGCCCCCGAAGCCATCGAGACCATGCCCCTGGACCCGGTTGGAATAACGAAACTTCAGAAAGGACTGCCAAACATCCACACATGATTAATGAAGGGCCGTGATATATTTTTCCGACCGTATATCTCGACGTAAATCTCGGCCCGTATCAGCAGTTGATTAGTGATTAGCAAAAAGGAAGATCTTTACCTTTCTTAGAAATGTACTTAGGGTAAAACTCCTCTACTATATAAAGGGAAAGTTTATTATTCAATAAACACGTTGTAACATGCATACCAAGGCAATCCACATATGTTTTCTCTATTTCTAAAGTTATTCAAGGTTCTTATTTTTTCATCAGTTCTTCATAGATGTTGGCTCCGAACCGAAGGCAGGCTACTTGTTAAGCTTTTAACCGAGCCCGAATTCGTTATCATCACTTGTTTGGATGCTAATCTATTTTTACCTGCTTATCTAACTTCATTAATCACTTGTATTCAATTAGTTCACATGTGCTTAAATCGCGTATAAATTCAATTGTTATCCATTTTTAAGTGTAAACACTTTGGTGCCCATTGTGGGGCTAAGGATAATAGTTGTAGTTTAATACAAATTTCCATAACACACTATATTCTACACTAGTTCTTTGAGATTTTAATTTCAGATCTACCTAAGGATGTCAAACTCTTAGTCTACTCACTTCAATGTTGATGTTGAGTCTGGCCATCATGGAGAAAACAACAATATAGCACCTAGCAATGAGGTGCCTCCTGCCGATCCCAATGGAGTCCAAGGTGCAGACCCAATCTATGCCAACTCACATGTGGCCATCGATGCCAACCTGCCGACTGAGACTGAGAACAGTATTCGCGAATGAGCCCGACCAACGACTCGAGGTACGCTCGAAGGTGAAGGCGATTAGATCAATCTGTGGGTGATCTTCAAAATATTACAAACCCAACAAGCGGCGATAGCACAGCTGCAGAACCAAAGTCACGCCCCCACCAGTGTTGAGCCCGAACAATTCTGGGAATATACCTGAAGGAATGAGCAAGCCACGGAAAGGACGGGTGAAGCTGTGCCCGGGACCAACGCAGAAATAATAAAAATGCTTGAGGAACTTACAAAGCGGGTGGAATTAGGGTAGAAGAAAATTGAGGCCAACAAAAAAAATGGAGACCTATTGCTCTAGAGTTGATCAAATCCCAGGAACACCCGGATATTTAAAGGCCTGGACTCCAAGAAATTTATCCAAAAACCTTTCCCTCCGAGTGCAACACCGAAGCCCATCCTAAAGAAGTTTCGTATGCCCGATATTCTGAAGTATAATGGAACCACGGATCCAAATAAGCACGTGACCTCCTACACGTGCACCATCAAGGGAGACGACTTAGAAGATTACAAAATCGAGTCGGTTTTGCTGAAAAGGTTTGGAGAAACCATGTCAAAAGGAGAGATGATATGGTATCACAACTTGCCCCCAAATTCTATTGATTCGTTTGCTATGTTTGCAGATATCTTTGTAAAAGTATGCGCCGGGACCATCAAGGTCAAGACTAGAAAATCGGACCTTTTCAAAGTAAAACAAAAAGATAATGAAATGCTCACGGAATTCATGTCGAGGTTTCAAATGGATTGAATGGATATGCCTCCGGTTGTGGAAGATTGGGCGGTTCGGGTGTTCACTTAAGGACTCAACCCCCGAAGCTCCTTGGCTTCACAGTAGTTGAAATAGAATTTGATATAATACCCGGCGGTAACTTTGGCCAATGTCCATAACAGGTACCAATGAAAAATTAGAGACAAGGACAATCAGCTCGGGGCCCCCTCCCAATCTGTTTATCCCGTCAGAACTAATGTTAGGTCTAAGAGAGTCTTCGATCATGAACCAAGACCGAACAGAGATCGGTATCAACCGTAAAATGGAAGTCAAAGGGGTAGCAGAACTGGAGTAACCCTGTGAGAAATAAAAGAGGAATGATCGGGGCTACAGTAGCCGGGGACTCATGAACAAAAATGGTTTTGATAGGCCACTCGGGCCCAAGGAAGCACCCTGGTTATCATAATACAACTTCAATGTTGATGCTGCTAGCATCGTATTTACAATCGGGTGCATCAAAGACACCAATTGGCCTCGACCATTGCAGTTCAACCCTACCCAGATAGACCCTAACTTAATGTGTAAGTATCATGGCACTCATGGCCATAGAACCGAAGACTGCCGACATTTAATAGAAGAAGTGGCCCAGTTATTCAACGACGTACATCTCCGGAAATTTCCGAGTGATCGAGCCAAAAATCACTTTAGGAATAGGGACTCTAACAAACATACCGAACAAGAGGAACCTCAATACATCATCAACATGATCATTGGTGGAGTCGACATCCCCTAAGGACCAATACTAAAGCGCACCAAGGTGTCCATCACAAGGAAAAAATGAACACGAGATTATATCCCGGAGGAAACCATTTTGTTCAACGATGAGGGTGCTGAAGGCATCGTACAACCGCATAATGATGCACTGGTAATATTAGTACTTCTAAATAAATCTCAAGTTAACCGTGTGTTGATTGATCAAGGTAGCTCGGCCAACATCATCAGATCGAGGGTCGTAGAACATTTGGGTCTACAAGACCAAATAGTTCCAGCAGTCCGATTTTTAAACGGATTCAACCTGGCATGCGAAACTACCAAAGGAGAAATAATCCTGCCAGTAAATACCTCTGGGACAATTCAAGATACAAAATTCTATGTGATCGAGGGAGACATAAGGTATAACGCCTTATTCGAAAGACCTTGGGTTCACAACATGAGAGTAGTACTATCAACACTACACTAGGCACTAAAGTTCCCCACTCCGGGGGGGATCAAGATGGTCTACGGGGAGCAGTCGACCGCAAAAGAAATGCTTGCAGTCGATGAAGTGATCCCGATGTCCGCACTCTCGACACCAAAGAACACGGATCCAGTCAGGAGGAAAGAAACCAAATAGAAATCACCAATACAGGTCTTGGCTAAATCGGAGAACAAGGAGCACACGAGGATGAAGATTACGGAGTCCCTAGGTTGTTCATCGCTCCTTATGATTCTGATGCAACCAAGTCAATGATCGAGGAGCTAAAACAAGTCATCTTGATTGAACAATTTCCCAATCAGAAGGTATACCTTGGCACATGGTTAACTTTGGAGATCAGAAAAAAATTCATTAAATTCCTTATAACTAACATAGATTATTTCTCTTGGTCCCATCTTGATATGACAGGGATCCCACCGGAGATAACCACTCACAAGCTGAGTTTGGACCCAAAGTTCCACCCAGTTAAACAGAAGAAGAGACCTCGGTTCGAAGTCAAGCATGCATTCATCAAAGACGAGGTATCTAAGCTCCATAAATTAGGTTCCATTCAGAAAATTAAATACCCGGACTGGTTAGTTAACGTAGTGGTAGTGCCTTAAAAGGGAAATAAATTAAGAATGTATGTAGATTATAAAGACTTGAACAAAGCATGCTCTAAGGACTATTTTCCTTTGCCTAACATCGTTCGTATGATCGATGCAATGGCCGAGCACGAGATACTCAGTTTTCTCGACACCTACTCCGGGTACAACCAGATTCGGATAGACCCAGGCGATTAAGAAATAACTTCCTTTATCACTAAGTTTGGCACCTATTATTACAATGTAATGTTGTTCGGTCTAAAGAACGTCGGTGCCACTTATCAACGCCTAGTAAATCGGATGTTCGAAGAACAAATAAGAAAATCAATGAAAGTTTATATTGACGACATGTTAGTTAAGTCCCTGCGAACAGAGGACCATTTGTAACATTTGCAGGAAACCTTTGACATATTGAAGAGATACAATATGAAGCTGAACTCCAAAAAATGCGCATTCGAAGTCGGGTATGGAAAATTCCTTGGGTTCATGGTGTCCAACCGAGGGATCGAGATCAATCCTAATAAAATCAAAGCTATAGAAGACATCACTGTGGTGGATAGTGTTAAGGTCGTTCGGAGGTTAACCGAGCATATAGCCGCCTTGGTCCGGTTCATATCGATATTGTCTGACAAAAATCATCGATTCTTATCATTATTGAAGAAGAAGAAGAAGAAGAGTAACTTTTCTTGGACCCCCGAATGCTAACAAGCATTAGAAGAACTCAAACGATACCTTTTGAGTCCAGCCTTGCTCCATACTCTGAAGGAGGATGATCAGTTATACCTATACTTGGCGTTATCCGAGGTAGCGGTAAGTGGAGTCCTAGTCCAGGTAGAGGAAGGTATGCAATTTCCTATTTAAATTGTTAGTAGAACTCCAGGCGAGGCTGAAACAAGGTATCCTCACCTAGAAAAATTGTCGCTCGCTTTGCTAAGTGCCTCCAGAAAATTGAGGCCGTATTTTCAATGCCACCATGTATGTGTCGTAACTTCTTACCCATTAAGGAACAATATGCACAAACCTGAGCTCTCGGGCCGGTTAGCTAAATGGGCCGTAGAAATTAGCGGGTAAGATATCGAATATCGGCCTCGAACCGTCATCAAATCATAAATTTTGGAAGACTTCGTGGCTGACTTTACGCCAGCCTTAAAACCCGAAGTCGAAAAGGAATTGTTGTTATCCTTGGGGACTTCTTCGAGAATCTGGACCCTCTTTATGGATGGTGCTTTAAATGTGAAGGGGTCCGAACTCGGCATCGTGTTGAAGCTTCCTATGGGTAACATAGTCAGGCCATCTATTAGAACTGTGAAACTGACTACTAATGAGGCCAAGTATGAGGCCATGATTGCAGATCTCGAATTGGCTAAAAGCCTTGGGGCTGAGGTGGTCGAAGCTAAGTACGATTTCCTCCTTGGGGTAAATCAATTTAATGGAATGTTCAAAGTAAAAGAGGAACGAATGCGAAGGTATTTAGAAAAATTGCAGGTAATGATGCATCAATTCAAGGAATGGACCCCTAAGCACGTGCCTCAAGATCAAAATAGTGAGGCCGACGCTCTGGCTAACTTGGTGTCACTGGTTGATGACGATGAACTCAGCTCAGGAACACTTGTATAGATTATGAAATCAGAACTGGAGGAAGGCCACACTGAAATAAATTCAATAAGCTTAACTTGGGATAGGACAAACAAGTAGATAGACTATTTAAAGACTAGGAAGTTGCCCTCGGATCCTAAAGAATCAATAGCTCTACGCACGAAGGCGGACAGGTTTAGCCTATCCGAAGGTACTCTGTTTAGAAAAACATTCGACAACCCACTCGCCATATGCTTGGGGCTGGGAGACACCGGATATGTCTTCCGAGAAGTTCACAAAGGAACCTACAGAAACCATTCGGGGACAGAATCTTTAGTTCGGAAAATAATCAGGGCCGACTATTACTGGATCGATATGGAGAATGATGAAAAGTACTTTGTACGAAGATGCGACGGTTGTCAAAGACACGCACTGATGATCCATCAACTCGGAGAGCTACTACATTTGGTTTTGTCCCCATGGCCATTCATGAAGTGGGGAATGGACATCGTCGGTCCCTGTTGTGGGCACCTGGTAAAGCTCAATTCATACTATTTATGATCGATTATTTCTCAAAATGGGTCGAAGCTCAAGCGTTCAAGAAGGTACGGGAAAAAGAAGTCATTGACTTTGTTTGGGACCACATAATATGCAGGTTCAAGATACCGGTCGAGATAGTGCGTGATAACGGGATGTAGTTCATCGGCAGCAAGGTAAACAAGTTTTTCGAAGATCACAAGATTAAAAAGATCTTGTCAAGACCCTATCACCATATTGGGAATGGACAGGCAGAATAAATGAACAAGACCATACGTCAAAACCTAAAAAAGAGATTGACCGATGCAAAGGGAAAAGGAAGCAAATTCTACCCGAAGTCTTGTGGACAACCGTACAACCTCGAAATCTAGTACCGGGGCCACTCCATTTTCATTGTTCTACAGTGGCGAAGCACTAATACCGATCGAAGTGGGAGAATTGAGCCTCAAGGTCTCATATACGACTGAAGAATCAAACGGTGAGGCCATGAGAACGAGCCTGGAACTATTGGATGAAAGGCGCGAAGCCGCCTAATTCTTGTTGGCCGCCCAGAAACAGCAAATATAAAGGTATTAAAACGAAAGAGCCAATTTGCAACACTTCAAGATCGGAGAGTTGGTGTTAAGAAAAGTAAGTTGCACACCCGGAACCTGAATGAAGGGAAGCTAGGGCCGAATTGGGAAGGACTATATCGAGTCATCGGGATTACCGGCAAAGGCTCGTACAAACTTGAATAAGGAAACAGTGCACATCTACCAAACAACTGGAATGTGACGCACTTAAAACAGTACTACTGCTAAGGTACAATATCATTTACCATTTTTATAATATTATGAATCGGAATAACACTTGCAGGCAATAGCCAAAGGAAAATGTGACTATTAGGTCTGAAAGCACGCATTTGCCTCTTTTTCCCTTGAACCAGTTTTGTCCCAAATGGGTTTTCTGGCAAGGTTTTTAATGAGGCAACAGTAAATCGTGCTAAATTAGCTTTGAAGATCAGTTTCAAATCGTAGTCAATAATCACATCAACAGTATCCGAGCCCTCTCAAGATCGACCTCGAATACTGGGGGCCATCACCCTCGGGTTAGACTTCATAGCAAGGAAAGAAGGAAATTCCGTACTTGAACAGCTTAGGCTCGGTGGTTAGGATTTATTGTAAGGGCCAAATGGTCAAGTGAACCATGCTCGCGTATGCCATCTTAGCCATAATCAAGCTTTTACATGCTTTCAATTATGTACTTTACACCCAGAAATGAAAGAAAACTCCCACCTTGCTATTACATATTTTTGCCTCTTAAAGAGTTGAGCCTAAGGGCTATACCTATGCATGGACTATCGAGCCCAAGGGCAACCCCTATCCGAGCCTAAGGGATATCCCTATTTGAGGACTATCAAGCCCAAGGTCTACCCTCGCTTGGGGACTGTCGTCCGAAATAAGTTCGGGCAACTCGGGCTATCAAATCTCGGGCGCACAAAACCTATTAGGTAGTGCCTAAACCCAAAAGGCTACGGCCACAGTAAAAAATGGTTGAGAGACGTTCGAAGCTCGTAATAAAAACATAAGGCCTTCATATAAATCCAAAACCTGCTATGAGGTTACCCTCAGCAAAGGAATCGTCTAAAAACACTTAAGAATCTTGGGAAAACTTCCGGTTACTCTGACTTATTCAAAGCCTCGAGCAAATAGAGTTGCATAAAAGTCAAGCTCTGTTCGGACCTCCGAAAAGCAAATAATTTATTACTACATTTAATTCTATGCTAAGGCATTAGAAATATTTGCAAGAACAGAAAATATGCTAAAACAAGTGAAGACTCAAAATTGCCAAAAAGGGAAAAAGTTATATATTCTGAAATGTCTTTACAAAGACCCAACAATAACGGCCTCAAAATAAACGAAACATATACACAACACAAAAAAATAATTCTAAGGCATTTATGCCTGATCTTCGTCGGGGCCCTATTTGGCGCCAAAGTCGTCGGAGCCTTCGGATTCCTCGGAACCTTCAGAGTCCTCTGCACCCTCGGGCTCATAAAGTTTCTTTGCCTTGGCCTCAAACTTCTTAGCCTCCTCTATCTCGGCTGACAGGTCGAAGCCTCGAGCATGGATCTCTTCAAGGGTTTCCCTTCGGGACAACCGCCTCATATATTCAGCATTGGTCTTTAGGCGGGCCTCGGCTGCTTTGACATCAGCCTTACACTGGGCCACCATCTCTTCGGCATCGGCGTAAGTTGTGTTTAACTTGGAATTTATTGCCTCGTATTCCTTACTGAGGGCATCCCATTCTGTTAAAGCCGAGATCAGGTATGCTCGGAGTTCGTCCTTCAGTTGGGACCGCTTGTCGGCTTTCTCCTTTGCTACCCAAAGTTGAACCTGTACCGATGCCAGCTTTGCCTGGGCGGTTTCCTTCTCCGAAGCTAGCCAGTCCATTTTGCTCTTCCAACCATCGGCCATGGATTGGACCTTGTTCATTTCAACTCATAGTTGGTCGATCAAGTCAATCTTCTGCTGGACCTCTGAGGTTTGTTCGTTAGTCTCCATGACTAATTCCTCGTTCCTAACTTCAAAAATCTTTGCCTTTTCGACCATGTCGGCCTGCTCCTAGCTCAGGGCCGAAGCATCCTTCTGAGCTCTGTCCAGCTCGGCCTAAAGGTCCTTGATGGCCTAATCTTGGTGCTCGCGTAGGAGCTTGTACATATCCCTTTTTTGAGCTTGCTCCTTGAGCTCGAGCTTATTAACCTCGACCCGATACTGGAGGAAGCTCTCATGATGAAGTATCAAGGCCTTCAAAGTGATGAAAGACGTGAAAAAACATCAAAATCTAAGTAAAATTCAAAAAGACGTAATGATGTATTACCCGATTCAGTGCCTGTTGCGCCTCATTGAAGAGGCATGGCACATTCACCTCGTTCATTTTTTCCTGGTCCTCCTAGGTCACCAGGCATTGGAGGTAGCTGGCTATGCCCACAGGGGAAGATAGAACCCGCGTATCCTCCGGGACAGTAAGAATAACTAATCTTTTGCGACCGGGGTCCACGCTCGGTGTGGGAAATTGATTAATCAAATTCGGGCTCGAACTCGGCCCACTAGCTTCCGAAGACATATCTTTCTTCGGGACTTCCAGGTCACTCATCCTGGAAAACGTTTCCAAAGTGGATCGTTCGCACCATGGATCCCCTCATTCGACTTCCTTTTTCCTGATTGGGCCTCCTTGAGCATGGACTCGGTGTAGGGGGGCATCCCCGCAATTTCTATTACACCAGTCACTTCCTTCAGAGCGGAGTCGGCATCCCGGGGGGTCTCATCCACCGTCTCCATATCAATCTTCCGAGTCTGAGGGAAGTCAGAAACACAAATCTCCCCCTCGGCTGCCGCATGTTCCCTAGGAGGGGTCGATCCATTGGCAATAAAAATGTAATCTTTTTCTGACTCGTCCTTGAGCCGAAGAAGAATCAGAATTAAGCTCCCGAGAGCTATAGCTCTTCTTAGGCTTACGAGCCAATCTTTTCTTTGGCTTCACCACGGGGCTCGGGGAGCTCGAAGCCTTTCTTTTCTTCTTCTTCTTCTCCCCTACAGTAGCCCCGGGCTGTCCCATGATGAAGGGATCAATGGTAAAGGATACGTCCTCATTCCCTTCCAAAGGCCTAAGTTCGGAGGTCTTAGGCAAACCAACAAAATAAGGAAGAAAGGTCAGTATAATATAAGTTAAAAGCATGGTAATGACTATTCGGAGGGGGCCTTACTATGAGAACGGGCCTCCCAACAACCCATCGAAAGCTTGTGCCATGTGCGCTCGGGGTACGTCATCTATTTGCAGATGCCCTCGATCCACTCCTTAAACCGGGGGACCGCATTTGGAACCTAGGCAACGGCTACACAACCACAAGTATGAATTAAAAGAAAGAAAATGAAGAAACAAATTGACGCTTAGGGAGAGGCTGCACTTACGAGATGCATTCCACTTCTCAAGGAATGGCATGAACTCGGGAGGGATCAAGTCTTCGGTCATTACTCGAACGAAGCGTCTCTTCCACCCCCGGTTTAGGTCTTCATTAATGCTCAAAAATGGGGTCGTGCTGGCCCGGTGGGTAATCTTGATTAGACCCCCTCAAAAGATTCGGGGACTATATAAATGGAGTAGATGATCGATGGTGAACAGATGACACTCGATCTTATTCACGAAGTAACTAAGGAGCACAACGATCCTCCATAGAGATGGGTGGATTTTCCCCAGGCACACCTTCTATCTCTTTCAAAAATCTAAAATAACTGGGTCCACCGGGCCCAACGTGAAGGGGTAAGTGTAAACATAAATACCCTTTCACGTCGGTAGTAATAGCGTCCTCGGTCCCAGGGACTACCACGTACTTACCTCCCCAATTACAATCCTCTCGGACCGCGTAAAGGAAATCTTCGATCACATAGCATATGTACCTTGATGCTCCTTCACCCCGGTCCTGCTTGGACAAGGGTTTCTCGACCTTCAAATCATCCGCAATTGAGCACCCCCCGGGAACAAACATTTTCAAGGGTGGATTGGGAGCCGGTTTGGTGGCAACCGACACCATGGCCGCTACTTCAGGAGCTGCCATTTTGAGGTCAACTACTTCAGGAGCTACCGCCTCAGTACCGGCGACCGGTTGGGAAGATAAAGAGGTAACTTGTTGAGGAACAGATTTAGATGTTTTAGCCATTGTTATCTGGAGAAGTTTGAAAATTTAAAGAAAGAATATGAAGGTTTGAAAGAGCGAGTTTGAAGGATGAAGAACATGGTGTAAAGAATTGAAGGAAATCTGGGTAAAAACCTGAAAACATTTTTGAGAAATTAAAGATCAAGGATGAATATATGAAGAAGGTTGATAATAGGTAAGGAATTCGGAGGTAGGAGCTTGTTTTGAGGTAACTATCCGATGGTTGACACGTGTCCGAAGTTAGAACGACATGACTGATGAGACGCTTCTACTTCTTTGTGTTGACCATAACGTACAGAGGAAGGAGTCAGAGAACATCTATCGTTTCTCATCATTTCAGCGAACCTACTCTCTGAGAAATGAAGGGACTATCTATATACGGGTAAAACTCAGGCTAAGGAGCACTCTGGTTTCCCGGCAGGGGAAACGAAGCGAAGATGTAACTATAATGAATCAAAATCAAAGTTTAGAACCCCCCGTATCAAGGCCCAAACAAGGCACCTACCCCCGAAGCCATTGAGTCCATGCCCCCGGACTCGGTTGGAATAACGAAACTTTGGAGAGCATTCCCAAACATCCAGACACAATTAATGAAGGGATGTTATATCCGCGCCCGAACGGTTATCACGGCATGAATCTCGGCATGTATCAGGAGTTGATCAGTGATTATCGAAAAGGAAGATCTTTACCTTCCATAGAATTGTACTTAGGGTAACAGTTCCCTACTATATAAAGGGGAAGTTTATTATTCAATATACATATTGTAACATGCATACCAAGGCAATCCACATATATTTTCTTTGTTTCTATAGCTATACAAGGTTATTATTTTATCATAAGTTCTTCATAGTTGTTGGCTTCGAACCAAAGGCAGGCTACTTGTTAAGCTTTTAACCGATCCCGGATTCAGTATCATCACTGGTTTGGCTGCTAATCTAATTTTTGCCTTCTTATCTAACATCATTAATCACTTGTATTGAATTATTCCACATATCCTTAAAATAGCGTATAAATTCAATTGTTATCCATTTTAAGGGTAAACAGAAGTTAAGCATAAGAATATAGCTACGAGACTGATAATTAAAGTCATTAATAGCTTCGAATATGGAAAGGATCATCAAATCTCTGATTACACACGATTTGCTATTATAATCTCAATTGTTATAAATCAATAATGTAACGGACAATTAATGCAGTAAATAATAGTAACGGCCAGGAGATTAACAAGGCAAACACTTACAAGTGATAGTACTACTTAAACCCTTCTTCCATGTCTTGGTTACGTTGCCGGATATTAACAATCGTTCAACTTTCCATTTATATTTGTTTCTTTATCAATGAATTATGTCTGGAACTGATCAAATTATTCAGCAGGGGGAATGGACAAGGTGGATCTCCCCTAAGAAATTCACCTACACATTCTCCACAACGTTCACGTGACAACTCGCCACTTAGATCTTCTAACCGTAGCATTGAGCAGCGAAATGAAGAATAATCAGGTTTGTAGGATGACCTGAAGCAATTCATTACGCAGCATATTTGAGAGGCATTACGCGCCTTGACAGGTAATGTACCAAGTGCAGTTCTAGTTCCATTGTCAATTAACACAACCACAAAAAAAATCCCAATTCAGGTCTTCAAATTTCAGGAAGCAGGGAAATTACAAACAATTCTAGAACATGAGGTTCAGATATGCCAAGTAATCCTAATTTACAAAATGTAGTTCTAGACTGGTAGAAACAACTTATGGAACAAAATAAATGGATATAACAAAGATCGGGTGTATCGCCACAAATCAATGGTATGGATATAGAATATTATTCACAAAAACCATGCAAATCTAGTGCAACACCATTGCGCATACCAAAGAAATTCAAGATGCTAGATATTCCTAAATATGATGGAACTTCTAATCCATGAGACCATGGGACCGCATTGTCCACAGGAGTTAAAAGGCTATAATTTCACTAAGCAATAAATAGAGTCGGATCTGGCAAAAAAATTCGATGAAACCCTTACTAAAGGGGCAATAAAAAGGTATTCTCTTTTACTTGAAAATTTAATTGATTCGCTTGCTGAGCTTACAAATACATTTGTTAAAATACATTCGGGAGCCCAAAAAAGTAGAGAAACGAATGGAGTACATTTTAAAATAGAGCAAGGAAGCACAGAGTTACTCAGAGAATTTGTGGACCGCTTCCGGTGAGAAAGAATGTTGCTACCACCCGTACCTATTAATTGGGCAGCAATAGCTTTTGCAAGAAATTTGAATGAAATAAGTTGAGAAGCACTGAGAAGGTTGAAGGTATGTTTACGGAAATTCCCACCAACCACATGGAATGATGTTTAGAATAGAAGAAAATATGGTAGTTCCATCAAAGGCAGGCAACAAGTATGGGATCATTTTGAGGTGATGCCTAGGAGGGTAGAATCTAAGCAAAGAAATTAAAAGAACAGATTCGAACCTTATATGGGACCTGCATAATGAGATCACGGGCAAAAACCAAAAAAGATACGGTCTAATCATAGGTCAAGGCAGAAGCATATAAATTCTTACTCACAAGTTGGAAATGAACAAGCAACTATGAGATATGGTGGTCATAATTCAAGTCCAAAAATGGGAGACTATAATTTCATTGTAAGTACTTTAGAATTAGCAGTGGTGCTAAGAGGCATGGGAGACAAGGTACGGTATCCTAAAGAAATGAGGTCAGAACCTAGCAAAAGAAGTCAGGAATTTTGGTGTGAATTTCTTAATGACTGTGGGCATATAACGGCATATAACAAGTGTTGGTTCCCCAAGTACACGCAAGTATACATAGCCGTCAAGTAATAAAGTAACTCGAAAGTCGGATGTCTAACCCACAGAGACTTAGATTAATCGTTAGCTAAGTAAACTTAAATTAATTTACTGTCCAAGATAATAAAAAATATTATTTTTTTACTAAACTACTTTTGCAGAAATTAAACAAGAAATTAGATAAATTAATTAGGAGCAAACGATTGTGGTTGGATTTTAATCAAAGGAGATGAAGATTCCAGGGTTGTGGTTGGTTTTTCAATCTTATTGATTTCGTAATTACACATGTTAATCCGAATTATCTATAATTACTAGTTGACTGGATCATTTATATAAATAGCATGTTCCCACAATACTATTCGTCTATCCATAATATGTCAACCCTATATTCATATGGTATTGAATTTATCATGAACGAATGTAATACGGTATTCATCTTAGCAAGAATGTTAGGTATATTCCTATCCTAACCGCGAAATCATTCCCCGAGCCACGGGTTCAGAAACAAGCTCTCTCTAATTCTACTCTAATCTAAACACAGCTTTCCCAAGCATAACATAGATAGTAAATAAAATTCAACTGCTGGCCAAACAATTAAGCAATTATGCACAGAATTAGAGAAACAACCAAAAACGATAACTCGAATTAACGGTGATGTAATTAATAAACTTCAATATTCATGACAACCACAACCCTAAAACGTAAAGTTTAGCTCCACATAGATATGGTAGCGAAACAACAATTCATCCAAAGAAACATAAAGATTACTAAGTTTGATGGAAGAAATATGGAATATGATGAATTCCGCCCTCCACGGCGGCTCTGTGCTCTCCCTTGGTCCAAAGTATGTTCGATCCCCCACAAAAATAGGTTTAGAACACCTTTTATACATGTTGGAGATGTTTAGGGTTGAAATTCCCTAGTCCCAGCCGAATTAGGACAAAATTCGCTAATTGGTGTCTCGCTTGGCGCCTGGCGCCAACCAGGACAACAAACTTTTTGGTCTTATGTCTTTGGCATTTTGGTTGGTGCCTAGCGCCAACCTGGACAGTGAATATTTTAGTATGCTCTCAACGGCATTTTGGTTGGTGCCTAGCGCCAACCTGGGCACCAAACTTATACTCCCTCCAAATTATTCCCTTTTTTACGCCAATTTGCATGCAAACTCCCCAAATCACTTCAAGTTGATTCCTATACATATAAATAACATTATTAAGCTCGAGTCACAAATATTCACACCAGATTTAACAAGATCGAGGTATAATACAAGGCAAATTACATGCAAAAACATGGATTTTAGCCAAACATTAACAAGATTCTACAAGTAGAGGTTTGTTATCTGTTAAAGAAAGGTTACCTTACTGATCTATTTGGTGATAAAGGTAAACAATTTTATATGAAGAATAGAGAAGAACCGCCGAAGCCTCCATCACCAAAAAGGACGTCAAACATCATAACCGATGGTGAAAAGGTCAGTGGAGTAACATAAATGTCGGCGAAAGGACAGCTAAAATATTTGTAACGCATGGAAAATGTATTCGACAAAATACTGATGGGGGAGAGAATAAAATTTGATGATGAAGATGCCGATGGATTTTTCATACCCCACAATGATGCATTGGTAGTTTCTCTATTTGTTCATGATACTGATGTGAAACGAGTTTTAATTTATCCATGTAGCTTAGTAAACATTATGCTGTTATGAGTTGTTAATGAAATGCAAGAAATGGATCGGATAATATCCAAAACTCGATATATGTCCGAGTTCGACAATTCAAGTGTAATAACCAAAGACGAGATTATGCTGTCAACTTTCACAGAAGGGGTGGTGAAACACACTAAATTTCAAATGGTAGAAGCTAACATGGCTTATAACATAATTTTATGAAGACCATGGATTCATGAATTGGATGCAGTACCTTCAATGTTTCATCAACTTATTAATGGAGAATCCGACAGATTAGGGAAACCAACGAGCAACACGAGAAACCAATAAGGTAGCTATTGCAAGTGGGGAAACCAATAATATAGAATAAAACTAGCAATTACAGTCCAAAGGTGAGGAAACAATTGAACCCTCATCAATTGCAGTATCATGCACTCGTATCGAAGTTGATATAGACGGAAGGTCTGATCTGACCTAGAAACTAGAGGAAAATGATACAATCAAAACAAAATCGGAGGAGCTCGAACTTGTAATCCTATTCGTCCACTGGCCCGAGAGAAAAGTTGACGAGCGTAAAATACACACTTAAATATGCTCGCTAGTCGAATATAGTATAATATAATATCGTATCCACAGGTATTGGAGTTAAATAATATTTTTGCAGTTTATAGCTTGATTTATATCCAAGATGAACAACAATTGGGATTTATGTGATTAAAATTAAAATTAACTAAGTATCTAACTTATTAACGAATGAAACTCGAACAAAAGTAAGAAAGGAAGATATCAATAAGAGAAAATAGGGATCGATTGGATAGGTGCAAAATAAATGTCTGGGATTTAACTCTAGCTAATTCACTTCTAATGTTCAAGTGAGTCTTTCGAATTCACTCAATTATTAGTTCTAACATTTAGTAGAAACTCCTCTCTCGATTAAGTCTCAACCTCACAATATGAACCAATTTAAGCTCAGTAAAGATAAGCAAGAATTCGTAGTGGATTGGTATTTAGGAGAACCTCTCTCAATTATCCTCCTAACTAGGGTTAAATAATAATTCAATTAGCCTCTTTCGATTACTAAGAAGAATTAATGAACTCAACCAAGAATATAATGCAACGATATCACAAGTTTTGCCTCTCTCGATTACATGAACATGTGAATATAGATGCAACAATTGAATCATCCAAAACTATTCAATACATAAAAACTAGAGTTTTAATCCACAAAAAAATATCAATACACCAAATCCATCAAACCTAAATCCATAGATATGGAGTAATTAATCACAAATAAGTTTAAGTTAAAGGAAAGCATAAACGATCCAAACTCTTGTCTTGAGTGAGGATTGAATGATGAAATCCTTGTGCTCTTGCTTCTCCCACTTCTCCTTAGCCTCTTTAGGTCTTAGATGTGTCAAAAGTCCCAAAAATATTATTTTTTCATGTATATATACCAAGTAGGGTCGGGCCCAAATGAACATACATTCTCCTATGAGAAATAGGACTCTTTCTGGAATAGGACGTGTGCGGCCGCGCACCTGGGAGTGTGCTCGCGCATATGGCCGCGCACTTTGACCAGAACACTGCCTAACTTGTGCGCCCAGCGCGCTCTCGCACCAGGGTAGCCTCTGAACTTTGCCAAGTTCTAACATAAATTTACACTGCTGCGTCGCACTAGGGTATTTTTTCATTAGTTGATTCTTCCTTGAATTTTGACGTCCAGCAGTGATCCTCGACCCCCGAACACGATCCGGGCTTATTTCTTTGGAATTTTACTCAGACTTCAAAGCTCTAAATAACTCGAATTAGTTCCACAATATCTACATAACTCGAAATCACTCCTACTAGGTATAAAACACACAATTAGTGTAAAACACTAGCGATCAAAAGCTCAACTCAATTAAAGTGCAGTAAATTAGAGTGCAATAAGCAACTAAAACACGCAGTTATAGCCTACTATCAACACCCCACACTTAAACCATTGCTCGTTATCGAGCAATCAAACTACACTTCATACTGACACGACCTCATTACACAACTCTCATAACTCATCATACCAAGAGTATTAAAAATAGATTAAGCACAATAGTGTAATATCCTAACCTCAACATTTGACTCGCAAGTACCACGCATTATTTACAACTCACTCACTTACTCTAAATTAGAGGTCAATGATATTACCTTTCCTTCATGAATCAAGTGTCCTCACACAACAATAGAGAGTAGTTCCACACATCATAGAAATTAAGAACAATTAGGAACTCAAGATAGAAAGAATTTGCTCACTCTCATAAACAATATTAATATTCCACAAAAGATGAACCATAGGCTTGCCCGTAGTGTACTACTCTACTAATTCGAGCTCATTCAGTCAAGGATCAAGGAGGACTTTAATTGGTTGTAATGTAGGCTGCGAGATTGGTAGGATACATTTAGATAGTGACTACACCACCCTAAACACTTTAATACATACATTTGATTTTCTTTTCAAAACCCCACACTTATGTCAAACCAAGACTCCACTTTCACATCAATATATATTAAATCCCAACTTCTTTCAGCACAATTACATCAAGAGTCACCATTTGTCAATGAATAATTTTCACAACAATACAACTATGTATTTCTTTTCTTTTTCAATTTAAGTGGCTCTTACTTTTTCAAAATAATGCACCTTTCTCCTTATTTCATTAGTTTCACTCAAAAGTCAAACCACTCACCCCACACTTCAACTTTTGCAAAGTTCATAATAAATTTAAGTGTTCACGAGAGGTAAATGGTTCAAATAAATAGTCAATTTAAACAAATGGGTAAGGCTTGTAATGTAGTTTCCAAAGAAACAGGATTATAGGCTCAAAGGGGTTAACTAAGATACATAACAATTAGGTGGGTAAAAGCATATAACTGGTTCAACAAAGAAATGCCTATATCACTTCCAAGACTAAATAAAACTACTATTTCGCTTTGTAAACACACGGGGCAAGTTCTAGACATCAAATGTAATGAACAAAATGACACAAACCTCACACACATATGGCACATAACGCACTCCGGATTAGACTATCAAGACACGTTAGTCAAAGCAGCTAAGCAAGGTTAAGATCACACAATTTAAAGTACTTACACAAGAGTCAAAAACTGAGCCTAAGTGTCACAACTAAAGCACTCACTATTCTCAAGTCATAACAAAGTTAAGAGATATTGCTTCCAATTCAAATCATAGCACAAGGTTAACTACTATTCTACAAAATAAAAATTAACTACACCCGGTTCAAACAAACCATTGAAAAAGAACCACGACACAAAGAAAAACCAAGGGGGATTTAATACAGTACCTAACACGAGAATATTTATTTTTTGTCTTTTTCTTTCGACTTTAATCGTTCAAGAAACCTGTCGAATGATATTCATCGTCGGGAAAAATCAAAAAAATTCAAATATTTTTATATTTTGTTTTTTGTTGCGAAATTGTTTCTTCTAACTATTAAAAATCAAAGCAAACTAAAACTAATATACATACAATATACAAATACAAATATCTCCCACCCCACACTTTAAGTTGTGGCATAACCCCATGACACACAATTAAAAAGCAAGAGGTAAAGGAAACTTCCCTGAATTTTCTTCTTTTCCGAGAACTTATGAACTCCACCCCTAATTCTGAATCAATTCCTCATTTCCGCTCCTTGGGATTTTTTGTGGAGCTCATTAAGCCTAATTCTGTTGATGATACCTACAAGACCCACTCTTTTCTTTCTTTCTTATCATCATCTTGAGCAGTGAATTGCTCGTTCATGATGATCCTTAACTTGTTTCTGTATTCTTTCATAGGATCAATCCATACATATTCCTGTAAATCCCAAAAAATAATTCCACATGATCAATGTTAGAATAAGAACACAAAGACGAAAGGTCAAGTGAATATTCCTCTGGTATGTCCACGACCATTTGTTTCTCATTTTCCTCTACTACATGTTGCAGATGTGGAAAGGTGGATGAGGGTTTGAACTCTTCTTCTATTGCTTCATATTTAACCAAAGCCTTATTTTCGATCATCTGAGTTGAATCAGAGTCTTCTTGTACCGTGGAAATCTCCCTTTGAACCTGCTCATCTTCTTGAGTAGGCTCATTTTCGCAGGGTATCACCTCCATATATTCATCATCACAACGCAAAGAGCTTTTTGAAAGTGTACTTATTATTTGACTTACTTGCACAGTTAGGTTGTTAATGGCTTCATCATCTTGTATAAATCTCTCTTCCACCTTATTTATGAAGTTATACATAAGCTCTTCTAAGCTACCAATCTCCCCTTGAGGTGGTTATCTCACTTCGCTTCCATTCAAGTTATAATAGGGTATTCATCCCAACCAGAGTCAAGATTGTGCCCATATGAATCCTCATACCTGTACAGACTAGAAACAGAGTGAGACTCTTCAAAATACAAATCATAGGAAGAATACATACCTGCTTGACAGTCAAACCATAGATGATTTCCAAAACATATAGTAGACCGCTGATAATATTCAGCTGCTAACTCTTCAACCATTTTCTTAGGCTGATTGTTCTCCATCTTCACAACATTTAGAGTTCAATATCTACAGTATCTTCTCCAACTTGTTAGGTACTACAAAACAAATCTTGAGAAAAAGTTAACTAATAAAGAAAATAAAATAGAAAGGGAAAAAGAAAAAAATAAAACTAAAACATAATTCCTGAATTAACACTACAAACTATTACCAAAACTATTGATTGCTAATCCCCGTCAACGGCGCGAAAATTTGACGAGCGCAAACAACACACTTAAATATGATCGCTTGTCGAATATAGTATAATATAATATTGTATCCACAAGGATTGAAGTTAAACAATATTTTCGTAGTTTATAGCTTGATTGCTATCCAAGATATTCAACAATTGAGATTTATGTGATTAAAACTAAAATTAACTAAGAGTCTAACTTATTGACGAATGACACTCGAACAAAAGTAAGCAGGGAAGATATCAATGAGAGAAAATAGGGATTGATTGGATAGATGCAAAATAAATATCTGGGATTCAACTCTAGTTAATTTACTTCTAATGTTCAAGTGACTATCTCGAATTCACTTAATTATTAGTTCAAATATTTAGTAGAAACTCATCTCTCGATTAAGTCTCAACCTCACAATATGAAGCAATTTAAGCTCAGTGAAGATATGCAAGAATTCGTAGTGGATTGGTCTTTAGGAGAATCTCTCTCGATTATCCTCCTAACTAGGGTCAAATAATAATTCAATTAGCCTCTTTCGATTACTAAGAAGAATTAATGAACTCAACCAAGAATATAATGCAACGATATCACAAGTTATGCCTCTCTCGATTACATGAACATGTGAATATAGATGCAATAATTGAATCATCCAAAACTATTCAACACATAAAAACTAGAGTTTTAATCCACAAAAAAAATATCAATACACCAAATCTATCAAACCTAACTCCATAGATATGGAGTAATTAATCACAAATAAGTTTAAGTTAAAGGAAAGCATAAACGATCCAAACTCTTGTCTTGAGTGAGGATTGAATGATGAAATCCGTGTGCTCTTGCTTCTCCCACTTCTCCTTAGCCTCTTTAGGTCTTAGATGTGTCAAAAGTCCCAAAAATACTGTTTTTTCATGTATATATACCAAGTAGGGTCGGGCCCAAATGAACATACAATCTCCTATGCGAAATAGGACTCTTTCTGGAATAGGACGTGCGCGGCCGCGCACCTAGGAGTATGCTCGCGCATATGGCCGCGCACTTTGACCAGAACACTGCCTAACTTGTGCGCCCAATGCGCGCTCGCACCAGGGTAGCCTCTGAACTTTTCCAAGTTCTAACATAAATTTACACTGCTGCGTCGCACTAGGGTAATTTTTCAGTAGTTGATTCTTCCTTGAATTTTGACGTCCAGCAGTGATCCTCGACCCCCGAACACGATCCGGGCTTATTCCTTTGGGATTTTACTCAGACTTCAAAGCTCTAAATAATTCGAATTAGTTTCACAATATCTACATAACTCGAAATCACTCCTACAAGGTATAAAACATATAATTAGTGCAAAACACTAGCGATCGAAAACTCAACTCAATTAAAGTGCAGTAAATTAGAGTGCGATAAGCAACTAAAACACACAGTTATAGTCTACTATCAACACCCCACACTTAAACCATTGCTCGTTCTCGAGCAATCAAACTACACTTCATACTGACACGACCTCATTACACAACTCTCATAACTCATCATACCAAGAGTATTAAAAATAGATTAAGCACAATAGTGTAACATCCTAGCCTCAACATTTGACTCGCAAGTACCACGCATTATTTACAACTCACTCACTTACTCTAAATTAGAGGTCAATGATATTACCTTTCCTTCATGAATCAAGTGTCATCACACAACAATAGAGAGTAGTTTCACACACCATAGAAATTAAGAACAATTAGGAACTCAAGATAGAAAGAATTTGCTCACTCTCATAAACAACATTAATATTCCACAAAAGATGAACCATAGGCTTGCCCGTAGTGTACTAATCTACTAATTCGAGCTCATTCAGTCAAGGATCAAGGAGGACTTTAATTGGTTGTAATGTAGGCTGCGAGATGGGTAGGATACATTTAGATAGTGACTACACCACCCTAAACACTTTAATACATACATTTGATTTTCTTTTCAAAACCCCACACTTATGTCAAACCAAGACTTCACCTTCACATCCATATATATTAAATCCCAACTTCTTTAAGCACAATTACATCAAGAGTCACCATTTGTCAATGAATAATTTTCACAATAATACAACTATATATTTCTTATCTTTTTCAATTTAAGTGGCTCTTACTTTTTCAAAACAATGCACCTTTCTCCTTATTTCATTCGTTTCACTCAAAAGTCAAACCACCCACCCCACACTTCAACTTTTGCAAAGTTCATAATAAATTTAAGTGCTCACGAGAGGTAAAAGGTTCAAATAAATAGTCAATTTAAACAAATGGGTAAGGCTTATAATGTAGTTGCCAAAGAAACAGGATTACAGGCTCAAAGGGGTTAACTAAGATACATAACAATTAGGTGGGTAAAACCATATAACTGGTTCAACAAAGAAATGCATATATCACTTCCAAGACTAAATAAAACTACTATTTCGCTTTGCAAACATACGGGGCAAGTTCTAGACATCAAATGTAATGCTCAAAATGACACAAACCTCACACACATATGGCACATAATGCACTCCGGATTAGACTATCAAGACACTTTAGTCAAAGCAGCTAAGCAAGGTTAAGATCACACAATTTAAAGTACTTACACAAGAGTCAAAAACTGAGCCTAAGTGTCACAACTAAAGCACTCACTATTCTCAAGTCATAACAAAGTTAAGAGATATTGCTTCCAATTCAAATCATAGCACAAGGTTTCCTACTATTCTACAAAATAAAAACTAACTACACCCGGTTCAAACAAATCATTGAAAAAGAACCACGATACAAAGAAAAATCAAGGGGGATTTAATACACTACCTAACAAGAGAATATTTATTTTTTGTCTTTTTCTTTCGACTTTAATCGTTCAAGAAACCTGTCGAATGATATTCATCGTCGGAAAAAATCAAAAAATTTCAAATATTTTTATGTTTTGTTTTTTTTTCAAAATTATTTCTTCTAACTATTAAAAATCAAAGCAAACTAAAACTAATATACATACAATATACAAATACAAATATCCCCCACCCCACACTTTAAGTTGTGGCATATCCCCATGACACACAATTAATAAGCAAGAGGTAAAAGAAACTTCCCTGAATTTTTTTCTTTTCCGAGAACTTATGAACTCCACCCCTAATTCTGAATCCATTCCTCATTTCCGCTCCTTGGGATTTTTTGTGGAGCTCATTAAGCCCAATTCTGTTTAGGATACCTACAAGACCCGCTCTTTTCTTTCTTTCTTATCATCATCATGAACAGTGAATTGCTCGTTCATGATGAACCTTAACTTGTTTCTGCATTCTTTCACAGGATCAATCCATACATATTCCTGTAAATCCCAAAAAATAAATCCACATGATCAATATTAGAATAAGAACACAAAGTCGAAAGGTCAAGTGAATATTCCTCTGGTATGTCCACGACCATTTGTTTCTCATTCTCCTCTACTACATGTTGCAGATGTGGAAAGGTGGATGAGGGTTTGAACTCTTCTTCTGTTTCTTCATATTCAACCAAAGCCTTATTTTCGATCATCTGAGTTGAATCAGAGTCTTCTTGTACCGTGGAAATCTCCCTCTGAACCTGCTCATCTTCTTGAGTAGGCTCATTTTCGCAGGGTATCACCTCCATTTTTTTGGCTTCATCATCTTGTGTAAATCTCTCTTCCACCTTATTTATGTAGTTATGCATAAGCTCTTCTAAGCTACCATTCTCCCCTTGAGGTGGTTGTCTCACTTCGCTTCCATTCAAGTTATAATAAGGGTATTCATCCCAACCAGAGTCAAGATTGTGCCCATATGAATCCTCATACCTGTATAGCCTAGAAACAGAGTGAGACTCTTCAAAATACAAATCATAGGAAGAATACATACCTGCTTGAAAGTCAAACCATACATTATTTCCAAAACATATAGCAGACCGCTGATAATATTCAGCTGCTAACTCTTCAACCGTTTTCTTAGGCTGATTGTTCTCCATCTTCACAATATTTAGAGTTCAATATCTACAGTATCTTCTCCAACTTGTTAGGTACTACAAAACAATTCTTGAGAAAAAGTTAAGTAATAAAGAAAATAAAATAGAAAGGGAAAAAGAAAAAAATAAAACTAAAACATAATTCCTGAATTAACACTACAAACTATTTCCAAAACTATTGATTGCCAATCCCCGTCAACGGCGCGAAAACTTGACGAGCGCAAACAACACACTTAAATATGATCGCTTGTCGAATATAGTATAATATAATATTGTATCCATAAGGATTGGAGTTAAATAATATTTTCATAGTTTATAGCTTGATTGCTATCCAAGATGTTCAACAATTGAGATTTATGTGATTAAAACTAAAATTAACTAAGAGTCTAACTTATTGACAAATGACACTCGAACAAAAGTAAGCAGGGAAGATATCAATGAGAGAAAATAGGGATTGATTGGATAGATGCAAAATAAATATCTGGGATTCAACTCTACTTAATTCACTTCTAATGTTCAAGTGACTCTCTCGAATTCACTTAATTATTAGTTCAAATATTTAGTAGAAACTCCTCTCTCGATTAAGTCTCAACCTCACAATATGAACCAATTTAAGCTCAATGAAGATATGCAAGAATTCGTAGTGGATTAGTCTTTAGGAGAATCTCTCTCGATTATCCTCCTAACTAGATTACTAAGAATAATTAATGAACTCAACCATTAAGATAATGCAACGATATCACAAGTTATGCCGCTCTCGATTACATAAACATATGAATATAGATGCAACAATTAAATCATCCAAAATGATTCAGTACATAAAAACTAGAGTTAAATTCTATAAACAAATATCAATACACCAAATCCATCAAACCCTAAAGAAAACTACTCCATAGATATGGAGTAATTCATCAAAAATAAGTTTAAGTTAAATGAAAGCATAAACAATCCAAACTCTTGTCTTGAGTGAGGATTGAATGATGAAATCTTTGTGCTCTTGCTTCTCCCACTACTCCTTAGCCTCCTTATGTCTTAGATGTATCAAAAGTTCCAAAAATACTATTTTTCATGTATATATACCAGGTAGAGTCGGGCCCAAACGAACACACCTTCTTCTATGCGAAATAGGACTCTTTCCGGAATAGGACGTGTGCGGCCGCGCACCTGGGAGTGTGCTCGCGCATATTGCGGAACACTTTGGCCAGAACACTGCCTAACTTGCGCGCCCAGTGCGCGCTCTCGCACCTGGGTAGCCTCTGAACTTTGCCAATTTCTAACATAAATTTACATTGTTGCGTCGCACAGTGTGTCGCACTAGTGTAGTTTTCAGCAGTTGATTCTTCCTTGAATTTGCCGTCCAGTAGTGATCCTCGACCCCCGAACACGATCCCTACTTATTCCTTTGGTATTTTACTCAGATTTCAAATCTCCAAATAATTCGAATTAGTTTCACAATATCAACATAACTCAGAATCACTACTACAAGGCATAACACACACAATTAGTGCAAAACACTAGCGATTGAAAGCTCAACTCAATTAAATTACAGAATATTAGAGTGCGCTAAGCAACTAAAACATGCAGTTATAGCCTACCATCAAAAGTCTATGTTTGGAACAAATCTTAGCTCAGAGCTAAAATGTAAGTTAATTAAATTTTACGAGTTAACTCCGATTACTTCGCTTGGTCGCATACAGACATGGCAGATATACCACCGAAAGTGATGACTCACAAACTTAATGAAGACCCATTATACCCTCTGGTGAAGCAAGGAAGAGGAAACAACGTGCTTTCAAAACTCAAGTAATACAAGAAGAGGTAAGTAAACTCTTGAAAATCGATTCCATTCATGAGATAAAATATCCTAAATGGCTAGCAAATAATAGCGTAGTTCCTAAAAAGAATGGTAAATGGCGAGTATGTGCAGGCTATACTAATTTGAATAAAGCATGTCCTAAAGATTTATTTTCTTTACCGCATACTGATCAATTAATTAATTCTACTGGTGACGATGATCTTATAAGTTTCTTAGATACTTATTCTTGATATAATCAAATTAAAATGGATCCGAAGACGAAGAAAAAACATCTTTATTATAAACAAGGGGACCTATTACTACATGGTTATGCCCTTTGGTGTAAAGGATGCTGGAGCCATGTACCAAAGGTTGGTAACAAAAATGTTCCAAGAACATTTAGGAAAGACTATAGAAGTGTACATTGAATACATGTTAGTGAAATTAACACAAGCAGAAGATCATCTCAAGCATTTGAAAGAAATAATTGCAATTCTTCGAAAATACAACATGAAGTTAAATCCAGAGAAATGTGCATTCGACGTGGCATCAAGTAAGTTTTTAGGATTCCTTGTTTCTAATAGAGGAATCGAGGTGAATCCAGCTCAAATCAAAGTTATTGATGAAATCCCAAATATACATATAAGCAAAAAATAAGTACAGAAACTCACGGGAAGAACCTTGGGGAGATTCATATCCATATCCCCAAAATGTATTTCAAATTATTGTCATTACTGAAAAAGTAGAACAAGTTTTAATGAACAGATGAATGCTAACAAGCATTGTAAGATTTGAAAACCTATTTCTCAATACAACCTTTCCTATCAAAACAAATGGAGGGGGAAATGTTGCTCATTTACTTGTCGTATCTGAAGTATCGGTGAGTGTATTTTTTGTTCGGAAGAAAAAGGTGCGCAATCTCCGATCTATTACGTTAGTAAAGTATTGTTAGAAGCTGAGACAAGATATCCGTGATTAGCAATAATAATGGCATCAAGAAAATTATGACCCTACTTTTAATGTCACCGCATATATGTTATGAAAACTTCTCCATTGCGTAATATTTTGCATAAGCATGAGTTGTCAGGAAAATTAGATAAATGGGTAATAAAACTTAGTGAAAAATGATATTATTTATCAATCATGTACTTCCATAAAGTCACATGTTCTAGCAGATTTTGTAGTAAATTTTAGCTCGATCCTAACTCCTGAAGCTGAAAAAGAGGTACGTATCACTATCGGCCCAAGTTCCCAGACTAGGGCCTTAATCATGGATGGATCTGCTAAATAAAGGGAGAAAGTTTGGGTATTGTTTTAATTGCACCTAACGGGTAAATCATTAGACAAGTAATACAATATTACCCAATTACTAATAATAAGGTCGAATATGAGGCAGTTCTTGCAAGATTGAATCTCGCAAGAGAAATGGGAATCGGGAAAATCGAAATTAAAAGTGATTCTCATCTGGTAATTAACCAAATGCAAGGAAATTTCTCATTTGGCAGTTAACCAGATGCAAGAAAATTATGTAGCGTGATAAACATAAATGCAACAATACCCGGTAATGGTACGAAGATTATTATACCAGTTCCGAGAATTGAAAGTTATTCAAATCCCATGAGAGGAAAATGCAGAAGCAGGTGCGCTAGCAAACATGGGATAAGTAGTAGACTTAACCAACTCTAAAAATTCAATAGTGGTGCATCTATTTCACTCGTCGCTCGATCAACCAAAAAGCGAGGTAAACTTTGATATCTTAACATGGGATTGGAGAAATAAATTTGTAAATTATTTGCAACATGAAATATTGCCTAAAGATGAAAAGCAATCTCAACACCTACAAATACAAGTTGATCGTTGTTGTTTGGTAGAAGGGAATTTATAACAAAAATATTTACTGATCCCTTGGCTAAATGTCTCGGCCCTGAACAAACTAAATATGTAACGCGAGAAGTGCATGAAGGATATTGTAGCAATCACGCAGGTGGTAGGTCATTGGTATAAACATTTATAAGAGTTAGATATTATTGGCCATTAATTGAAGAAGAGACAGAAAAAATTGTGAAAAAATGTAATAAGTGTCAACAGTGTGCAAATCAATTGCATCAGCCAGCAGAGCGATTACATTCGGTGCTCGCACCGTGGCTGTTTATGAATATGAGGATGGATATTGTAGGTACATTAATACAAGCACCGGAAAAGGTAAGATTTTTGCTAATTTTGACTAATAATTTTTTTAAGCGGGTAGAAGGATGTGCCTTCAAGCAGGTACGAGAAAATGAAGTCATAGACTTTGTTTGAAGAAATATAATTTGCTCATTTGGAATTCCAAAAACAAAATCACATGTGATAATGGTCCGCAATTTATTGGTGAAAAACCTACTGAATTTTTTGAAAGTTAGAAAATTGAGAGAATAAATGTGTCACCATATCATCCCGGTGCTAATAGGAAAGCAGAGTCGACAAACAAGATAATTATCAACAATTTGAAAAAGTGCTTGGAAGTATTAGCAGGAGTGTTATGGACCTACAGAACCACATCAAAAAACAAGTAGGGGTGAAACACCTTTCTCACGTGTTTACAGTACTAAAGCTTTGATTCCATTGGCGATAGAAGAGCCAAGTCTGAGATATAATCACGTAACTAAGCTATCAAATGAAGAAGCACTACGAACAAATTTGGATATGGAAGAGGAGCAAAGTGAGTTAGCTTTAATATGAATAGCAACTCAAAAGCAAAGAATATAGTGATATTATAATTAAAGGAAAAACTTACGACATTTTAAAATTAGAGACTTTGTTCTTAGAAAGGTGTTCTAGTCTACGCAAGCAGTTAACTCAGCCAAATTATGTCCGATCTGGGAAGGTCTGTATCGATTTCGTGGCATGGCTGGAAAGGGAGCATATGAGATGGAACCCATGGACAAAAAAGTGCTATCTTCAAGTTGGAATATTGTACACTTAAAGAAGTATTACTTCTAAAAGAAACACCCACGGTCAGGTATCATTTTAATCAATTAATTATTTATTCATATAATTTTTAGTAACATTTTTAGATGATAGGAGCAATACTAACCCAGACCAAATGATGATAATAAACCCAAAAAGACACGCGAAATACTTAATTATTCTCGGCCAAGGTTACAATAATTCTGACGAAAAGGGTTAAGTAGAGTCTTCATCTACAAAGCCCTGAGTCCCATGCATACATGCTTTTCAAGAAAAGGACCAAGGAAAGGAGTCGTGATAAATCCTTCGATGCTCTAGTGTTCAAGTTCTATTACTTAAGACTCAAATATTTGGCGGACTATATATGGTCTCATCTCGAGAAGAATTCAAAAAATAAGTGAACAGTGAAGAATTTCAAGAAGATTCAAGAAATTTCAATTCATGTTTAGTTTACAAAAGTAGTCGTGGGATAAAATATTCTCGAGAAATATATAAAGTATGAAACAACTTTGTTACAAGAAAACAGTTGTAGTGTTCACATAAAAGAATATTTACTTTAAAGTTCAAAGAAAACTTCTCAAATTATTCTCCATATTTTTACACCAACATGAAGATGAGACGTCATCTTCATTAGTATCGATTATATGAAAGGGCACTCTTTTATAATTAAGACCGTATATATTTAGTTACGGAAGCAAGAAAGTATTTACTAAATCAAAGCATAAAAGTAATTCAGTAAAAGACTCAGAAAAATTGAAGCAAAACGGCATATGTATAAAACGCATGGAAAGTTGATGTAAAACTGTTTCCAAAAACATACAAAAAAACAAATCTTAACAGTAATAAAATCTAAGGACTAAGAGGAACATCCTGTGATGAAGGATTATCAATTGGATAACTTGGGGACTCGACGATGAAGGATGGGGATTCACCTCCACATCTTCTTTACTCATCACCCCCAACTCACTCTTCCTCGGGAGTGAAAAACATTTGACCTTGTTGAGATACTTCAATAACTTCCTTAGCCTTGGCAATTTCATCTTCAAGGTCAAAATCATCTTTGGTGGCTTCAGTCAAAGTCTCAAAGTAGGTGTAGAGATAAACCCAACTTACATCTATAGTTAATTTATCCTCGAGGGCCTCATACTCCTTCTCTAACCGATCAACTTTAGCCTGCAAAATTTCCTTCTCCCTTTCAGTAACATCGTAAGAAACCTTTAAAGGTTCCAAGGAAGACTACAGGAACTTAATCCTCTCAGAAGAGTTACGCAGATCTTCCTTAGCTTGAGTGAACTCGAGATCCTCCTTAGCTTGAGTGAACTCTTGAACTAGCTTACCCTCACACACTTTTTTTTTATTCAGAAGCTCTTTCAAGATTCAAACATCTTCCATAACCTTGGAGTATTGCTCAGCAAAGCTTGCCTCCATTTTAGCAATCTCCTTCTCTGATTGCTTTGCTTCAACCTTTGTCACCGCTAACTCGACAGTCACTAGCTTGAGCTGCTGCGGAAGAACTTTCCTTTCCCTCTTTGATTCCTCCTTCTCCAATTGAAAGCTTGTAAACATCTCCTTACAATTTTCAACTTCCATGGTTAAATCCTCCACATGTTGTTCGATCCGAGCAATTCTTCTCATCAACTTCATGCTAGTTAAGTTTATCTGTAGATGAAAGAAAGTTAAGAAACAGTTAAGGGGAATGAAAAAGATGAAGAAAAGTAAATTATACCCTTAGAGCCGAATGGACGATATCATTGGAAAGAGTGATATCAGAATGAGACTCCAACTTTTCCTTCTCAAGCGATCTAATGAGAGGCTTCAACCAAAAAGAAGCTCAGTCAGGTCTTTTTAACAAATTGATATTTGTCGGGACTTCTACCATCACTTGCTGTATTTTTCTTTTTTCAAAAGGACCAGCTTCAATTTGAATAGGTACGAATGGTGTAGAAGCTAGAGTTGCAGGAAGTTGACCTTCATTGGTAAGGTCAACATGATGATCTTCACCATCATACCCACTGAACCCTTGATCAAACAAATATTCAATAGAGTCGGTGGTAGGAACCATGAGTGGTTTGGTAACCTCCTCATCCAAAATTACCGTCGTAGGAGCCTCTTCTAGCTCATTGACCAAATAAAAAGGAGTTGTATCAAAAGGTAGATATTAGGACTGTCCTGATCATCCTCCAAAATTATCCGCCTCCTAGTTCGAGGCTTCTTCATGAGGGAACCTTCTTCTTCCTCTTCATCTTCTTCATAGGTGGGAGCTTCTCTATCGTTCATCTTCAAAGAGGACAACCTAAATATACACTCATGATTGTGTTGACATCAAGTCTAATAGAAAGAGCAGAAGTAGGGGGTACAACAAAATCTTACACTCAAGAAGGAAGTGTTAAAAAAGTGAATACAAAAAATACACACTTACCAGGATGCTTTACCGTGGGTTTTTACTTTCCATCCAAACGTTTTAGAAAGAAATTTCTAAGTTCTCTTATTCATAGGGGCAGAAGATAGCATCAACTCTACCCACTCATAAAAGTTTGAAATTTCACCAAAGACTTTCATGGTTGCTGCAAAAGAAACATATGAAAAATATTAGAATTGCAATTTCAGCAAAGACTTTCATGGTTCCATCGGCACTGTCACGACCCTAAATCCCACCAAAATCATGAAGACACCTAACATTTGTTTGCTAGGCAAGCAAACATTCAATATACAGAAAATAAACTTCAATAACAATAAGTAAAAGTCTCGAAAGTAGAATATGATGGACAACAGTAGCAATACATCAATACAACTGAAATATCATCCCAGAACCTAGTGTCAATGAGTACATGAGTTGTACAACATTAATAATTATAACTGTCTGAATAACGATACAATATTGTCTGAAGTACATAAACAATAATACCAAAAGTGAAGGAAAGAACTCCAAGGCCTGCGGACGGAAACAACAGTAGTACCTTGAAATCACCAATGGTGACCGATGCAACTCTCTAACAATCAGTCCTATCGATAGCACCTGGATCTGCACATAAAGAGCAGAGTGTAGTATGAGTATAACTGACCCCATGCACTGAGTAAGCAGCAAGGCTAACATCAGATTAAAGATAGTGAGAAGATTGACAAAGTCCGATACTCACTTTCAACAGTCAACAATAATAAAAACAACACAATAATAATATTAATATTAATATTAATAATAATAAATAAAAACAATAATAATAATAAATAAATAAAAATTAAAAAAAATATTTTCATAGGATGTTTGCTAGGTTCTTTTGGAGCAATTCATTGTGCTTGCCTAAAGATGAAGGAGGCATTGGTTATAGATCTCTTCATGATGTGTCCAAGGCATTGTTTGCAAAGTTGTGGCGGAATTTTAGAATAAAAGATACATTGTGGACTACCTTTATGAGAAACAAGTATTGTAAGAAGACCAATGAAGTCCTAGTTCCTAGGAGAATTGGATCTCATGTGTGGAAGAAGATGCTTGAGATGAGGGATCTCCTTGAACATCAAATATGGTGGAAGCAAAAGATAGGTGATGCATATATTTGGTATGACAAATGGACTGGACTTGGTGCTCTATATCATGCCACAAGTGCAGACATTGGTGTGGTGAATCAATAACTCATGTTAGTGATATGGTGCTTGATGGGAGCTAGAATGAGGAGTTTTTGAGGGAACTTCTTCTAGATGAACTAGCTGATCACATTGCGGAGAAAATCATACCACCAAATAGTCCTGGATTAAAGAATAGGGCATTTTGGCAGTTGGAATCCAAAGGACAATTCTCAGTGAAGATTGCTTGCCAATACATAAGGAAGAGGAAACATGAGAACAAACTTTATAAGTTTATATGGGTGAAAAGGCTACCTTTCAAGATTTCCTTCTTCATTTGGAGGTTATGGAAATCTAAAATACCACTGGATGATTACATGAGAATAATAGGGTACTCTATGCCATCAAAATATTGGTATTGTAGGAACCCTAGTGAAGAAACCCTAGCTCATATTTACCTGGGGTGTCCGGCAGCAATGTTCTTAAGAAAGTATTTCTGTGGACCAGCAGGTATTAATATTGATGGAAAACATATAATACAGATGAGTGGTGGATGAGGCCAGGCAACACAAGCTTGAAGACATTCTACTAAGCTATTCCAGCCTTGATTGTGTGGAATTTGTGAAAACAAAGAACTTCTGGAATGCATGGGAAGATAGTCTCTATTCATAGATTGATTTTTCAGGTGTCAAATGACCTTCACATGTTATTGAAGATGAGAAGAATATCTTTCTCAGGGGTGACACCAAACTGGCCAGACTTGCATGACAAACTACAATAACACATTCCAAGATTGAAGTATACAAGGGTCTTGTCGCGCCTCAAACCTGGGGAGGCTAGACCGGTACCCGATGTCTCACTTAACCGAGCGTACCAACCTAAGACTGAGGGACTCTGAACATACAATGTCATACTTTGGCCATAGGGCCACATCGCCAAACAATTTGTGAAACAAAATATAAAATTAAATGGAGACTAGCTCTGACTGAACATCAATATAAAGTTGGGCCGACAAGGCCGTCATAACTACTACAGCTAACAAACAAAAATAAAATATACATACAAGGGCTACAAGCCCAACAAACTGAATTGATTGACAGGATATGTCTATAAGCCTCTACTGATAGATGTAGTGTGGTCGAAACAGGGCTCCGACCTACCCATATAATATATTTATACACATACACACCATATGTACTCAAAACCCTATACACGGCAACTGCGAAGGACGTGGAGCTTACCGATCAAGCAAAACTCGGACAACACCTACTGAGGAGATCTACATGTCTGTTTATCTGAACCTGCATGCATGAAATGTAGCGTCCCTAGAAAAGGCAATAGAATAACTGAAAGTTGAAACTGAACAGATAATATAATAACTAAAAGTAACTGGGAGTCAAAGATGATCTGAAGATAAACTTACCTGCTGATACTGACCCAACTCTCTCAATATATTAAGTAAAATAATTGTCCTGCCTTATAAGGCTCGGTACGTGTAACTGCTCGATCATAGTAGGCTCGCTCATAGGCGGTCAGCCATACTAGGATCGGTATCTCGGCCATGCTGGGCTCGCTCATAGGTGCTCGGCCACAGTAGGCTTGGTATATAACTTACCATATGATTAGAGGTTGCCCAATAGGGGCCTACCCATCGATTATAGCTCGATGGTAGCAAAGTCTCTCTCTCTCTATATATATATATATATATATATATATATATATATATATATATATATATATATATATATATATATATATATATAGAGAGAGAGAGAGAGAGAGAGAGAGAGAGAGAGAGAGAGAGAGAGAGAGACCGAAAGAAGGCAATACTTAACTGAATATAAGGTCCCGATAAGAGAGAATACTGTAATTTATTAAACTAGCATAATGTATATAAGTTCAGGAATTCGAACTTCTCTTTATGTTTCGTTTTCAAATGCATGTAGTTATGGAATCATGCCAAAATAAAGGAAAAATTTAGCCTTAACATATCTTATCACAATCTATTTAATAACCACGTTTAACACGTCTCTTCTCACCTCAATCTAAAACAACGATAATAATACTATCATTATGTTACGAAAGGTACAACTGTCGCACAACGAACGACAAGATTATTTTATATTAAAATGGGCAGCATCTCCTCTATAATCTTTACTTCCTCCCAATTTGAAATAACACCAACAACATAAGAACAAAATAATAACAACATATTTATATCATTTTCCAACCTTATATCCATCACAAAATACCACAAAATATCCCAACACACCCTAATTTGTTCATACCCAAACGGCAACCATAGAAGTGTGAAACAACCCAAAAATGTTACAACGAATGACTAGACCACCACTCCACATTTATGTGGTATTTCACCACACAATTTCTCCTCCAAATCTCCACAAAACAGCAGCAAAACACACAATCCAACAACAACACGAAACGGCCCACATAACAGTCCACTACAAGTTGAATAACTCGAACTCACGGCTTCCGATCACCGTCCCATGAGTTCTTACAATTATAGAACGAATTTCTATCATTTTCCAACAGAAAAGTTTGATGAAAGATAGCAGTATACTTATCTTATTGGGTGAATATCTCAGCTCCTATCTTGGTTCTTCAACACTTAGGTTTTCCTCCAACTAGAACTTGAAAAGAAGAGAAAATCATTTAGGGTTTGTGCTGAATTTTTGGGAGACGTTTGCAGGGACTTATCTCTGGTTTTTATGCTCTATAATGTGTGTGATATATGAAGTACATAATCCCTTAAAATTTCTATTTTGCCGATCCGAAGTGGCCTCTTTTTGGATATATTTAGTCCTCTTGTTTAAGCAAGTAGGTGATACACCTACTTGTCACCTATGCAGTCTACGCAAAAATGCATATACCTCTTTACTCTGATGTCGTATTGAAAAACTGTTTAATGCATTAGAAAATACAATCATAGATCTTTAATTTGATGGGTGGCTCACCCCGTAACTCTAAGTATATTGTAAGCTCATCTACATTTGACTTAATTTTCAGCACATTTATGAATGTAACTTGTGATGACCTTTGCCAACTTTTGTTCCACAACTCGCTTGACTTCAAAATATAACACATGACTATCATACAAATAAAATAAATCATAACATAGCCTCTTTATCATGTTGAGCACCCTAGTCTCACCCCAAAAGTACATGTTATAACATTCCCAACTTGTCGACTTTCGACGAAACTTATTTTCTTCGATTCATTTACCTTATAAACAATCCAACCCTCTTGGTACTTGTATTTCTTTATCTTAAATATTTTTAACCTCCAAGATAACATAATTAACATACTTTATATACTTTCAAAAATGATGGCTTACATCAATTGACTTACAATATATTTTTGCTTATAAAAATATGGGGTGTAACATCATTCCCCCCTTTGGAATATTCGTCCTCGAATGCTGACTGATGCACTTGTCTGTCTCGTAACCTATATCTTTTATGAATACTTTAGTACTATCATTGCCATCTAGGCAACTGTTCTGTGAATAAATCCAAAGGCCAAGCCATTCTCTCCTTTAGGCCTCTTTCTCAAACCATGACCTCTGGTCGGAATTCTTCAAATCTCATAACTGCTGCTACCTTCTGTCGTAAAGCATGTACGACTTTGTCCTTGTATGTACGCCTATGCGACTCTTATCTCCTTTTTCCTCCATCTTTTAGCCAATCTCTAGGCCTCACTTTGTGAACATATACATAACTATGAGAAGTTGTCCCTCTGGGCATCTATAGATGTACTGAAGTCCTTCGCTTGGAACTTTGTTGAACTTACGACTATTATTGCATCTTGTTTCATAGCCTCGGTTATCTATCCTTATGGCTTTACTGCATCTAGGTAGGTCATACTATACCATAATACTTACTTAGATTTATTATTATCGAGGTCTGCTACCCAACTCCACGTTACTCTCTCGCTGCTTATCCAATATGTATAAATATAAATCCTTTAATGCTTCCTCATTACTGTTCATCTTAAGAATGATAGCCTATTCTCATCTCATACTTTGTAACTTTTATCCATGTATTGTTGATTCACCTTAATGTTTATCTATAATCTACCACTAATAACTTCAAACCTCTTATGTAATATATTATCACTAGGGCTCACGTCTCATCGGGGAATATCTTATGTGATTTGCTTGATCCACCTGGGGATGATACTATACTTCAATAACCGTATTTCATAGCATCCCAACATGATTCATCTTATGAGGGTATTCTAATCTTGTACAATTCATGAAATTCCTTTTCTTTAAAATCATGACTCATTCAAAGGCCTAAATGTCATCCTCTTATCTATCACAATTACACTCTTATTCTACTACCGGGGCAGCATTTCATCTCTCATAATTGCTCTTAGTCTTAGACTACTCTGGGTTCATTCAGGCTATACTGAACTTTCTATAACTTACGGAAACCATCATCCCTCTTGTTTTAATGGGCTTGATCCTGAAGCCTTACCTATTCTCGTCACCTTCTCATCCATCTTTTCTTATCCTTACTCATGTCTACCTAAACCCTTGTCACTCTACCATACTTTAGCTTGTAACCTACAAATATATATTTATATTAGTCGCTACCTTCCTTTAACTTGGTAGCACCATAGATTTCCTTTTGTGCCTTCTTAGTTATCTTTAAATGTAAGCAATTAATTTTTCTCGTCGTTCTGCCACTTGTGGAATGAATACTTGGCTTATCTTATTGCCTAAGAATACTGGAATTTCCTGTAACTCAAATGATCTCAAATATCACTTTTGATTTTTACTTCCTATTCATTAGTCACGATACGTGCCACTTTCTTATGGAGTTCATATAATGTTGTATTGAGATTGTTGTTACAAGACCATTTCTTCTTTATGTTACTATGCTTAGGTTGAAGCCTTTTTCCTTATTTCCTCAGCTAATCATTCATTGTATTGCTTAGGAGAAACCCTCTAACTCTTGTAAAGTTGTAAGCCTATTACATCGTATACCCGATGGAATTTTTTATGTTTTTACTCGCCTATAATATCCTTAATTACCTACCTCTGCGCCCTTATGCCCGTAGTGTTTCTTCTTAATTGAAATTTAGATTTTCTCCCCTGTGGGATTCTCTTTTATTTTTGTAACACTTATACGGTATCATTTAACTACCCCAACTCCTATCGGAATATTTCTCAAGGATTATGATCTCGTATCTGGGAGACTAATTTCCCTATGCTAGGGTTCACTACGTTTATCTTTCACGATCTGGTGATTTATGTGTATCCTCTTGTCTAGCCATAACTAGGCTCTTTCTGAATCAACTACTAACTACTCGTTGGTCCATTCTATTATTTATATTCCATGTAATCTTTCTTAGGTTATGTCCTTTGTCTTAGCTTACCTCTCCCACTGTCTCCTTGTGTATCAAATGTCCATTCACACTTATTTATCAATAACATCCTGGGCGGAAACCCTTACTACCTCTCCCCAACGGCGTGCTTTCATAATGTTCTGAAGTGGTAACATATCTATAGGAACTGAATAAATGCAATTTCATCCCTTTTGCCATTTTACCGCATTATTCCTTTACCATTCCATAGTTACCTGAACCACTTAACTCCGACTTTATACCATATCACACAATCACCCCCCCCCCCCCTTTAGGGGAGTACTAGCATTTAATGCTCTGAAATTTTACATGCAGATGTTTTACCTCTTCATCGGCGTCTTTCAATATTTTCAATAACCCTTACTCGCCTTGCAGTAACCCTTCTGTACCGGGGATAACTGAATTTCTTATGTACGAGAGTGACACCTAGTGTAATTGGCACACTTAGTCCCTTAAGCTTATCTTTTCTCACACTGCTTTCTTTAGGGAAGTGTCGACTTGAATGACCTTTAAAGGTTATTCTTCTGTCGTCCATTCTATTATTGTCGGAACGCGATCTCTTAAACTCCAACGATATCGGCTATTATCAAATCCTCCGGTCCCTAATTCATGTTCGATTTTATCTTCTTTACTAGCACATACTAATTTTTATTACTCCGGGGGAGGGTCTAACTTAGCCTTATGGTAATCACATTGGAGTCACCAACTCATTTGTCGACATGAGGATCTTACTTTATGGCTTATCCTCTTTTATTGTCTCAAGGATTGTCTCCTCTTGTCTTTTCCTTCGCTTGACTATAGACTCTGTCATCCTGTCATATTTTTATTTACCGTTATCACCCATTTATCACATCTTACTCATAATGTTTCATTTAGTCTCTTCTTATCTTCCTACTAATATTTTTGTCTATTATCTTATTCTGAAATCTTCAACAAAATATTCCTTTGCGTTTAGCTCCCCTTGCTCCATCCAATGGTTCTTCGGGCCGCCTAACATTCTCTATTTACTAGGGGCGAGAGTCATACTAAGGTAAATATTTATCCCTTCTTGGATGTCAGTGCCCATCTTCTCAATTTTCTGAACATTCTAGTATTCATATCTGACTGTACTATTCTAGAGTGCACAATTTGGGTGTCTCATAAGGAGAACTATTATCACGTTTGCAATATCCTTCGAAAATGTTAGTTAATGCAAACAATCCATCCACTATTTTGGGTTACTCTAACCCCTGCTGGATCTTAATATCCCATCCTTCCCTTAAACTATATCTGTTAGCTCCCATAGGGCATAACTGAGATGGGCGTGGCCAATAATACATACCTCTGCTACTGTTTAAGGTAACTTAGAATGCTTATATTTCTCTGCCTGAATTGTAAATACTGATAATCTTTACTAAATGGGTAATTCATACCCTTCTTCACCTTGCTTCTGGCACATGTTGAAACTTATACTTTTACCTTCACTCCCATATTCTACAATTTGCAGGGTTTGTTAGATATTCTCATCTTAGGGTCTTAAGAAGGAAATTTGCACATCTAGTATACACGATCTGATAGGGACTCAAACAGGCCACGTCGTCAAGAACTCTCTCTGTATTAGTACCCTTACATGTTGTTGTATTAGTTCTCTAGCTAGCTTTAATCTTTCTAATTCCAAATATCTATGTGTCATTAGCAAACATAAGTCCTGACTCCAACTCTTATGACTCAGCTCTATAGCACGATTGGGATTTGAAAGAAGGGTTACAGACTCCTAAATGCCTAGTAGCTTCCTATTTATATAATGTGGTGCACAACACATCTATAAACAAGGCTCTACAAGACACGGCTTGTACACTCCCTAGGATTGAACTGCTCTGATACCAAGTTTGTCGCGTCCCATACCTGGAGAGGCACGATCGGCACACGGTGCCTCACTTAACCGAGCGTACCAACATGAGAGTGAGGGACTCTGAACATACAATGTCAATCTTTGGCCATAGGGCCACATTGCAAGAACATTTGTGAAACAAAATATAAAACAGAATAGAGACTAGCTCTGACTGTATATAAAGTTGGGCCGACAAGCCGGTCATAACTACTACAACTGACAAACAAACAAAAATTTACATACAAGGCTTACAAGCCCAACATACCCATAATAAATATATATATATATATATATATATATATATATATATACACACACACACACACACACACACACACACACACACACACACACACACACTATAGAAGATGTACACAAAACCCTAGACCTGGCAACTCCGAAGGACGTGGAGCTTACCGATCAAGATGAACACGGACAACACCTACTGAGAAGGTCTATCCATCTGTCTATATGAACATGCATGCATGAAATGCAGCGTCCCCAGAAAAGCGATGTCAGTACAAAATAACGTACCGAGTATGTAAGGCAATAGAATAACTGAAAGCTAAAACTAAAATAATAATATAATAACTGAAAGTAACTGGGAGTCAAAGATGATCTGAAGATATACTTACCTTCTAATACTGACTTAAATCTCTCAATATATTAAGTAAAATAGTTGTCCTGTCTTATAAGGCAAGGTACGTGTAACTGCTCGGTCGTAGTAGGCTCGCTCATAGGCGGTCAGCCATACTAGGCTCGGTATCTCGGCCATTCCAGCCTCGCTCATAGGCGCTGGACCACAGTAGGCTTGGTATATAACTTACCATCTGATCATAGGTTGCCCAATAGGGGCCTACCTTCCGATTACAGCTCGGTAGTGGTGAAAATATTGTACTACTATATATATATAGACCTTTCGCTCTCTTGACTGAAACAAGGCAATACTTAATTGAATATAAGGTCCCGATAAGGGAGAATACTGTAACTTATGAGACTAGAATAATGTACATAAGTTTAGGAATATGAACTTCTATTTATGTCTCGTTATCAAACACATGTAGTTATGGAATCGTGCCAAAATGATGGAAAGGTTTAGCCTTAACATACCTTACCACAATCTTTCCAATAACCGAGTTAAACTCGTCTCTTCGTACCTTAATTGACAACAACAATAATTATACTATTATTAAGTTAAGAAAGGTACAACTATTGCACAATGAACGACAAGTTTATTTTATATTAAAACGCGCGGCATCTCCCCTATAATCTTTATTTTCTCCCAATTCGAGATAACACCAACAACACAAGAGCACAACAATAACAACATATATATATCATTTTACAACCTTATATCCATCACAAAATACCACAAAATAGACAAACACACCCCAATTTCCTCGTACACCAAACGACAATAATAGTAGTGTCAAACAACTCGAAAATATTATGACAAACGACCAGCCTACCATCCCGCATTTATGTGGTATTTCTCCACACAATTTCTCCTAAAAAACTCCATAAAATAGTAACAAGACACACAATCAAATAACAACACGAAGCATCTCACAAAATAGTCCACTACAAGTTACATAACTCGAACCCATGTCTTCCGATCACCGTCCCGTGAGTTCTTACAATTATAGAACGAATTTCTATAATTTTTCCAGCAGAAAAAATGGATGAAAGAGATAAGTATACTTACCTTATTTGGTGAATATCTCAGCTCCTATCTTGGTTCTTCAACCCTTAGGTTTTCCTCCAACTAGAACATGAAAAGAAGAGATAGAAAATCATTTAGGGTTTGTGCTGAATTATTTGGAGAAGTTTGCACGGGATTATCTCTGGTATTTATGCTCTATAATGAGTGTGATATATGAAGGAAGTAAGATTGTAAAAGGGCTCTTTGGTGGACCTGAAGTGGCCCCCTTTTTTACATATTTAGTCCTCTCATTTAGATAAGTAAGTGACACACCTTCTTGTTACCTATGTAGTATGTGCAGTCTCGCAAAAATACATATATCTATATACCCTGATGTCGTATTGACAAACTGTTTAATGTGTTAGATACTATATGCAGAGATATTCAATTTTATGGCTGGATCGTCCCGAAACTCTAAGTATATTATAAGATTAGCTCAGCTACATTTGACCTAATTTTCCCCACATTTATGAATGTAACTTATGATGACTTTTGTCAACTTTTGTTCCACAACTCGCTTGACTTCAAAACATAACACATGACTATCATATAAATAAAATAACTCATAACATAACCTCCTTATCATGTTGAGCACCCTAGTCTCTATCACGCCCTAAAATCGAGGAACGCGACCGGCGCTCAACGGAGTGAACCCGACTGAGCAAGCCTGTTAGATTTCATTCTACCCAAATTCATCCGTGAATAAAGAGGAGATGTACTCCGTTAATCAAATACTGAAGAGATTTCATTAACCGCTTCCATTTCATTCCCTTTAACAGCATCATTCAATATTTCTAAAATAGTACGAGTTTATAGATTTAATAAAAAACATGTTGCCAAATACCAACAGTTCTAATCCAATTCCCAACATCAAATACCACTCGCAACCTCTCTACGGAGCCTCTAAGTACAACTGAAGAGAAATATGGAAATGCCGGCAACAAGGCCCCGGCTATACCTCAACCACAAAGTACATGAGAAACAGAAGATACATGACCCCGAAATGAAGTGGGGCTCACCAAATCAGCTGAAAAGAGTGTACCGCTATCACTGATCAATGACACCTGTTGTAGGAGAAACTGCATCCATTGAAGATACAGCGCCCCCGGCAAAAAGGACGTTAGTACTGTCGAATAGCACTATTATATATAGCTAGAAATCCTCTTTCAAAATAGAATGCCCATATGATCTATACGTGGAACACATAATATAACGTAATTGAAACAACCTATAAAAATAAGGACAACAAATGGGGCACCTATTGTCTGCATTAATAATGTGTCTCATTAGACCGTCCTTAGTGTTCACATATCATATTATACACTTAAGCGTTTCATAGACCGTCCATAGTATTTTTTCATACCGTACACCTATACCTCTTATGCACAATGCACCTATGCATTTCATAGATCGTCCACAAGATTTCATATCACAATGGATTTCATAACACAATGTACTTATGCGTTCATAGACCGTCCACAGGATTTCATATCACAATGCACCTATGCGTTTCATAGACCATCCATAGGATTTCATATCACAATGGATTTCATAACATAATGTACCTATGCGTTTCATAGACCGTCCACAGGATTTCATATCACCATGTACTTATGCGTTCATAGACCATCCACAGGATTTCATATCACAATGCACCTATGCGTTCATAGACCGTCCATAGGATTTCATATCACAATGTACCTATGTGTTTCATAGACCGTCCACAGGATTTCATAACACAATATACCTATGTATTTCATAGACCGTCCACAGGATTTCATAACACAATATACCTATCTGTTTCATAGACCATCCATAGGGTTTCATAACACATTGGAAACAAAAGTACAAATACGTACATCTCATAACCTTTCACACCACATATCACCTAATTCGTACTTTCAACCACCTACAACCTTATTATTCCATTGGCTCTCTTGGCCATACATATGATTCTTTATTCATGGCGCAATGGCCGTATTTCATATTCCATACTTTCACTTCTTCCCTTTTGATAGATCATCATCACAATTATCAACAAGTAGAATATTCCGGAGATCACAACTTTAAGTTCATTAGTAATGAAGGCCTTAAACACAATCGATTTCTTTCCAATAATTGGAGTAAAATGAATGAAAATCGAAGCACAAGTTAAAATCATACACAATTTCCACTCACGAATATGTAAGAACGTAAAACACATTGAAAATTACTTACAAATCATAACATTAGCTAAAACAGCCGCATATGGGCATCACTTGAGTTCATAACTTTTAGCCGATTATATTGTCGAAGTCAATATTGGAATAGTTGAGTCAAATCTCATTTCATAATCTTTCTCACATTATTTCATTTCATTGGCACCATTGGTCACGAGTATAACTTTCACTATTAACACGTTGGCCACACTTTATATCCCCAATTCACTGATTTCACTTCCATCCATCTTTATAGGTTATCAATAATAAGACATTCCCAATCAAGACTTTAGGTACACATATGAGCAATTAAGAGTCTTAAGAATATTAATATTTTCTCACACAATTTGGCATACTAGCTTTCATTTGAAATACGATTCAAAGCCACAACATTTTAATACGCAACCCATACTTTGAAACTCTCAGGAACATTATGGAATTCAATTCTAAGAGAGAAAGTTTAGCCAACATACCTCACTTGAGCTTCCTTACACTCTAAATATTCCATAATTCTTAGCAACTTCAAACTATTGTAGAAATATAACAAATTGAATCAAAATTAGGAAGATGATCATGGTTCTAGCTCATTTGAGCATTTTATCAAACACTTAGTGTGCATTAAGGTTCCAAGGTCCTTTTATGGAGAATTCCGTTATCCCACAACCCAATCTTTACCATTTATAGCTCAACAATCTTCATACACCCTTTTATAACACATACATGTAAATAAACAACCCTACTGCCCAGAAATTATCTTGCTAATTATCCATTTCTACATAAAATTCGAAAGTGAGGGTTAGTGTGTAGAATCTTACCTCTAGGATGAAGACCTAGTGAGTTAGGGCAAGAATTGAAGAACAATTATTGAAGAATACCTTCTCACTCTAGGTCACTCTCTCTCACTCTAAAATATGAGATTATAGCTCAAAAATAGCCCAAATAGTGTATCTAACGAAATAGGGTCGGGTTTTAAAAACCCAAAAATAGAGCTCCTGAACGGTTCTGCGGACGCATATGCGATCGCATAATGGATATGCGGACCGCATATCAGTCACATAATTGCTGACAAAAATGATAAAACATCTGACTGTGTATGCGGTCACTATGTGGTCCGCATAACTGTTATGCGGTCGTATAATGCACCGCATAACAGTTATGCGGTCGCATAGTCGACCGCATAGCTGCTTGCATAATGGCCCTCTCCTGCTCACTTCTGCGGTCATTATGCGACCCACAGAGTGATTATGCTGTCGCATAATGGACCGTATAAACTCGCTTTTCCGCCAAAAATTTTCTTTTACTTTATGGTGCATTGTTCAACCCAAAAAGTCTGAGCCGCGCCTCAAACACGTAAGCCTAGTCCGCACCATGAAATATTATTTCCTTTGCAAAATTTACCGGGCTTTACACTCAAGTACTTCGAAATTTTTCGGGGTGTTGCAGTCTCACTCCACAAGTGCATGTTATAACATTCTCAAATTGTCGACATTCGACGAAACTTATTTTCTTCGATTCGCTTAGCTTCTAAACCTTCCAACCCTCCTGGTACTTGCATTTCATGATCTTAAATATTTGTAACCTCCAAGGTAACATGATTAACTTACTTTATGTACTTTCAAAAATGATCTCATTTTTGAGCTTATATCAATTGACTTACAACGTATTTTTGCGTATGAAAATATATGGTGTAACAGGTCTTGCGGTAATTACCTCCGGTTTGATGGTTAAAATTCAACACTGATGGTGCATGTAGAGATATATATGGAAGGGGATCTTATGAATTTTGCATTATAGATGGAGTTGGTTATTTAATATATGCTCAAGCAGAGGAGATTTTTGAGGCCACAGACAATATTGCTTAAGCTAGAGCTATCCTTGAAGCCTTAAGGTATATAGTTAATTCTTATTTTCCTCCTTGTATGATTGAGACTGACTCCTTATTGATGAAACGTGTCCTTGATGATATGAGGGAACCCCCTTGGAATATTATTACATTAGTGGAAGAAATTAACAGATTAAGGGCTAGGTGTGTAGTTGACATAGCTCATGTACTAAGGGGAGGAAACCAATTAGCGGATCATCTTGCTAATGTGACTCTGGACAGTAATATCGTGGTCCGGGCTCCTTCATTTAATGAACTTTATGTTAAAGGGAGAAAATCTTGAATAGTGACAAGTTACAGTTGCCCTACATTAGGGTGAGAAATGCAAAGCCGCAATTGTAATGATGGTGAATGGTGTGGATAAGAAGGTGATGGTGTATGTAGGTGTGGTGATCTGGATATTGATGATGTTGATGGAATGGCAAGGGGTATGGTCCGGAGATGGGAATCATTTTGATCTTCCTACTTAAATCCTTAGGGAGGAGAGTAGGGAGATGTTTTTCACTAATTTTGTTTACTGTCTTGCAAGTACAAATGAGGGAGCTAAATTTTATGTCTTGGCCAATCCTACTAGGGTGGTGTTAACACCTTGGGTTATAATTCTCTATAGGTATAACCATTGCCTAGTTCAGCTCCATTTTGCATCAACTGGACACTTGAAGAAGCCTCAATCTTGGCAGCTAATGTAATGCCATTGTGACTGCTTGTGCACTCATGGAGAGTTGTACACTATTTATTGTCACGAGTACTTCTTCTTCACCTCTTTTATGGTTAGAGATTCAAGCTTCAACATTACACATGGAAGCACAACGACTGGAAATGCCTGTATAAAGAGAACACTTCCCTGATCTAACATGCTAGGGCATAGGATTTGTAATGCACTTGTGGGTTGGTTTAATGCATTTTGGAAGAGTTGCCATACACATTCAACTAATACTACACATCAGGAAGCTACATATGCTTGGTTTTCATACATTCATGCCGGAAGCATTCACGACTTATTGAAGACAAATCACAAGGCCCACAAGAAAGCCTCGAACTGGACAATGTCAATTGCGCATGATTTGGCAAGCTTGTATATTAGGACAGGTAGTGGTAATTGGTTTGGACATCAAGATGTGCAATTTGTTCGAGTGTTTGGCTTTTGGTATTGCAAGGACTCACGCGTGAAGGCTAGCCAATTCTGCAAAGCTTGGTACAAACTTTGGGACTATACTACTCATTGCTTAGCTTGGCCAATCTCCATAGTTCATTATCTTATATTTGATATAGTTCATTGCGTACTACCAAAGTTGACTATTTTGCTCAATTTTGGTAATAGGATTGATGTATTTTCACACTTTACTCTTCTTTCACTTTGAATGAGCAACTAGATTACTTTGTATATTGTTACTTTGTGTCTAATTTTTGGAGCATGCTCCTAAAAGAATCATCAATGATATTTAAATAATAATAATAATAATAATAATAATAATAATAATAATAATAATAATAATAATAATAATATTTAAAAGGAAAGCATCTCAAGAATAAAAAGTTTAACTTATTCACATTAACAGGAAATAGGCATGCTTTCCAATCAAATCAATTAAGTCATCAATCTCATGATACAAAATTTCAATTAGCATGAAGAAGATACTTCTTTATGCCTGCATGACAAGTAACAATGCCAAAATCAATGAAGCAACAGTGAAATCATCAAATAAGCATACTCTCATCACTATATGGGTGCCTGGCATAAAGCCCCTCACTTAGCACATATAATGTACCTTCACTCACACGGCCCAAGACCATGTGTTATCACCTGAGTCCAGAGGGGCAAATACTAGCCCAAACGCTGATCGAATCAAAAGTCAACGATTATCATAACTCCGCCCAAATGGCCCGGTGCACGCGTCACCTCAATATCAATATCACTCAGCCCAAAAGGATCCTGGTGTATGCATCACCTCGATATCAAAATCATTACGACTCTATGGCCCAGCTCAGTAATTAATCCACTCAAAACTCAATATGCCAACATCTCATAGTTTCAGAATAATCAAAATACTACACAGATTATTCCAACGTGCCATAAAATCCACTCAAACCCATGATACTCAAGTAAGGGAACCAATAACATGTGAGATAGCAGATACGAAGTATACAGAAATGGTGAAATAACACACGGATATAATATGATGACTGATCAGTATAACTAGAATCAAGGCAAATGACTCAATATAGTGAAATAACCTAAATACGTCTCAAACGGATAAGCACATAGCCTAGACATGATTTTTTTATCATGAATAATAACTCTACTAGTCATACAAGTAGGAAAAAATACGGTAACACGAAGGCATGATAGCAAAACAAGGCACATGATAGCCTAAAGTCTACTCAACTCATGAATAACCCCGGTACACGCATATAAGTTCGTCACCATGTACGTGTGTCACCCCCAACACATAGTAAACATCATAGTCTACGGGTAAAATACACTCAAGCTAAGCTTAGCCAAGATACTTACCTCAAAGCACGGCAATCAATACTCTAAAAAAAGCCTTTGCCTCTCGAATTGGCCTCCAAACGGGTCAAATCTAGCAAAACATAACTTAATCACATCAAATATGGCTATAGAAATTGATTCCAAGTAGTAAAGCTCCAATATTTATCAAATTACAAAAGGCCAACCAAAAAGTCAACCCGACACGCATCATGTAACTCGAAAAAAGTCACATATCCTGATTACCAATTCAAATACGAGTGAAAATATACATGTTTCATCCAAATTCGACCTCAAATCCCAAATAATCACTCTCCAAGGTTTCTTACTAAAACACCAATTTTCTCCCCTAGATTTCACCAACAAAAGCCAAAATCAATTATGGAATCACAAATAATAGTCAATTCTAAGTTAAGAACATATACTCAATCCAAATTGGTGAAAATCTCCCAAATCCGAGCTCCCAATCTCAAAATATGATAAATGAAGCCAAACCCTCGACTAAAAATAGTGTGCCCCAAAATTATCGCTTATGCGGTCCAAATGTCACTTCTGCAATACCGCATCTGCGAAAAAGCCCTCATAGATGCGAAATCCACTTAGCCCTCGACTATTCGCTTCTGCAAGCCGCTTATACGACAACCTCCACTCCTGTACGATCGCTTTTGCGATTAGGCCTCCGCATCTACGGCCATCCCTGATTCCAACCAACCTCACTTATGCCACCCAGCGTCGGCTTCTGCAAACTCGCACCTGCGGTCCCAAACCTCGTAGATGTGAAAACACCAGAACCAGACTACCTTCAAGCTTCAAAGTGACTCGAGATCCAATGAAAACGTACCCGAGCCTCCCGGGACCTCGCCCAAACATACCAGCTAGTCCTAAAATCTAACACAGACCTACTCAAGGTCTCAAATCATGCCAAGTAACATCAAAAATACATATCTCGCCTCAATTCAAGTTTTACGAACTAATCAACTTCCAACTTTCAAAACTCATGCCGAACCACGTCTAACTAATTTGAAATAATCCCAAATTTTGCACACAAGTCCCAAATGACATAATAAAACTATTCCAACTCTAGGAACAAAATTTTGAACCTGATAATATCATAGTCAACTCCCGATCAAATCTCTGAACCTCCCAAACCTTAAAATTTCCAATTGGAGCCATATCAACCTATGGACCTCCAAATTCAAATTCGGACATACGTCTAAATCTAAAATTGCCATGCAAACCTATTGGAACCATCAATATACTATTTCAAAGTCATTTAATAAAAAGTAAAACCTCGGTCAACTCTTATAACTTAAACTCCCAACCTTGGAACTAAGTATTCCAATTCACTCTAAAACCTTTCCGAAACCAAACCAACCACGTCGACAAGTCACAAAATAACAAAAAAGCATACGGAAAGCATCAAATAGGGGAACGAGGCTAAAATACATAAAATAACCGGCTGAGTCGTTATAGGCACTCTCTACGAACGAGGGGAAGATGGCCTGGTTTGATAAGAGATGGTTAAAGGTCAACATGCTCACTATGCCCTTCTTTTTATTCACATCATTGTTCCACACAGCATAATCGACAACAAAAAAATGTTCTTGGGGAACAATCTCAAGAACTAAAGCTTCAGGTAAGGGTTCATTAGCATCCCTTGTTTTACCTTTGGAAAAAGATTTAGGAGTAACAGATGTCCTAGTTCTAGATGAGAAAGCGGATTTTGAAGAAGTCCCTTTGATGGAAGAAGTATTTCGATTTTACCATTGAACCTAGGCAACAACGCCTTCCACCCCTTCTTCTATTCCCACCCGGAGCTATTGTAGAAAGGAGATCATCGACTATAATAGTATGACGAGGGGGAACAACAGGAGCAGTAGAAGCAAAAGATTGGAGGCCATTAAAAATAAAAAAGAAGAAAATTGAAGGTAAGAACGAAGAACTAGAGAAAGGGCTCTCAGAAGAAGACAACAGCGAAAGAAAGTAGAAGAAATTTTTTGAGGGATTAAGGTTCCATATTTATAAGGGAAAGATACGTCATCTTAAACCTTCATCATGGAACTGACGTATCAAACTGATAGATCTATCAGTGCTTGGAAAACTGCGGCAAACTTCAGATCCAATCACAACAAAACGCGTGTCTCAAGCATTAAATGGAAGGAGTGCATGTCTCTTCACTTCTGCAGTATGTCATAATAATCTCAAGAAGGGGCGGGAAAATATTCCTGCCATAAATAAACTCTCTACTTCTCGAATATTCCGTTGAGAATATTCACAAAGTGGGGGAACTATCTGTATTAGTGGAAAAAAACTCACCGTGTAGATTTATTACATGGTGACAAGTGGCATAGGAGTTATTACGACAAAGAAGAATGACGTATTCAGAAGGTGAAAATGACACCCTCGGAGTTGCTCGTGCATATACCGTGCTTGTTAGGTTCGAAGTTAAGCATAATAATATAGCCACGTGACTGAAAATTAACGTCATTAATAGCTATGAATATAGAATATGGATTAGTCAATCTCTGATTATACGTGATTTGCTATTATATCTCAAGCGTTACAAATCAATCACGTAGCAGACAATTAATGCAGTAAATAAGAGTAACGGGCAGGAGCTAAACAAGGCAAACGGTTACAAGTGATAGTACTATTTAAACCCCTCCTTCCAAATTTTGTACATTCATCAAAATTCTACGAAGTCATATTGTCAATATAGAATTCTCTTACCGCTCTCTATTATTGGAAGACTATTTCTTTTCCACCGGAGAAAGACTGCAATCATCGATAAGATTTTTATTTCCTTTATTCTCTTAATTTATTTTCGTATTATTATTTGTTCCTTTTTCGCATCAATTATACTTGGAAAAGTGAATTAAATCGGTTGTTGGAACCCGAATTGTTTTATTTAATTTCTTTGATTTAAAAAATTATTTTTTGGGTTAAACACTCATACTCTGAGTTGTACTGCAAATTGGGACATAAAGTACTAAAGAATTACTCTCTAGGTTCTAATTTATTTGGGATATTTTAACTCGACATGAAGTTTAAGAAAGAAATAATGTCTTTTAAAGTGTTGTTATAGCATTTGTGTAGCTATAAGATATTTTAAACTTGTGATCCTAAAATTACATAATATTTGTGTTGCTATAAAAGCTTATTATAGAAGGGTATAAAGTTTAAAGTAAGTTGTTGCCAAACATAGAAATTTGTTCCACCAATTTCTTAGTCACGGACTAATAAGAAAATAGTGTAAAACAAATTGAAGATTCAAATCTCTCTAGAGATCTTTACTTTTATACATACAAGATCTGAAGATAAACCACGAAATTAATTTGAAGGGTCATTTTCTTGTATTTAATTTGTAAAATTTTTTATTTTAGAACTATTTTCTCCGAATTAGAACGGGGGAGTACATCTTATACCTCAGCACAATGAGCTACTGAATCTTAGCTGACTAGCGTGTGAGAGACATTCTATAGGCAGATACGTCAAATTATTACTTAATTAAGTAAATTTGTTTAATCTTAATATATGTTCAGATCTAGTGGAAAATTTTCTTCATCCATTGCTTTTCTGCAACACCTGTTTTGTACTATTAGTAAAACGGCAAAGGATCAAATATACCCATGTACTTTTGAAAATGGTTTAAGAAAACCTCTTATTATACTATTGGGTTATCTATATCCCTGCGGTCATACTTTGGGTTCAAATATACTCCTCATTTAAACGGAGGGACATGTGTCATCGTCCTTTTGGCCATTTCTAAATATCTCCTAATTAATTAAAAAGTAATTTTCTAAAGCAATTTTTTTTTTTTGTAAAAACTGAAAAAAAAACTGAATTTTTTTTACTAAAAATTGAAAAAAAAGAAAATATTTTTTCCAGTTTTTAGAAAAATATTACTTTTAAAAAAGCTGAAAAATAATTTTTAATGCAATATTTTTCTAAAAACTAAAAAAAAAACTGAAAAGCAATGTTTTTGTAAAAACTAAAAAAACAAACATTTTCTTTTTTTTTTCAGTTTTTAATTTAAAAAATTTCAGTTTTTTCCAGTATTTAATTTCTTTAGAAAATTGCTTTTTAGTTTTGTTTTTCAGTTTTTATAAAAACATTATTTTGGAAAATATTTTTCAGTTTTTTTTAAAGCAGTTTTTTTGTAAAAACTGGAAAAAAAATATTTTCGTTTCTTTTCAGTTTTTAGTCAAAAAAACTAGTTTTTTCCAGTTTTTATAAAAAAATAAATTGCTTTAGAAAATTACTTTTTAATTAATTAAGAGATATTTAGAAGTGGCCAACAGGACGATGACATGTGTCCCTCCGTTTAAATGAAGGGTATAGATGACCCAATAGTATAACGAGGGTATTATTTTCGAAAGTATAATGCTATATTAGTAAAATGATCTGCTTTCACCTATTTGCGTTATTAATATATGTTGACAGGTAGCGTACGTAAACGAAAGCGACAAAAATCGTTTGGGTTATAAAGATGAGGTCAGTAATAAAATTAAATGAGCTTTCTCCTATGATTTTGTTAATATATGATTTCGAGATTTGTCTTTACTTTCTAGGGGAACCCAAAGAAAGATTAGCTTCTAACTAGGGCCTTCTAGGCTTCTTTGTTTTTTACTCTATTTACATGTGCTGCAAGTTTTAATAAACTTGTAAAACTACCAGAATATTTTGCTTATATAAAGGGAAGGCATAAGCTTCTCATTTATATCAAAGTGCCTTTGAGCAATCTTGAGTAGTTGTTTTTTGTGTTTCCCTTACCACAACTTCTTCAGCTCATATATCAAACATGAGGTCCGTATGTCTAAATTTGAAGGATTCCATGCAAGTTAAAATCTTGTCAAAAAGCCTCATAAAACCATCATCACCAACTCCAGAACACCTTCAGAATTACAACTTATCTTTCTTCGATCAAGTAGCTGACAGAGCACACATGCCTCTTGTTCTTCTATATCCTCATAATTCTAACAACTCAATAAATATGGAACAAGAGCTCGAAGAATCCTTGTCCAGGGTCTTAACCCATGTTTACCCTATGGCTGGTAGATTCACAGAAGATGAATCTTCAGTCCTTTGCCTCGATCAAGGTGTAACATATACAAAAGCAACTGTCAATTGTAAGCTTGTTGATTTTCTCGCACAAGCACGCGAAGACCTTGATCTTGCATTATCTTTTTGGCCTGATGGCATTATGGACGTGGATGACACTAATATATTCATCACACCACTAATGATTGTGCAAGTCACAAAATTTGAATGTGGTGGCCTAGCTCTATCTACTAGCTGTACACACATTGCTATAGATGGATTCACGACTTTTACATTTGCTTACGAATGGGCCAAAGTGTGCAAACTTGGGATTCCTTCTAAGGAGATTAACTTCATGAGCTTCAATTTGGGCAATCTTTTCCCTACCAGAGATTTATCAAAAATTCTTGAGCCTCCTGTTGATGAAGGCAAACGTATACTATCTAAGTTGATTGCGAGGAGGTTTGTTTTTGATGAAGCTGCAATATCAAAACTCAGAGAGCAATTTTCCACTGCCATTGATTGTGGAGCTTTGAGCTTCAAACCCTCACGAGTTGAGATGATCACAGCGCTGTTATGGAGGTCACTAATTCGTGCTTCGTGTGAAAGAAGTGGGCATTTGAAACGGACTATAATGTCCTTTCCACTTAATTTGCGCGGTAAGGTTACTTTTCCTGATGTTGCAAACTCCTTTGGGAATTTTATCATTGAAATTCCTATAAAATTTGAACCTGACGAAACAAAGATGGAATTGCATCACTTTGTAAAACTGATACGAGACTCAGTGCAGCAGACGAGTAGTACTTGTGCTAAAGCTACTCCAGATGAGATTGTTTGTTTGGTTGTCAATTTATACAAGGATAGTTATGCTGGATTAGAATGGGGAGGAGACAATGAAGTTGAGAATTTCACAATCTCAAGTCTCTGCAGGTTTCCAATTCAGAAAGCTGATTTTGGTTGGGGAAACCCAAGTTTAATACATTTTGGGTCGAGACACAGTCAAGTGTTTTGGTTGAATGATACAGAATGTGAGACTGGCATTGCTGTGCAAATGGATTTGCAGGAAACATACATGAACTTCTTTGAACATGACCACGATATCTTAGCTTTTGCGAAGTTTTAGCTTTCCCATTGATGTTTTTGCTTTCATTTCCACTTCTTCGTTTACTGTGACTTTAACTGCTCGCACATTGGCAACAAGTTCATTTTTCGAGATATTATCACGTTGTATTGAGCAAAGTGTTGTTTGTTTCTTAATTTTATCTTGCTACGGCACTTTTTTGTTTTTTAGCATTTTTTCTTCTCGTACTTACCCTTTTGACGGAAGGTTTGTTTGACTTCATTGTCTCCCCCTCTCTTCTCCACACTCCAGAATACTTCTTGTAGTAGGTATAAAGTGAGCGAGAACTGCAGAGAAAAAGCTCGAAATAGTCCCTTATTGTTGGACTTAGACTCAAACGGCATATATCAAATGGTATGGCGCACCAACTCAATCAAGGACTAATAAAATTATCTCAGGTGTATAAATGATATAGCATACCCAAGTCAACAGGAAAACCAATCAAATATCGCCAAATGTCCAAGTGACATAGTTCAACTAATCAAATACAATCTTATCACATAATTTTTGTGATAGGTTTGATATCTCATGTAAACCAATCAAACTGAAGAAAAAGACTATGTATTCATCACAAACTTCATTCCCCTACAACTATAAATAAGGGTTTCAAAAAGCCAAAAGGGACCAGCAATGCATATATCAAGAAGTCTTCCTTCTAGCGGTGATCTGCAAATATTCTATATATTAAAAAGTATTTCCCTCTAGTGGAGATCAAGAAGTCTATAGTGCATGACTAGTTCTCGATCAAAGTCTAGCATTGCATTCGTGGTCAATCAACCAACAATTCAAGAACAAGGGATCACACTACTAGAAATTCGGCCAACAAACCGGTCAGAAAACAGACTTAAGTCCGTCGATTTTTCAAAATATTTTATTTTTAATTTTTTTTTACGAAATCGAACAATTTTGGTCATGTTCTTTTTGCGCAAAAATGCGGAAAACTATTTTTGATCTCGCGAAATTTTTTTTTCAAGAAACCGACCAATTTTGGTCGATTTTTCATTTAAATAAATTAAAATTAATATTCAAAAAATCGGCCGAAATCGGTCGGTTATTTCGGCCGGTCATTTAAAAAATCCGACCGATTTCGGTCGGTAATTTTATTTTTTAATAAAACCCACCGACATCGGTCGGTTATTTTCGTACGAAAATGCAATTAAAGAGTATAAATGAAATAAAAGACAGTCTTAAAACAAAAAGAACTAATGTTCTAGTGGGAAAATAGTATCTTGCCACAGTATAGACCCCGGTTCGATTCCCATATAGTGTATTTTTTTATTATCTGATTAAAAATACCGACCGTTTTCGGTCGATTGTTTCGACAATTTTTTTTATTTTTTGGAATTTGATTGACCGACCGAAGTCGGTCGGTTGGCTCTACCGACTATACGATTACCGACCTCCACGAATCGGTTGGTTTTCGGTCGGTTTTTGTCAATTACCAACCAACATCAGTCGATTTTCGCAGTCGGTTTTCCCTTTTTTTTAGTGTCAAACCTTTGAGTTGACGGTTCTAAAAAGAAGAATTAGAGGATTATATCTTTTAATTTAAAATAGTCTAAAGATTATAACACATATAATAGTATTGAACAAATGTATTATTTGTAACAATTTTTTATCTTAATTGTTTTCACCACAAAATTTTGGCATGCTTTGGGACTGTCTTTATCTCTCACCTCTTCTCTCCAACAATCAAAGTTCAAGACACTGAGATGTTACCAAGAGGGTCAACTCAAAATTCACTTCCACAAAGGCCGTCGAATCTATATTCTCCATGGTTGTGGGAAACGTCCTAGTTGTCACTAAGGAAAGCGTGGGTCCAGTCACAAGGAACTAAGCCAAATATCTAAGACAACGAACATCCCAGGTGTAGTTCGAATCTACCATTCTGAACGGAGGCGGTCCCAGGATTTGAACGTCGCGGGGCACCATTATCTTCAACGTAAATATGAAAATAACATTAATTGCAATAAAGTTTGGCGTGCGACTCTTTGAAAACTTAGTGATTATGAGTTCGTGACCGAAAGAATGTTCAAAAACATAATAAACTTAAACAAAATCATGACTAATAAAAGTCTGTAAGCAGTCCAAAAAGCCTCAATCGAAGTCCCAGAGTCAACGAATACTTGCTACTTTGCCAAAGTAAACGTTAAAATACTTGCTATTATTTTATTTTTTTTTCTAAATAAAATAATAATAAAAATTGATTAGAGATAAAGATTATTGACTAATGAAACTAGTTAATGAAATATTTTATCCCCCTTTCCTACCGACTTTAATCATTATTTTTGTGTCTCTTTATTAACTTTTTAAAGTCTAGAAAGATGTATCTCCAATAGAGTTTTGAGTATTTTGTGTAGAAGATACAAAGAACTAATCGTGAATAGAAGTTGAGTTTTGGAGCTTAGATGGAGAGATTTTAAAAGCAAAAAAATTAAACTAAGTGACTTTTATGTACTAGTACTAAATTAATATTTGAATTAAAAAATAAATAAACCAAGTTGATTATTAAATATAGAGTACTAAACTGTCGTTCAATTAAAAAAGAAAAAAAGAAAGAAACGTTGAAGGGAGAAGGGTTTTAGTTGTCTTTATTTTTTCTAAATGAAATAATAATAAAAACTGGTTAGAGATAAAGATTATTGACTAATGAAACTAGTTAATGAAATATTTTATCCCCCTTTCCTACTGTCTATAATCATTATTTTTGTGTCTCTTTATTAACTTTTCAAAGTCTAGAAAGATGTATCTCCAATAGAGTTTTTGAGTATTTTGTGTAGAAGATACAAAGAACTAATTGTGAAGAGAAGTTGAGTTTTGATGCTTAAATGGAGAGATTTTATAAGAAAATAATTAAACTAAGTGACTTCTATGTACTTGTACAAAATTAATGTTTGAATTAAAAAATAAATAAACCAAGTTGATTACTAAATATGGAGTACTAAACTGTCGTTCAATTAAAAAGAAAAAAAAGAAAGAAATAGTGAAGTAATGCTGGTGTTGGGTCTCGATCCTGGATCTGGCAGTGAGGGAATGGAACTAAACAACCTGCAGAACCAGTGCAACTAAGGGGCATTTTGTTCTTTTGGGAGCACAATTAAATTATTATAGGGGTCCTCGACGTATATACAATAATATATACATGGATTTTTCTCGAGCCTATAGGGTGCCAGTGACCCCTCACCTATCCACGTGGGTCCGCCTCTGATTGTGAAGACCTGATGGGTCATTTTGAGTACTAGCCACTATTTTTCTGTTCCAAAAACTCCCGTAGTTTAATTTGGTGATTTAGGACTTGCATACATAGTCCATATCGATTTTCGAATAGGTTATGTGTAAAATTTCAAAGAAAATATAATTTTTGACTTAAAATGAGGTTTAAGTTGACTACAATCAACGGTTTTGGTAAGCGACCCCAATTCGATATTTTAATGATTCCATTGGGTTCATATAATATTTTTTGGATTTGTACGCATGTTTTGTTAGGGCCTGATGAGTGGTATTTTACCACTTGTCTCTTTTCATTAATTTTTGTATCCTGTAATCATAAGATGAGATAATTTATGGTGCGCATTGCTAGTATTTTAGGTACAATGAGTCTTTAAGAGAATTGAAGAGAAATGAATTGGAATTGAGCAAAAAAGAGTTGAAGAAGTAAAAATGCACTCAGTGATTTTGCATATGCAGAATAGGATCCGCATTTGCGGACTCACATTTGTGAGAAGGTGTCTGCATTTGCGGAACTACTAAGGTTCTAATGAAATCACACCTGTGCATGGGCATCCGCATCTGCGGAACCGCTTCTACGCTTGAGTGTGCGCATCTGCGGAACCGCTTCTGCGCTTGAGTGTGCGCAGCTGCGTAAGCGCTTCTGTGCTTCGGTGTCCGCTTCTGCGGAATATCCATTTCCCACACGACTTTGCATTTGCGAGTATATTTCTGCTTCTGCGAAACCGCACCTGCGAGGATTCTTCCGCAAGTGCGGCCAACGGACTTCAAGCCTAGACAAATTTTCCATTTTACAATTTCTCAATCTCAAATCCATAAATACACGATCTAGCTCATCTTCGGCTATATTCGGCATATCTTTGGATATTTTACAAGATTGGAGCTAGGGTTCTTGCACACACTTGAAAGTTGAAGATTTGAAAATTTTGGATGAGATTTTCTTACCTATTTTTACTCATTTCTTCATTTTCTTGCTTTGTATTGAATATCTAAGTTTGGTGTATTTATTCCATTACTTGAATCTTATTTATGGGAATATTCATTATTAAAGTTTGAATTAAATCTCTTGTTGTGCTTATGTATTGAATAATTTTTATTAATTATGAAGTGAGTTAATTGTTTCTTTAGATATTCTTGTTCTTTAATGTTTTCAATTGGATTAACTAACCCTAGGACTCGCCCATCAAATTCGAATTAAACTTGAAAAAGGTAATTTGGAGTTAAAAAAGATTAATTAATAAGAACTTGAGGCGTTAACCCTCATTTTATAGATTTTACCTAGGGATAGGATTGAACTACTTGTAGCCACATCGAGTGAACTTAATCCTCTTAATTAATTTAGGGATAATTCAATTAGGAAGTCTTGTTAGTCATCGGAAGAAGCTAATATAGAGTTATTACCCGAGGCTAATTAACATAAACTCGCTCATTTTATAAAATCGTGAAATACATTTGATCGTTACTTGAGTATAATTTTCCGTGTATCCATGCTTGAAGCCATTGATCATTTTAATTGCTTTCTAGGATAGTTTATATTTTTTCATTTAGTTATAATATTTTCTCAAAATACTTTTTAGTGTTTGGCTTAATATAATGAGCGATAATTTTATTACTTGCCTATTCGCCTACATATTGTTCTCTGTGGGATTCGACCCCGACTCATAGTTGGGTAAAATATATTGCATGCGATTGTGTGTGTCTACTCTTTGAGGAGTGAATTTGGACATCATCAGGTCCCGGGTGACCCGAGGACGTTCGGTGCATTATGAAAGTTGGCAAAAATTGAGTTTCAAATTTGAAATCTTGTGTTTTGATGATCGATTCTTGATATTTGATATTATTTTTATGATTCATGGTAGCAAGTGAGTTTATATGATATTATTACACTTGTGCGCATGTTCGGATTGGAGCCCAAGGGGTTCAGGTGAGTTTCAGTTGAGTTTTAGTTGATGTTGAAATTGCTGAAGCATAGCAGTTGCTGGTGTGAACTTGCAGGTCTCATAATTGCGAAGGCCTGATCACAATTACGAGCCTTGCATTTGCGATGTCAGGCTCACAAATGCGAACATGGGCTGGGTCTTCGCATTTGTGATAAAATGTTTGCTTTTGTAAACTGTTCTGTGATCGCTTTGGTGGCCTTTGTGCCGCATTTGCAACACAGTGTTAGGTAGAGCAGCTTCGCAATTGCGAAGCTTGGCTCACATTTACGAGTGGGTTGTCCTTCGCAAGTGCTAAATTAATATTGCATTTGCGACTACTGTATGGGAAGGACACTGATCATATTTGCGATCAGTGGTTAGCTTTTGCCATTGTCGAAATTATAAACAGGAGTTTGCAATTGCGACATCTGTAGTTGTGTAAGAGTGGGGAATTTAGGGACTTAGCTCATATTACACAATTTTCAAATTGAGGTCGAATTTTGAAACAAATCACATAATCGGGCTTGGGGGTAAATGTGCAATAGGGATTTGGTCCGAATCTTGAATTTCGACCAAGCGTGTCTGGGTTGACTTTTGTTAACTTTTTCAAATATAATCAAAATTGAACCTTTGTCATTCGTGGGTAGTTTTTAAAGCTTATTTTGAATTGTTTGAATGATAATTGGCTTGATTCCGTTTGTTTGGAGGCTTGTTAGAAAGGAAAAGCCATGGTTGATTTTTTATTTTGTTGCGTAAAGGAGGTAAATGTCGTGGTTAAGCTTGAATTGAGAAAATTAAGGTAGAATCAACTATATTTGCTATGTGAACTATGTGTTGGGGGAGGTGTATGTGCGAGGTGACGAATGTATATGTGTTACCCATAGGATAAGCATGCAGGTAGAATTTGTCTTATTTGTACCATGTTATTTCATGTACTATGCCTTCCATGCCATAGATAGATCGTTTATTTTTTGACTATTTGCTTTCGGGTTTATTGCTTATGTGAAAATTGTTGTGATATTGGAAGTTGAGTTCGCGGAAGTTTTTGATCATTTGTTGGTAGCAATCATTGAAAGATTCTCATATGATGAGTTGTATTCTAATACTATTATTGAAGTTGAAATTTTGTAATGACCAGGCCAATCATTTCATGTATTGTAGCCCCGTTCTCCTATTTATTGCCTCTTTTATATTCATTTGTGGTTGTGTGACTTGCCGGAATGGTTGGATTACTTTCGGGGAAGTTTTAGAGTGAATTGGGACACTTTGTCCCAGGGTGAAGGCTTCAGTTGAAAGAGTTGACTTTTAATTTTTTGTTGACGATACTGGAATGGAGTTTTGATGATTTCAATAACTTCGTATGGTTATTTTGGGCTTAGGCGTATGTCCGGATACTATTTTGGAGGTCCGTATGTCGTTTTGGCTTGAATTGGCGAAAGTTAGAAAGTTGAAGGTTTGGAAGGTTGAGAGGTTTGACCGAGAGTTGACTTTGTTGATATCGAGTTCGAATTTTGGTTTCGGAAGTTGGAGTAGGTTTGTTGTATCATTTTGGGACGCAATGCAAAATTTGAGGTCATTCAGAGTTAATTTGATATGGTTCGGCATTGGTTTTAAAAGTTGGAAGTTCATTAGGCTTGAATTGATGTATGATTCGTGATTTTGTTGTTGTGTTTATGTGATTTGAGGCTTCGAGTAAGTTCGTATTATTTTTTAAGACTTGTTGGTATATTCGGACGGGGTCCTGGGGGCCTCAGGTATGTTTCATATCATGTTCGGATTCATTTGGAATTTGAAGAACTGCTGAAATCTATGCTTCTGGTTTCCTCTTTCGTGACCGCAAAAAGAGGGACGCGATCACGTAGAGTTATTTGGTGGTAGGTGGGATTTTTGCATCGCGTTCACGAGTAAAGGGACACGTTCAAGAAGATTGAGGCATGTTGTACTTCACCGCAAACACGAGCTAGGTGACGCGTTCGCGTAGAAGGGAGGTAAGGCTCAGGGTTGGCAGGCATTTGTTCTTCGCGGTCACGAGACCTGGACTGCGATTGTGCATCTTTGAGCGGATCGTCATAGTGTTCGCAATTAGAATGCCACGTTCCGATAAGCGGTTATGGCAGCTGGAAAAGTTTTGTTCTTTGTGATCGCGAGGCTATTTCCAAGATCTCCATGTATAATACATGGGCAGAAAATTTTAAATCCCATTTTGAGGTTTAGAGTTATTATATCATATTTGGAAGGGAATTTTCACGATTTGGATCGGGGTAAGTATTTTTGAATTATTTGTTATTATTTCATGATTCCACCTTTGTTTTTCGCATTTAATAAGTGAATTAAAGTGAATAAATGGCGGATTTTAGGAAAAACTTCTTAAAGTTAAAATTGAGAATTTGAAAGTCGAATCGAGGTCGGAATTGGTTGAAATTAGTATAGTTGAACTCATAATTAAATGGATGTTTGGAATTTGTGAATTCGATCGAGTTTCGAGGTGCGGGCCCTGGGTTTACCTTTTAGGTTGACTTTTGATTTTTGATAAAGATCGAAACTTTAATGTTTGATGTTGTTTCATATGGCATTATTTGTTGATATTAAGTTGTTTTTGACTAGATCCAAATCGTTCGGAGGCCGATTTGCAGGGGAAGGGATTTTTGGCGTATTAATTTGCGCATCTTGAGGTAAGTAACACATCTAAACTTGGATTTGAGGGTATATAACCTATAGAACTACATTATATAAGAGATATTGGGGTGACGTAAGCGCTAGGTGACGTGTGTGTATACGTGCACCGGTGTGTTCGTGGTTTGGGGATACCTTTAGGCTATTACGCACTTGTTTTGCTATCATACCTTGTTATACCCGCGTTTTCCCTACTTGTATGATTATTTGAACTGTGATTCACGTTAGACATCATGTCTAGGCTAAGTGCTATTTGTTTAAGGCTTGATAGGGCTATTCTTGCTATTTCTAATCCATATGTTTTATTTGTACATATGTTCTCAGTCATGATCCTATATCCGTGTATTATATCTCTGTCTTAGTACTTCTTATTCGATTCCTCACATGTTGATGATTCCTCCTATGTGTAACACTATTAAACTGAGTACTGCAAGATGTGTTATCTCAGACTTGATCAGTAAATGACTGAGTTTGGTCCATAGAGCCGATTTGGTATTCATTTTGAGGTGACGCGTAGGCCAGACCCATATTGTGCTAAGTGTTATTGTTTTAGGCGATGCGTGCACCAAGCCTTAACATTGGGCTAAATAATTATTATTAGCACTTGGGCAGGATCCGCCCTTCCCGAGTCTGACATGCTAGTAGTGGTCGCATGCATAGTGTTTTACATACGTGGTTGATGATGGGCAGATATGCCAGGCACCCACACAGTGCTAAGTGTGAATATTTTGATGGACCCACTATGATATTGCTGATTTGACATGTGTACTTGACATGTAGGCATAGAGTAGCACCTTCCTCAAGCTAACTGATAAATATAATGCTTTAGCTATGTTGGGCTTTAACTATTATTCTTAAAAGTATGATTACATTCCTAAAATGTGAACAAGCTTTCACGCCCCGACCTCGAGGAGCGCGACCAGCGCTCAACAGAGTTATCTCGGTGGAGCAAGCATGCATAGTGTTGTCTACCCAACTCACCCACAAATAAAGAGAAGAGTACATTTCATTAATTAGTTAGTAAGAAGTCATGTGAACAACACCATTACATTTCCATTAGTTACGTCCTTAACAAATGTTCAAAACAGTACATTATACATTCATAGTTAAAGTGGAACAGGCTATACAATTACAACATTTTTAGTTCTAACTTTCCCAAAAACAGATACAACCCACACTATGTCTACGGAGCATCTAACAGGAATAAAAGAGTATTATGACAGTGCCGGCAACAAGTCCCCGGCTATACCTCAAAATGCTATATACAAAGGAAAGAAGATACAGGACCCCGAAATGAAGTAGGGCTCACCAAATAGCTGAGGAGAGGGTGTGTTGATTTCACTGATCAATACCACCTGGTATGGAACCACCTGCATCCATTAAAGATGCAGTGCCCCCGACAAAAGGGACGTTAGTATATATTGAATAGTACTAGTATGTAAAACTAAACACTCTCTAAATAGAGCGAGCAACAGTAAACGGAGAATAAAATATGATATCAATAAGAGACTCAAACGGTATCAAAGTATCAAATTAGGGGAAACGTAAATTTCAAGTAGGTTTCGGTAATTTAAGTTGGGAGATCTTTAGCACCGATACACCGCCGTGTTTTATCATGGAGTACGATCTCAGCCCAGCCGGCTATGTCGTCTCATCCTGAGATGTACACTCACAACACCACCATGTGTGCAACATGGCGTCCGATCTCAGCCCTATCGGCTAAGCCGTCTCACCACAATGTCGTATGGATCGACATCACATCACATCTCGCAAGCAATGATCTCATCCCATTTAAGGGGAAAACATCTCAACACACAATCTCATCCCATATAATGGGAAATAGTCTCATCACATTAACACGGGGATTTACCCCTCAGTCACCCCTACACCGGCACGTGTAGTTTTGGGGTTAGGTTGTTATGACCTACCCTTCCTCGGTGGCTAAAAGATACTCCCAAGGCATTTATTATTAAAAGTATTTAACACTCAATTCATATTCTTTTACCTGGCATTAATTTTGTTGGCATTATTGGCCATAACACAATATCATTCTTGGTACATTGGCCTTACTTCATAATTCAAGCTCAATATTCCATTTTCAATCATTATCATAGATAATCAACAACAAGGATTTTCAAATTAAGACTTGAAACACATACTTGTGCAAATTAGGGTCTTAGGCACATACGCTCTCTTATACAATTTGATATGATCACTTTCATTTGGACTTGACTTGAAGTCACAACATTTTGATACATACTCAAATATATATACATCATCTGACCCCAAGCTTATTCGGAAAAGTCAATACATAATGGACAACTCAAGACTTACAAGATCATCGTGGGAATTCAATTATAAGAGAGAAGTTTGGCCAACATACCTCGCCTCGAGCTTTTTAATTTACTATAATGTTCCGGAGATCCTAGACACTTCGATCTATTTAGAGATATAGCAAAATTGAACACAAATTAGGAAGGAGTTCATAATTCTATCTCACTTGAGCATTTTACCAAACACTAGGCATGCATTAAGGTTTTAAGGTCCTTCTATGGTGGATTCTTTCACCCCACTACCCAAAGTTCACCCAAAAGAGCTCAACAATCTTCTCACTACCCTAGATGGTACATGCATGTAAAATAAACAACTCCAACACCCATGAATTGCTTTACTAATTACTCATTTTAAGTTAAATTCCGAAATTAAGGGTTAGGGTGTAGAATCTTACCTTTTGGTTGAAGACCTTGTGAGTTACCCTAGAGAAATCTTCAAGGTTTGAACAAAGATTGATGAACAAATCACTTAGAACTCCTCTTCTCACTCTAGACCACATTCCTCTCTCTCTAATATGTGCATTTGAACCTTCTAAAATGACCCTTAATCGTGTTTTATAAGAATGGGGTCAGGTTTATAAAACCAAAAAAATGAAGCTCCAAAACATGATCTACAGTCGCATATGCGTCCGCAAAATGGGCCCCAAAATGGCCCTCCGGAACTGGGCAACTCTGCCCCATTCTGCGGCCATTATGTGGTCCGCAGACCTATTCTGCGGTCGCATAATGCATCGCAAAATCTCCCTCAAGAAAATTTTCATGCAGGTTCTGTGGTCGATGTGCAGCCCGCAAAATAGTTTTGCGATCGCATAGTTGACCGCACAATATCATCCAAACATGCCCAGTTTTCTGCTTCGTTCTACGGCCATTCTGCGGCCGCATAGTGGGCCGCATAAATGTCTTTTTCTGCCAAAAATTTTCCTTTACTTCCTAGCGCACTATTCAACCCAAAAAGTTCGTACTCTATATTCGTCAACAGATAAGCCTACTTCGGCACCACGAAACCCCGAGTTTTTAGGCAAAATTTACGGGGCCTTCCAAAGCTAAACATAATATCATTGAGCTACCTGTTTCTAATGTTTCCCTTTATATTTCAAGCTATTACTAGTTATCGATATTGGTATCTGACTTTTTTTCTGAGCTCGTCATTGCTTTCACCCCAAGGTTTGTGTTGTTACTTATTGAGTACATGGGGTCGTTTGTATTCATACTACACTCTGCACTTCATGTGCAGATCCAAGTACATCCGGTTGAGGCGATTTCTAGAGTTGAGTTGCTATTAGTTTTTGGGAGACTATGATGTAGCTGATATGTCATCTGCAGTCCTTGATGTTTTCTTTTAGTTATTTCTATATTTACTGTTATATTGTTCAAACAGTTGCAATAAAGGATTTTACTTGCATCTTGTTATTCAGCAGTGCTTGTGTACTCGTTGACACCAGATTTTGGGGATAGTTGTAGAAATATTATGGTTATATTTTCAAATACTCATGATATTTTTCCGTTGTTGAGTTATTGAACCATGTTTATTCGATTTCATTATTATTATGTGACTATTGGCTTACCCAGTGTGTTGGGTTAGGTGCCATTACGACTAGTGGAGTTTTGGGTCGTGACAAGTTTGTATCATAGCCCTAGGTTGCTAAGGTCTCATAAGTCACGATCAAGATTAGGAAACTACACTTTCTTGCATTCTTATCATGCAAACTTGTTATTTTTGATGTTTGAACTTTGACTCTTATCTTCTCTCATAGATGATGAGGACACGTGCAATCGGATCAAGCTAACGACCACCAGTACCACCAGTTAGGGACGCAAGAGGCTGGGGCTGCGGTAGAGGCCGAGGTGTGGCTCGTATTACAGCTAGAGCAGAACCTGTGGAGCCATAGTTGCTCCTGCTCAGGAGCAGGTACCAAATGTTATTGAGCCAGTGGGACCAGCTCATGCACGAGTAGTGCCCATTGTTATTCCTGGCCTTTAGGAGGCATTGTCCTAGATTTTGACTGTGTGCATGAGTCTGGCTTAGTCAGTTTCGATTTCAGTTGCACTAACCACTTCACAGACTGGGGGAGGTGCCCAGACTCCTACCGCCCATTCTCCAGAGCAACTAGCTCTAGGCCATAAGACACCGGGGGTACTACCAGTTCAGCCGGCTGTTGCAGCTCGGGCCGAGGTTTGTCCGCCTATGAGTGATGATGAGTAGAAGAGATTGGAGCAGTTTGGTAGGCTTAAGCCTCCAGAGTTCAGCGGGGAGGAGTCAAAGAATGATCAGGATTTTCTAGACCGGTGTCAGCAGATTCTTCACACAACAATTATTTTGGAGACCAGTGGGGTTTCATTTACTACTTTTTAGCTGACTAGGGCAGCCTACATATGGTAGCAGGCTTATGAGTTGAGCAGGCCAGTTGGCACAATGCTACTTACATGGCATGAGTTCTCAGTCTTTTCGTAGAGAAGTTTGTCCCACAGACTCGCAGAGAGGTGATGTGTACAAATTTTGAGTACCTACGCTAGGGGGATATGACTGTGACTCAGTATGAGATGAGATTCGTGGATTTGGCTCGTCATGCTATATAGGTGATTCCCATTGAGAGAGAGAGAGAGAGAGGGAGGGAGGGAAAGAAGCCTCATGTTTAAGGTGCTTTAAGTGGTACCTCATTTGGAGGTTAGTCACATTACATCAGAGGTCGTCCTTTCAGGCTCGCTCAGATGGCTCATCCGATTCATTTTGGTGAATCAGCTAGTCATGGTTCACACAATAAGCGTTTGAGTCAGTCATCTTTTAATGCATTTCTAACTCAGAGCTCGTACCGTGCTCCATCAGTCCAGGGTTCATCATTACCGGGTTTTTCTAGAGGTTATTCTAGTTCTCGAGGTTTTGATTCAGGCCCCACCATCATTTCTGGCTCGAGGTTGTTCGATTGTGGAGAGTTAGGGCATGTTAGGAATTATTTTCCCTGTCATTAAAGAGATCCAATGTAGTAGGGAGGTCAGTCTATGACCCCTTTACCAGTTGCTACACCACCCGCTCAGCCAGCTCGGGGTGGAGGTCATCCATAGGTGGAGGTCAGACAAATGGTGGTCAAGCTCGTTGTTATGCTTTTCCCGCTAGGCCAGAGGCAGTTTCTTATGATGATGTGATCATAGGTATTGTTTTAGTATACCACAGGGATGCTTCAATATTATTTGATCCAAGTTCCACTTATGCATATGTGTCATCATACATTGCTCGTTATTTAAATATACCTCGTGATTCTTTAGTTATGCATGTTCATGTAGCTACACCGGCGGGTGATTCTATTATTGTGGACCGTGTATATCGGTCGTGTTTGGTGACTATTGGGGGCTGTGAGACTAGAGTTGATCTTTTACTTCTTAGCATAGTGTATTTTGACATGATATTGGGCATGCATTGGTTGTCACCATATCACAATATTCTAGATTGTCACGCTAAGTCTGTGACAGTTGTGATGCCAGGGGTACCAAGGTTGGAGTGGAAAGTCTCCCTAGATTATGTTCCCAGTAGGGTGATTTCACATTTGAAGGTTAAACGGATGGTTGAGAAGGGATGTTTGGCATATTTGGACTTCGTGAGGGATGTTGATATTGATACGACTACCGTTGAGTTAGTTCAAGTGGTGAGAGACTTCCCAGATATATTTCCAGCAGACCTGTCGGGCATGCCACCGACAGGAATATTAATTTTGGTATTGATCTGGTACCGGTCACTCAACCCATTTCTATTCTACCATATATCATGGCACCAGCAAAATTGAAAGAGTTAAAGGAAGAGCTTCAGGGATTGCTTGATATGGGTTTCATCAGGACTAGTGTGTCACCTTGGGGTGCACCAGTTCTATTTATGAAGAAGAAGGATGGTACTATGGGGATGTGTATTGATTACAAATAGTTAAACAAAGTTACAATTAAGAACAATTACCTACCACTACACATTGATGACTTATTCGACCGACTTTAGGGTGCTAAAGTGTTTTTGAAGATTGATTTGAGATCAGGGTATCATCAGTTGAAAATTCGAGATTCTGATATTTTGAAGACGGTTTTCAAGACCCACTATAGGCACTACGAGTTTCTTGTGATATCATTTGGGTTGACCAATGCCCCACCAACCTTTATACACCTGATGAACAGTATATTCTAGCCGTATCTTGATTTATTTATCATCGTGTTTATTGACGGCATATTGGTGGACTCACGCAACTAGGAGGATCATGAGTAGTATCTGAGGATTGTACTCCAGACTTTGTAGGAGAAGAAGCTATATGCTAAATTCTCCAAATGTGAGTTTTGGCTTGATTTAGTGGCATTTTCTTGGTTTGGTAGGTTATTATCATTTTTTATAGAGGATTTCTCGTCTATTGTTATACCTTTGACTAGACTGAACCAGAAGGGTGCCCCATTCAGGCGGTCCGACGAGTGCGAGGAGAGCTTTTAGAAGCTCAAGATTGCCTTGACCACAACTCCAGTTCTAGTTTTGTCCTCATCATCTGGTTCATATACAATTTAGTGTGATGCTTCGGGAATTGAAATCGGGCGTGTCTTGATGTAGGAGTGCAGGGTGATTTCTTATTCTTCTTGTCAGCTAAATCCCCATGAGATGAACTACCATGTTCATGATCTAGAGATGACAGAGATTGTTCACATATTAAAGATTTGGAGGCACAATCTCTATGGTGTGTCTTTTGAGGTATTCAGATATCACCGGAGTCTACAACACTTATTTACTCAAAAGGATCTAAACTTGAGGCTGCAGAGGTGGTTAGAGTTGTTAAATGACTATGATATCACCATTTTGTATCATGTCGGGAAGGCCAATGTGGTAGCCGATGACTTGGGTAGAAAGGCTATGAGTATGGGTTGCCTTGCATATATTCCAATTGGTAAGAGACCGCTAGCATTGGATATCCAAGCTTTGGCCAATCAGTTCGTGATGTTAGATGTTTCGGAGCATAATCAGTTATTGCTTGCGTGGTTTCTCAATCTTCTTTGTATGAGTACATCAAAGCACGTCAGTATGACAACCCTCATTTTCTTGTCCTTAACGATACGGTGCAACACGGTGATGAAAAGGAGGTTTCAATTGGAGATGATAGGGTGTTGCAGATGCTGGGTCGAATTTGTGTGCCTAATGTGGATGGGTCACGTGCGTTGAATCTTGAGGAGGCCCATACTATTGGTGGAGAAGGATGAATAAGGACATAGTGGAGTATGTGGCTCAGTGTCTGAACTGTCAGTAAGTGAAGTAGGAGCACCAAAGGACGGGCGATTTATTTTAGAGACTTGAAATTCCCGAGTGGAAGTGGGAGCGTATTACAATGGATTTTGTTGTTGGGCTCCCACAGACTTTGAAGAAATTCGACACAGTGTGGGTTATTTTGAATAGACTGACCAAGTCTACACACTTCATTGTGGTTATGACTATTTATTCTTTAGAGTAGTTGGCTTAGATCTATATTCATGAGATTGTTCGTCTTTATGTTGTGATAGTGTCCATTATCTTTGATCAAGGCATGCAGTTCACATCTCATTTTTGGAGAGCTGTGCAGCATGAGTTAGGTACACGGCTTGAGTTGAGTACATAATTCCACCCCCAGACGAACGGGAAACCCAAGTGCACTATTCAGATCTTAGAGGATATGCTACACGCATATGTTATGGATTTAGGGGGTTAGGGATATCACTTTCTTTTGTCAGTAGAGTTCGCATACAACAACATCTTCTAGTCGAATATCAAGATGGCTCCTTATGAGGCCTTATATGGGAGGAGATGTCTTTCTCCAATTGGTTGGTTTAAGCCTGGGGAGGTTAGGTTGTTGGGCACCGATTTGGTCTGCGATGCCTTAGAGAAGATAAAGTTGATTCAGGAGCGGTTCTATACAGCTCATGCCAGATTAAAGAGTTATGCTGATAGGAAGGTTTATGATGTTTCACATATGGTGGGTGAGAAGGTTTTTCTTAGATTTTTGTCCATGAATGGTGTGATGAGGTTCGAGAAGAAGGTTAAGTTGCGCCCTCGGTATATTGGCCTGTAACACCCCGGGAAAAAAGAATTTTGAAGTATTTCAGTGTAAAGTCCCGTAATATTCGCAAGTGAATTCAAGGTTTCGTAGTGCCGGAGTAGGCTTACGTGTTTGAGGATGGTATAACCCGACCCCCATTCTGTTAAAATACCCCTTAGGTCTATTTTGAGCTCATTTTATGATGTTTCTAGAGCGAGAGAGAGAGGGTTCAAGAGGGAGGGTCTAAGTTTTCATCAAATTGATCTTCAATCATCACTCAAAGCCTTGAAAATATTCAAGTAGAGCACCAAAATTCTTCACCCTAAAAGGTAAGGCTTCATCACCCCAACTCTTAATTTCAAGCATAGCTATAATGGGGTATTAGTGTGATACTTCATGGGTATGAGGGTGGTTCATCTTGCATGTATGTGATAAAGAGTGTGGGAAAAATAAAAAGTGAACTAGAACCATGAACATTTTCCAAATTTTGTGTTCAATTTGTATATTGCTAAAATAGATTGAGGTTGCTAAGAGTTCCGGAAAATTGTAAAGTCTAAAGAAGCGTAATTGAGGTACGTTGGCTAAACTTTATCTCTTGGAATTGAATTCCATAATATTTCTGTAAGTTTCAAAGTGTGGGTTATGTATTAAAAGGTTATGGCTTTGAGTCGTGTTTCAATAAAAGATAGAATTGTCTAAAAGCTTTTGTACTAAATTCATGCCCATTAGTGGCTGCTTTAACTAATGCTTCGATTTATAAATATATCCAGTATGATTCGAGTTCTATATATTCATGTGTTAAAATTGTACATTGTCATTTCTGGGGGAGAGTATTGCAAGAGTAAATGGTGTATTGACTGTTTATGATTTTTCATGTGTGTTTCTATTATTGGTTGGTATGCTTCATTCTTTGGGAAGAAACCATTTGTGTTTGAAGTTTCCATTTCAAATGGATTTGAAGTATATGATTTTTAAAATATCCTATATGTTGATACTTGATGGTGATCTTTGAAATTGAAAGAGGTGAAAGTGTGGAATATGATATATGGCCATCGTGCCAGGAATAAAGAATCTTGTGAATGGCCTAATGAGCCAAGGAAATATTATGGTTGTGATTGACTGAAAATACTAATGAGAATTCATATAATGTGAAAGATGTTGAGGTGAGTACAATTGTATTTATGATATTTCTGTTTGCAAATCAAATCAAAACTATTTTTGGGAGCATCATTAGCAATACCGACGAAGGGTGGGTCATAAGGCCCACATCTGAAACTACACGTGCCGGTGTAGGGGTGGATTGTGATATTATTACCCTTAATTGGTATGAAACTGTAACCTTTGTGGATTGGAAAAGTCAACCCGCATAGCATATGTGGGAAGGCGGCCTAGTTGATCGGGTGGAGATCAGACGCCATATTGCGCATATGGTCGTACTACTCTTGGTAACAACTTTCTTTCCGATCACATGCCAAACCACATTGTTCGTGGGGAGATGGCCTAGCCGATCGGGCGTGATCGGATTCCGTGCTAACAAAAATGGTGGTATATCGGTGCTAATGATCTCCCAACCAAAATTATATATGAAGTTTGTATTTTGGAAATTATTATGTTTTAACTGGACGTTTGGATATTGTTGATTGTGACTTGTTGTTTCAATGCGTTGCCTTTTCTTATATGGGCATTCTATTTTGAAAGAGGATTTTTAGCTATACATACTAGTGCTATTCGACAGTACTAACGTCCCTTTTGCCGGGGGCGCTGCATCTTTAATGGATGCAGGTGGTTCTTCAGCAGGCAGCATTGATCAGTGATAGCAGTATACTCTTTTCAGCTGATTTGGTGAGCCCCACTTCATTTTGGGGTCATGTATCTTTTGCTTCTCATGTACAGTGTTTTGAGGTATAGCCGGGGCCTTGTTACCGGCATTTTCATATTACTCTTCTATTGTATTTAGAAGCTCCGTAGATAGGTTGTGGGTTATGGTTGACATTGGGAATTAAACTAGAAATGTTGGTACTTGGAAATTATGTTTTTTCATTAATTATATAAACTCGTAATGTTTTGGAAATTATGAATGAAGCTACTAATGGGAATGAAAAGGAAGTTGTTAAAAAAATCTTTTCAGTAATTGATTAATGGAGTACATCTCCTCTTTATTCATGGATGAGTTTGGGTAGAAGGAAGTCTAATAGGCTTGCTCGGCCGGGTTCTCTCGGTTGAGCGCCGGTCGCGCTCCCTTAGTTTGGGGCATGACAAACTTGGTATCAGAGCCTAAGGTTTTTAAAGTGTCCTAGGATGTCTCAGAGCCGTGTCTAGTAGAGTCCTTCTTATCGGTGTGTTGTCGACCACATCTATAATGAGGAGGCTACTTGGACATTTAGGAATTTCACACTTCTTTGATACTCCAGAATCGTGCGATAGAGCTCAAGATAGGAAGCTAATTTCCTCAGTATGTCTCATGATATTTTTCAGATGAGTAATCCACAAGTTCAAAACAACGAGGAAGGAATGACCGCTCCATTGAATCTGGGGGAGATTACACAAGAGTTCATTGGGAGAATGCGTCGAGCCATGGAGGGATGGGGTTGGAAGAACTTGTTGCTAAGGGAAGTGTCCTTATTCCTACCACTGTCACTGCACCACCGGATCGAGTGGTGAGAGAATCTAGGAAACGAAAGAGGGTTGTTGGTGCTAATGAACCAGATTGTGTGATTTGCAAGAAGCGACGCTTGGGAACATGTTGGATGACCCTTGAAATATGTTATGGCTGTGGAAAGAGGGGGCACAAGAAGAACAAATGCCCTAGGTTGGGTACACCCATCCAGTTATGTCCGTCATGCGGGGAGGAACATTTGGCGCCGTGTTGTGAGTATGCTCAGCAGCGCGCTAGAGGTAGTATCTTTGGGCAATTCCAAAGGCCCACACAACAATCCGGTGCTGGAATTGT